>NC_138223.1:1382906-1402906 GCF_964197995.2 Scardinius erythrophthalmus | reverse complement strand
CTCAGTGAACCCAAACAAACAGATGAACTCGAGGAATTAACTAGCACTATGAGCACCATTCTCTCTGGATCATTGGATATTGTTGCGCCCATTAGATTAAAAAAGGTCAGAGAGAAAAGTAAAGCACCATGGTACAACAATACTACGCGTGTTCTAAAGAGAGAAACCCGTAATTTAGAGCGTAAATGGAAACAAACTAATTTAGAGGTCGTTAGAATCGCATGGAAAGACAGTATGTCACGTTATAAAAAGGCCCTAAAAGCGGCCAGGGCTGAGCATCTCCGCAAACTAATAGAAAACAACCATAACAATCCTAAGTTCTTATTTAACACCGTGGCGAGACTAACAAATAAACAGATGTCTCCTGAACAAAATATTCCATTACAGTTTAGTAGTAATGATTTCATGAAGTTCTTCACTGAGAAAATAGAAAACATCAGAACCACAATTGTAAACGTTCAATCCTCAATCGCGCCTTATAATTCAGCCTCAATTATCACCCCGCAAGAACAATTACAGTGCTTTACAACTATGGAACAAAAAGAGTTAAATAAACTTTTTACTTCATCTAAAACAACAACATGTTTACTAGATCCTATACCAACTAAACTATTGAAAGAAGTGTTACCTGTAGTGGAAGAGCCTCTCCTCAATATTATTAACTCGTCTTTATCTTTAGGTTATGTTCCAAAAACATTTAAACTGGCAGTTATAAAACCTCTCATTAAGAAACCACAATTAGATCCAAATAATCTAGTAAATTATAGACCCATTTCAAATCTACCTTTTATGTCTAAAATACTAGAAAAAGTTGTGTCTGCCCAACTGGGCTCTTTCTTACAATAAAATGACGTCTATGAAAAGTTTCAGTCTGGATTCAGGCCGCATCATAGCACTGAAACTGCGCTCGTAAAAATCACAAATGATTTACTTTTAGCTTCTGACCAAGGCTGTATCTCAATATTAGTTTTACTTGATCTTAGTGCTGCCTTCGATACTATAGATCATACAATTCTCTTAGATCGATTACAAAATTATACTGGTGTTCAAGGACAAGCATTAAGCTGGTTTAGATCGTATTTATCTGACCGCTACCATTTTGTTTATTTAAATGGAGAAAAATCTATCATAACTCCAGTAAACTATGGAGTGCCGCAGGGATCTGTGTTAGGCCCTCTATTATTCTCAATATATATGCTGCCACTTGGAAATATTATAAGGAAACATGGAATTAGTTTCCATTGTTATGCTGATGACACTCAAATCTATATTTCATCACGGCCGGATGAAAACGCTAAATTATCCAAATTGACAGAGTGTGTTAAAGATATAAAAGATTGGATGACGCGTAATTTTCTTTTATTAAATCCAGATAAGACAGAGGTACTAATCATCGGTTCAAAAAACCACCCACAAAACCTCTCACAATACAACTTTAACATAGTAGGATGTCCTGTTACTTCATCCTCTACCGTAAAAGACCTGGGTGTTATATTAGACTGCAACCTGTCTTTTGAAAATCATATTTCATATGTAACAAGAACAGCCTTTTTCCACCTTAGAAACATTGCTAAGCTACGTAATATGCTATCTGTTTCTGATGCAGAAAAGTTAGTTCATGCATTCATGACTTCGAGACTAGATTACTGTAATGCGTTATTAGCCGGTTGTCCTGCATCCTCAATAAACAAGCTACAGTTAGTCCAAAATGCCGCCGCTAGAGTTCTAACTAGATCAAGAAAATATGATCATATAACACCGATTTTATCATCACTACATTGGTTACCTATAAAGTCCCGTATTAATTACAAGGTATTGCTACTGACTTATAAAGCCCTAAACGGCTTAGCTCCAGTCTATTTAACGGATCTTCTATCGCCCTATAATCCATCACGCTCTTTAAGGTCACTAAATTCGAGGCTTTTGGTCATACCTAGGATATCCAGATCCACCAAAGGAGGGAGAGCATTTTCACATTTAGCACCAAAACTCTGGAATAGTCTTCCGGATACTGTTTGTTGCTCAGACTCGCTCTCCCAGTTTAAAACTAGATTAAAGACGCATCTCTTCAGCCAGGCATTCATATAATACTTTTAATCTTACAGTTAAATCCGACCTCTAGCTTTTTTTTTAATCTTACAGTTAAATCCGACCTCTAGCTTATAAACGCCAGAGGAGAACTGGCCCCCGACTGAGCCTGGGTTCTCCCAAGTTTTTTTTTTCTCCATTAGGTCACCTGATGGAGTTTTTCGGTTCCTTGCCACTGTTGCCTTTGGCTTGCTCAGTTGGGGATATTTAATTTAATTAATCAATCAACGATACTATTGATCAGCATTACCAAACGTAGACGTTCCACTAGAAACAAACATTGATGTATTGTTCTAATTTATTGCTGTGAAGCTGCTTTGATACAGCCTGTGTTGTGAAAAGCGCTATATAAATAAACTTGACTTGACTTGACTTGACTTGAACCAAAGACAGTCTCAAAAACACGCTTTGAAATCGCTGGTGTTTCTGACGTCACAAACTACCTTGTAACCAATCAGATCAACGTGTGATCGTCAACCAGTGGATCTCTGAGCTGAGGGAGTGAGTGGAGGCGGGGCTCATTTGCATATTCATAGAACCGCGAATACTAAATGAGGCGAGGGTGTCGAGTTTGGGGTTTTTTTTTTCACTTTTAAAATGTTTAATTATGGTGATCAAAGATTAATTTTAAGGAATAAAATGATTGACTACAGGGAGACTTTAATAACATTCTCATAATGTTGCAAAAAGGAATGTTCCCTTAACGTTCGCATAACCAAAAATCCAGCATGTTCATAAATGGGAACGTTTACTTTAGTTAGCTGGGTCATAAAACGATCTGCACATTTACTGCCCAGTCCACACTTGCATATACAATAAATGCATGCAGATATTATAGACACAGACTCACATCATGAACATGCGAAACACAAACCACACGCTCACGCTCAACCCCTTCCCAGAAATCCCGTGATGGACCGTTTGACCAGAGTGACCAGTGTGACGGCATCCCAGAGGCGCTTTGAAGCGAGTGTGTGTTTGTGTGTACGGGTGATAGGAGCGTCTGCCTGCCTTGTTGATTTTGAGCCATGTTGCAGATTTTCATGACAAAGTGTTGAAAGTTTTTTGAAGCCGCTGCCATGTTGGGTTTTGCAGGTTCAGTGTACCCTGTGTTATTCCATGGGTGCGTCGTCATGGCAACCGTTGCCGTTGCTGGGAAAGTGTTTGCCCAACTGAGGCCTTCACACGTTTAATGCTGAATGTGCTTATTCTGTGACCTGTGTGTGTGTGTGTGTGTGTGTGTGTGTGTGTGTACGCTGCTATGGACGTCCTGCCGTTCCTGCTTATGAGTTTGGAAATCATAATCACAACGTGACATTTATATGCATTGCAAACTTGGTTGAGTTTTATTGAAATCGTAAGCATCAGTAAAAATGTTAAACTGCAAAACCGATCAGTGATGTTTTAAATTGCTTTCCAGCAAGAAACACATTCATTAAGTTTTTATTTGATACAAATTAATCGCTATATAATACTGTAATGTTATTATTATAATCAATATATTGTTTGTGTGTGCATGTGTGTGTGTGTGAGAGAGAGAGAGTGTTTGAAAGTGTTTGTGTGAGTGTGTGATAGTGTGTATGTGTGTGTGTGTGTGTGTGTGTGTGTGTGTGTGTGAGAGAGAGAGAGTGTGTTTGAAAGTGTTTGTGTGAGTGTGTGATAGTGTGTATGTGTGTGTGTGTGTGTGTGTGTGTGTGTGTGTGAGAGAGAGAGAGAGAGAGAGAGTGTATGTGTGTGAGTGTGTATATTATTAGTGAGGACAGACTGAAAGTGGAGTGTATGAATGCGAGTGTTGATCTTCTCGTGTCAGTGTTAAACAGCGCTGGAGAAACTGTCCGTGTCAAACCAGTTATTTCTGAAAAACTCTCTCAAGCTCTTCAAACGGCCGGTGTGGTGAAGTGTCGAGTCCCAGTGAAGTGTCCCAGTTTAGGACCCCAGTATGCCTGATCTAAAGCTGTTCTCGCGATTCTTAATGTAATCAATCAAATTTTAATTCATGTAATAATCTTTTATTTGTATCCTGATTATTTATATAGTTAAGGTTAAAGAAATTGCATTTTTAGGGATGTTTTGCGACATTGTTAATTGTAATTAAGCAATAAGGCATAAAATATATATTTTTTAATTACAAGCATGTCATGTCATAATTAATTAATTAAACAGAATAAAGCTTGTATTATATTTGTTATCAAAGTGTTTTATAGAAAAATATCGTAGATGGTTAAAATAAACGTTATCTCTAATCATTTCGGATAGCTGTATGCTATGCTACTATCTAAGCTAACTAAAAAAAACACCAAGTTTAAAATGTTTAAATAGTTTTGGTTGTATACTAGTTTATGAAACATATCAGTTAAAAGACAGTAATGGTCGTTATAACGAAGTTCAAACGACTTATATAATAAAGTGATGTCTGATTTGTAACCAGGCACTAAAGCGATTACCTAAAACATTGCTTTGAACCAATCGGATTGCTCGGGTCCTGAGCTGGGACTCATCTCATCTCTTCACCACACCGGCATTCGACATTCCACACAAACAGGACAAACCTTTGAAGAGCTCATCAAACCCGATCGTGCACAAACTCTCTTCCAAAACCCAGTGACACTCAAAATCCTGTTAAAGCGAGTTATTTACGGCGGCCATCTTTGAAACGTCTCTTCCGTCACACGGTGAAACTCACGTGTTTTTGAACGGAAAAACATCAGATTCTCCAAAGCTGTTCGACAAGCTTACAATTAAATATCATATTTCAAATCACCAATGAAATCTGACATCAACTGTTTAATAGGATTTGTTTTCAAGCGCTGAAATCATTACAAAACTCTGTTTTTTTCAGGTGTATTTCTGCACATTTCTCAAGCTGTTCTGTTCTTCAAACTCAACTCAGTCCAACAGAGATCAGGCAGAGATCCAGACCATCAGGAACTCAGTGTCATTTTAATAACTTATAAGTTAGTCTTTGTACTTTTTTCTTGGGATTTGCTCGTTAAAAATATTGAATTCTAAAATTGATCTTTCGTGTGTCAGTGACTGCTAATAAATATAATGGGTTCCACTTTATTTCGATAGTCCACTTTAGACATTCTACTAACTATAAGTAACTTTGCAACTACATGTTAACTAATTCTCATTAGAGTATTAGTAGAGTATTAGTAGAGTATTAATAAAGTATTAGTAGACTTGTAGTAGAGTATAAGTAGAGAATAGTAGACTGTTTGTAGAGTATTAGTAAAGTGTGAGTAGTTTATTAGTAGAGTATTAGTAGACTGTTAGTAGAGTATTAGTAGAGTATTAGTAGACTGTTTGTAGAGTATTAGTAGACTGTCAGTAGAGTATTAGTAGACTGTTTGTAGAGTAGTAGTAGTAAAGTATTAGTAGAGTATTAGTAGACTGTTAGTAGAGTATTAATAGAGTATTAGTAGACTGTTAGTAGAGTATTAGTAGAGTATTAGTAAAGTATTAGTAGACTGTTAGAGTATTAGTAGAGTATTTGTAGACTGTTAGTAGAGTATTAGTAGACTGTTAGTAGAGTATTAGTAGAGTATTAGTAGAGTATTAGTAAAGTATTAGTAGACTGTTAGTAGAGTATTAGTAGAATGTCAGTAGAGTATTAGTAGAGTATTAGTAGAGTGTCACTAGAGTATTATTAGAGTATTAGTAGAGTATTAGTAGACTGTTAGTAGAGTATTAATAGGCTATTAGTAGACTGTTAGGTTATGGTTAGGTGTTAGGCTTCGGGTTAGTAGAATAAATTGACATGTAGTTGAAAAGTTCCTTATAGTCAGTAGAATTTCTAAAGTGGACTATTGAAATAAAGTGTTACCATATAATGATTTGTTTTACGAGTTGTTTTCTACGTAAAGCATCATTTATACTGTTTTTACAAGCATTCTGCTACTGTTGCTCTTGGTTAGTCATGTGATTAAATCCAGCACATAAACGCTTATTTCACATCAGAAAGTAATTAGTCCTTTGTCAAAGAACAATTTGTTATTGTGGTTTCAGAGCCATTTATTTCATATATTGGGTTGCAAAATCAATACTTCCATCACATACTCATTAGAATTATATGCTGATTATGCAAGAATTGTTCCAGCACACATTTGTTAGCATCACTTCTCATTAGCGGTGTGTGTTTTCCTGTGGCGGGCTGTAATTGCACACAGACACACACACACACACACACACACACACATGTTCCAGCACTTGCTTCCTGTTGTTAGATTTAACTGTGATTGTTTCGGTGGTTTAACGCTCCAGTGGTCGTGAGCTCAGTAAATCCTGTTAAACTGACGACAGTGTCACCGCCATCCTGACGGATCTCAGACCGGATACATCAATGTCCTGGTGCTCATTAATAATGGCTCATACTGGCATTGATGTCATCACACTTCCCATATTCACTTTCAAATTAATTCATTTGAAGTCCTTCATATTTTTATAATATTTATAAAATAATATTTAAGGTTTAAAAAGAAATGATTTATATATATATATATATATATATATATATATATATATATATATATATATATATATATATATATGTATATGTATATATATATATATATATATATATATATATATATATATGTATATATATATATATATATATATATGAAGAGTTCAGATGCAAAAGCCTCTAAGTGCCATCTGAAATTTTCTTCTAGAATGATTTTTATCAAGCTTGTATATTTAAGTTCAGTAATTTCACTTAAATGACAATTAATAGGCAATTTTCATTGCCATTTAACGTGAAATTGCTATATAATTTATGAATAATCATATTTTTAAAATTAATAATTACATTTTAAAATGTATATTTTGTAAAAGCAATAAGACACTTGAGATGGTGTTAGTGAAAATTTGTCATTAATATTTTTATAATATAATATGTAGAATGTTTATGGTTTATATTAAATGTGTAGATTTATAATAGTTAATCTTGTTTTAATATATATTATTTTTTAAATGTGATATTTTAAAAAGAAATAATAATATTTTACTTTTATTTTGTAAAGCAACAAGACACTTGAGATGGTTTTAAAGAAGAATTAATTGTCCTTTATTATTTATAATATCTATTATTATTATTATATTTAATATATATGAAATATACTGTATATGTATACTATTTATTTTTTATTTTTGTAATATAAATTATTTAAAAAAAATTAAGACACTTGACAAAGTACATTGTGTCCTTTATAATATTTATATTTATAAGATATATTAAATATATATGTATAATAATTCATGTTTTATTTTTGTAATATACTGTATATATCAAAAATAAAACAAATAATAATAATTACATTTAAATTAAATAAATAAAAAAATCATAATAATATTTGTATATTTATTCATATATATCTGTGTGTGTGTGTGTGTGTGTGTGTGTGTGTGTGTGTGTGTGTGTGTGTGTGTGTGTGTGTGTGTGTGTGTGTATTTTTTTTAAATCAATGACACTTGACACTTAAGAAAAATGTTGCAAGAAAAAAAATGACATTTTTCATTTTATAATATTTTTAATATGTATTTAATATTTTTTATTATTATTATTTTGTCGTGTCTAACAAACATCTTCTAAAGTGACTATATTTCATTATTTAACATGATGTCTCATATCATGGACTGCTATGTGCGTATGCTTTCTGACGAACTTTCCCATCAGCCGCTGTTGTGTGTTCGCACGTCCTCGGTTGGGCCGTACGTACAGTATACATGTTCTGGTAAAAGCAATATTACTGGCTGCCAGATGTGTGTTGTTTCATCAGTTTTGAATTATGGGCACAGTTTGTTCAGGAAGCTGTGATGGTGTTTGGTCTAAAACGCTGTTGCTCACAAATGTTTGGTTTCTCCTCCCATCTCCTCACGGCATCCAGACGCTCGGCATTGACGTATACGGCTTAATGTTTCAGTTATGTGAGATTGCACAACTCTACGAGCTGCAGATGTGAAGGAATGAGAGACGACCGTGCTTCTGCTTTGCCCTGTAACCTTAAAAATAAAATCACTCAAAGGCCCATTAGTGTTAATTTCCCTGATAAAAACACTCCTCTGGTCTGTCAGAATGTGTCACGCGTACGTCATTCTCCTGCAGGTACAGTGGTGGAGGATGATGAGAAATGTTGAGTAATCGCATATTCATGTTTTATTTTCAAACGTGCATCACAGACAATCATTTACAGGATCTCAGGCTCTCAGTTTTACGGCGTGAGAGTTTGTGACTTCATTCTGTGGTTTCTGGATCTGTCCGTCAGTCGCACACATCGGGTTGTAGGTCATTGGTTTCATGTCTCTTGGCAAACAGTTTCTCTACTAGAGTGAATCGATGAATGAATAATAAGTTACTTAAAGGGGTGGTATAATGCCCTTTTCACAAGATGTAAAATAAGTCTCTGATGTCCCCAGAGTGTGTGTGTGAAGTTTTAGCTCAAAATACCCCACAGATATTTTTATATAGCATGTTAAAATTGTCACTTTTTGTTTTGAGCAAAACACGTTTTGTGTGTGTCCCTTTAAATGCAAACGAGCTGCTGCTCCCAGCACAGGGGGCGGAGCTTCAAGAGCTTGTGTCCTTTCACCTCACACACACACACACATGCACTGAAAATGTCACAAACTTTTAGTCTTTTATGTTCAAACCGGAGTCAGACAATGATGGAGAGACTCAAGAAGAAGTGACAACATGTAGAAGCAACAGGACATTTCTGAATGGTTAGTTGATGAATTTATGAAGCTGATGTGTAGTTATCTTCTAGTCATTGATTAGCATATTCTGTCTTGATAATCTATAAATCGTGTTCAGGGGGCGGGGTTTATGTAAATTCTAGGGTTGGTGATGTCACTAACCCGGGAGGAATGTGGTGTAGTGTCTACCAGCCGTTTGTTGTAGTCCTTAAAAAGTGATTTCTGTAAAAGCAAATATCTCCCTTTGCTCTGAACTTTGAGCGTTGTAACTTTGCAGATGTTGTTTATTCTCAAACATCAACATTACACACTAACTAACGTTAGAAAAGTCAAATCATAATCAACCACCCCTTTAAGAAATGCAAATAAATGAATGGATAGACGGACGATGACGGATAGATGGATGGATGGATGGATGGATGGATGGATGGATGGATGGATGGATGGATGGATGGATGGATGGATGGATGGATGGATGGATGGATGGATGGATGGATGGATAGACAAATAGAATTATAAGAATTATATGTTATTAAAATTTTATAGCAGTTATGAAGTTACATTATTGTTTTAAATATCCAGAAATCAACTAGTTTTTCTATAAATATAAAATATGACCACAATAAATATCTCTATTTTTAAGGAATGCTAAGACTTCATTTTAGTATGCACACTAAAACTAAATCTCTAAATTCTCCTTTTTTAAAGCCACATCTTTAATATATTTTTCCTGATTGCACACGCGTGCACCGCTGCGTCTGATCTCGGACTCCTGAACACAATGTGTTTTATTTTTGCAGAATACGCAATGTTCCTCATTTAATGGAGACGAACTGAGGTGTCATTAGTGCACACTCTGTTCTTCCAGTCGTCAGGATCATTAATGTGATACTAGAGATGAGCAGCAGCGTTGTGTTTGGACAGAAGTGTGTTTTCCTCCCTGTTCAGGTGCAGTCATGAAGATTACCAGAGATTCCTGATGATCCTCAGCTGATAGCCTCAGATTCCTCAGCGATGCCGTCAGTATTACTTAATGCTGAAGTGAGGCATTTCTGTGAATAATGTTTACTTTTCCTGAAAGTTTTTCCCATCTATCACTGGTTAGACAAACAAATACTGCCCTAAAACCTAAAAATACTGTTAGGAAAAACTCAAAAATGACATGCATCAACTTTAATATTGTATGTTTTAATATTATGCAAATTATCTGCCTTGCTGAATGGGTTTTTATTGGACAGCTGGACTAGATTACATATTTCCAATTTCAAAGACTTCAACAATTTGTATTTGAAAACTCTTATTAACATTAAATGATAAAGTCCCCCTGTGGTGTAAATCCAGCGTTTAATGTTGTTTATGTGTCTATGTGGTGTTTTTAATCTGCTTTAAGACAAACCATGTGTAAGTTCATAAGTTGACAGCATTGCTGAGTATTTCCTCCTTAAAACTGCAGTGAACCAAAGACAGTCTCAAAAACACGCTTTGAAATCGCTGGTGTTTCTGACGTCACAAACTACCTTGTAACCAATCAGATCAACGCGTGATCGCCAGCCAGTGGATCTCTGAGCTGAGTGAGTGAGTGGAGGCGGGGCTCATTTGCATATTCAAAGAGCCGCGAATACTAAATGAGGCAAGGGTGTCGAGTTACACTCAAGATATTTTAAGACTTGAAGACATTTTGTTTCAAGGAAAAAACTTTAAGTATGTCATTTTGGTGATCAAAGATGAGTTTTAAGGGATACAATGATTGACTACAGGGGGACTTTTAGATTAAATTACTATTAAAATCCAATTGGATGAGCCCCATTTTGGAGCCGTTTTTTATTTATATTCAACACACATAATTTGATCGTCATATTAATGCTTGTTTGGCATATAGCCCAGATAACAAACATATATTTGAAACGTCCTGCTCAAGTCGTCCTTGATGGAGGTTCGGGTTGAATGACTAGTTCTTCCAATGTTTCATCATCAAACTCGCGCTCGTTCTTTACAGTGTGTAATCGCTGAGGAAGCCTCCGGAGCTGAAGTTCACCTATGGTAATGAGCGTTTAATTTCCGACATGAGCTGTATGCGGTCGACCAATCACAACAGACTTATCCATCTGGCCAATCAGAGCAGAGTAGTCATCTGGCCAATCAGAGCAGTCTCATGGAAAGGAATGATTTAGAGAGATTGATTCATCCATCGAGTCATTTGAGAATCATTGAACAATGTGTTGATGTGCAGTGTATTTTATGAAATAATGAAACTGTTTTGATGCATTTCAACATGTTGTAGGAGACGCCAAAACAAATTTAGGAAACTTTAAAACAGCATGTAGACGAACATCCAACTAACGTTTCCGGTAAAGTCGTTTATAAGACCAGATAATATATATGTGGTGTAAAGTGTGTACAGGCTTCAGGCTTGACTTTGCTTTAGAGGGACAGATATGAGGTGTGTGTCGATCGCAGGTGTTGCGCACCTGTCCTGCACCAAGACCCTCATCGGATGACGTTAGTGTAGCACGGACACCATCGGGAAAACTACCGGAGAGTTTTCCGGCTCGCTGGGATCTGTGTCTCCAGGAAACGCTAACATACACAATCCTTACATTTCTGACACGCACACAACTACTGAAAATAAAGCAAGCGGCCAGCCGTGGCCATACGCTACAGCGGCTTTAATACGGTGAAAGGGTCATTAAGCACACATCTACCCCGCTTTACTGTAGTAAAATCAGTGTATGTGCGTGTGTGCATGCGTTTGTGTGTGTGTGTGTACAGGTTTATATTACATTGTGGGGACCAGCCAGCCCCATGGGTACAAAAGCTTATAAATCTTACAGAATGAGTTTTTTTGAAAATGTAAAAATGCAGAAAGTTGTGTGTGATGGGAAGGTTTAGGGGTCGGGTTAGAGTGTGGGTGTGTGTGTGTGTGTGTGTGTTTGTGTATGTGATGGGTAGGTTTAGGGGTAGGGTTAGTGTAAGGTGACAGAATATACAGTTTGTACAGTATAAAAACCATTAACGTCTATGGATAGTCCCCATTTAAAATCTAAGCAAACGTGTGTGTGTGTGTGTGTGTGTGTGTGTGTGTGTGTGTGTGTGTGTGAACAGCTCGTCCAATCAGCCTTCATCATTGTGAGTGGTTCAGTTGCCATGGTCAGAAGCGAGGTTGGTGGGCCATCGTGTTATATTTGCACTGAACACAGCTGTGTGACTTCAGGAGAGACAAATGGAGGCCTAATGTCAACAGCCCATAAAACCTACACACAAATATTCCACGAGAGAGACTCCATTTACACGTGCGTATGAGGATCCGTCTGATGTGCCTGTGCATAAAGTCTCACTTGAGTGCAAATTATAAAATTAGCAATTTAATTTGATCACATATCAAGTCCTCATTCACTTCTGGCTGTCCTGAGGAATTTTAGTTCAGCCTGTGAGCAATGCATTTTTCCAAATCAGACAGAAACGGATTAGAATGAATCAATATGTGTTTTATTAATGGTTTGAGGTGTTATTAATTACTTTAGCATCACTATTATGCGAATGCAGGTTATAACGGCACACGTGCCGGGAAATCGGGATTGCTGAGCTCATCTCTTTGCTGAAACTTCATCCAATAAAACAATTTACGACTTGTGCTGATGTGCAGCTGGCTCACCGTCACTAATGGCTTTTAAATGTGCTCCTTCTGGACTCTCGGAGAGAAACACACGTGATTTACGGCTCCGCTTACCTTTCACCTCGACTGCAGATCTGCTCCTCGTCCGATGTGGCGAACTCCACGCTACTGTGTGTGATTTCACTGGCTGGATCTTTCTCACGGGTGCCAGTGGAGATAAAGTACGCTACACTTCTGATTTATAGAGACGAGCAGATCATATCTAATATGTCACATCGTGTGTGTGTGTGTGTGTGTGTGTGTGCGATGGGCTCCAGTAGGCCTGTATTTTATTGTGCCCAACCGTGCAGGATTTGCCAAACGTACATTTTATTAAATGACATTATCCCTGTTGACAGGACAATCCATATAAACCATGATAAAGGAAATAAACACTTGCTAAGCTAACAGGGAACGTTCTCAAGAACTTTGGCTAACGCTCTGAACTTTTCCCTGGAACGTTAATAAAACGTTTGTTCAAAGTTTTTAATGATGTGCTCCAAACAATTGCACTAAAATGTTATTTATACGTCGTTTATGGGACGTTTTTTTTCTGAAACTTGATTGTCCAACAGAACGTTCAGAAGATTCAAAAGTAACGTTCCCATAATTTTTGCTAAATGTTAAAATGCAATGTTCCCTCAACTTAAGCATAACTAAGAAAAAAAATGCTTTTAAAACATTTTAACATCTGCGTGTTGCGTGAATTGAAAACTCTGCCTTTCTATTTTCTAAATGCATGTTATAGATCTTATTGTTAACAATGTAAATTATTAAAAAATTTCTTCTTTCTCTTGACATATGCAGGATTCTCCAATCATTTAGTGCGCTTAAGCCCCGCCCCTGCAAGCTCACACACATTTGCATATGCTAATGAGTGCCACGCCCACATTAACATCCAGTCAGCAACCAATACACAGAACCAAGCCCCGCCCTACGTTCGTTCTTTTTCAATAATCTTCAGTTACTCTCAGATGTATGTCACAATACAGAAAAAGATTGTTAGCAAAATAATAAAATAGAATGTTCTCTAAACATTTGCATGTTTTTAAAATATAAAAAAAAAAAAAAAAAAAAAAAAAACTAGTGCTGGGCAACGATTAATCGCATCCAAAATAAAAGTTTGTGTTTACATTATATATGTGTGTGTACTGTGCATAATTATTTTGCAAATTTAAATACACACATATGCATGTATATTAAGATTTTTATATATATATATATATATATATATATATATATATATAATATTTATATATAATATAAATTATGCATAAATAATACATTTATAATACAGTATATACATGCAAATATTTCTTAAATATATACATGCATATGTGTGTAATTATATCTACAAAATAATTATACACAGTACACACACATATATTATGTATATTATGTATTTTGAATGCGATTAATCGTTGCCCAGCACAAAACAAACAAAAAAATCAAAAAAATAAACATTTGAAGAGAGGTTTTTTCTAAAGAGGTTTGAATGAGGCATGAAATACCTGGACGTTTACACGGCTCCAGTAAAGGCCCGTGCGAGAGCACAAAGAGCTTTAGAGGGGTCCGATGAACGTGCCGATAGCGTCGCGCAGGTTTGCACAAGATAAGCAAACACCTTCTGCGCTTGTCAGATTCATTGTACTCTCCTCAATCCTTCAGGGGAACATCATGTTCCTGTGGGAGTTCAGGGTCTTATCACGTCTGAGAGCGAAGGATCAAACGCTTCGTGATCCGAACCAGAGCTGAAAGCGCTTAGCCTGATGCCCATTATCTATATATAGTGTCTGCACTGGGATGGTCATCTGAGGTCTCTTTGATGCCCTCTTATCATCGATAATCTTTGGTCGTGGCTTTGCTAATTGCCTGAAACCTTGTTAGATGTACACGGGCCATCAAACGGTCATCTGGCTTATCACACTCTATCCAGTGCTCATGTTTTTAAGCAATGACTCTTCTTTGGTCTTCAGTTCTGCTGAAAACAGCAGCATGTGTTGTGTTTTGCTTGCATAGGATTCTGGCTACTTGATTATTACCTGAAAATGAATAGAATTCCCCCATTCTATTTTTTAAATGCATGTTATAGATCTTATTGTGGACCATTTATTTATTTATTTTATTTTTTTTCAGTGAAGCGTCAGTCTTCTCTCTGGTGACGTATGCACAATGTAAAAAAAAATAATTGCTGCCTTATATTTTTAAGAACAATGAACTTGGATGTTTAAGTCATTTCAACTTAAATTACAATAAACTGACTTCAAAAAACGAGTTGAATCTTGTATAACTTGTAAAAAAAAAGTAGAAAATTGCTTAACTTATTTTAACAAGTTAAAGCAATGTAATAAGATGTGTTGTCATTACTTATTGATCATTTAATTTTTTTACAGTGCAGGATTCTCCAATCATTTAGTGCGTTAAACTCCGCCCCTCAAGCTCATTTGCATTCATGCAAGTGCCACGCCCACATCTCAATATCCAATCTGTAACTGATCATTTTTTCTTTTTTCAATAATCTGTTGCTCTCGGATGTTTGAAAAAGTTCTGTCACAACTTCTGATATTGTATCTAATAATAATAATAATCATGTAGTGCAGACTTTTTTTTTTTTCAATTATCTGAATGTTTGTTTGAATACTCACTGTTAATATTGTTACATATTCAGTGATGCTCTGCGGCTGATTTATATCCTCCGCCACTGGAAACCTGCAGCGTTTGGAAGGAAAGATGGATTCATTGAAGTATCAGGAAATTCTAGGAGAAATCAGTGAGGAAGCTGAAGCCTGGACCTTCAACAGGACATTAAAATGTAGTCTTGTTGTCTAAAAATGACATTTCAGCATGGTGACTAATGTTTAATCTTTCTGAGAGTGCAAATGTCTGTTTTTTATGTTTTTAATTAAAGGGATACTTCACCTCTGGAAAGATGAATGTGTATTTAAATTGGGTCATTTATGTAGTAGAAATGTGAAATTATTTTAGAAGCTGGTGCCTTCTAGACTGAGAAAAGCCAGAAAATGTATTTTTGGCTCATGTGGATGAAAGACTACAGCTCCCAGAATGCACTTGCTTCGCTGTCCTACGAGGACACTCCCAAGCCACGCCTACCGGTTACAGAGGGCAGTATCGAAGAAATTATACAACTAGGCTACTAGTCGACTTAAACTGAAAAGATGGCGTTTTATCGTGAGATCCCCCTATGGGCGGGTTGAAGACATGCAGAACTAGCGCCTCCTACTAGCTGGAGTCTCTCGCCTCTGGACAAAAAGAGCTTCCGATGACGATAAATGCCGATTTTTGCGCCATCTGAGGTTTTTTTCCAGACACACAATGCATAAATCTCTCGTCTCAGGGGGACATGAGGGAGGGAAGCACGGTCATTCGAGAATATTACCGGGTTTCTACTGATACAAAGCTTAATGCTAATCAGTGAAGTATCCCTTTAATTTATGAAGCCATAGCAAACTTTATTGATACATATTACATTGTTATATAAAAGCCTGACAATATCACTGCTAAATACCTTTAAGTATTGTGGTATTCCTCCATGTTTCTCTCTCACACGCCCCCGACTCATAAAGATCAGGGTTTAAAGAAAATCCAGAGCTTCCCATTCGTATTTATGACATTGTGGTGGCGTTCATGTGCATTCAACTCGTAAATCTGCACGAGATGACTCGAACGCACCATCAGTGTCGAGTCTCTGCTGCTTCCACAGGGATTGTGTCAGTAAATCAGGTCAGTCGTGGGTTTGGCAGAATAGTACGTGTGTTTGGCTCAGGCCTCGACAGACACCAAACGCAGCGCATTCAGTGAACGCTCATATCAGTTACCGTCCGTAACACGTCGTTCTGAAGCATCAAGTTCATTCACTGTGTGAATGTTAGAAGGGCGGTAGAGAGAGACATATAAAGCAAGAGAGTTTGGGGTTACAGAGTGAAGATCTGGTCTTCTGGCTCCTGTATTTCGTCTAGTTGTGTTGATGTGCCGTCTGGATCAGAAGAAGACGCTTCTTCACTACCAACTCAATAAGAAAAGTCAGAATGACCATATACAGTCTGAGAGTTATATAACTAGTGACTTTAGCAATACCTGGGTGCCTTAACCTTAAGTTTGTTGAACCATTGACCTTAGGGTGTTTTCACACCTATGGATTGTTTGTTTTGTTCCGAAACAGGGACTTCATTTCTTACAATGTTGCAGTTTCCTCTTGGTATGTTTCGCTTTCACAAGGCAACCTTTCAAATGTGTTCACACAGGTCACATGTGAGTAGAACTGTCCTCTTATTGGTCAGCGTTTCCTCTGCGTCATCCATCAAGATGATTGACAAGTTCGTGATTGACAAGTTTGTCATCCGTCAAGATGATTGACAAGTTCGTCCTCCGTCAAGATGATTGACAAGTTCGTCCTCCTTCAAGATGATTGACAAGTTTGTGATTGACAAGTTAGTCATCCGTCAAGATGATTGACAAGTTCGTCCTCCGTCAAGATGATTGACAAGTTCGTCCTCCGTCAAGATGATTGACAAGTTCGTCCTCCGTCAAGATGATTGACAAGTTTGTGATTGACAAGTTAGTCATCCGTCAAGATGATTGACAAGTTCGTCCTCCGTCAAGATGATTGACAAGTTCGTCCTCCGTCAAGATGATTGAAAAAGTTTGTTATCCATCAAGATGATTGACAAAGTTCGTCATCCATCAAGATGATTGACAAGTTCCTCATCCATCAAGATGATTGACAAGTTTGTCAGGTTTATCTACCTATAAAAATGGGGGATAATTCAGCCTTGCAGTCTCTATTTGATTGTTTTAATGATATTAAGAAATGGATGTCAGCTAATTTTCTCCACTTGAATAAATCAAAGACTGAAGTAATAGTGTTTGGCCCTCCGAGTTCTACCAGATATATAATTAATCGATTAGGCCTTTTTAAATCGAAGGTACATAATCAAGCTAGGAGTCTTGGAGTTCTTTTTGATGCCAACACTGTTAGAAAAATCTGTAGAAATTACAGTATTACTGGCAGCTACTTGCCAGTAACTTACTGTAGATTTAAATTGATGTTATTTACTGGCAACAATTTGTTCAAAATTAAATGAACATTAAACATTAACAAGTCTTTATCTTTACAGAATAAAACTAAAATAACATCGTCACGCAAAGCATTCTGGGAACCAAAATCTGAAGGAAAAAAACAGAAAAAGGTTGATAAAGATTTCTGGTTCCCAGAATGCTTTGCATTAGATTGTTATTTTATAATTTTATTCTTTAAAGACAAAGACTTGTTAATGTTTAATGTTCATTTAACTTTGAACAAACTGTTGCCAGTAAATAACATAAATTTAAATCTACAGTAAGTTACTGGCAAACAGCTGCAAAACTACAGCAAATTTTTTACAGTGAAGTTAAAGTTTGATAAGCATATAAATTCAGTGGTTAGAGGTAGCCTGCAAAATCCAGACCTAAATCTAAAAGATTAATGGTCTGGCGTCGACTTATGAAACTCGTCCAGCTCGCGGGGTGGCACCAAGCATGCATTTGAAAATCTCACGGCACTCAATTGGCTAACACTACGACCAATCACAACAATAAACCCCATACGCTTAGCTACCAGCGGAGCTAACTGGTAGATTATACTCTTACCGAATCCGGTCGGCAAAACAGCAAAAACGCCCTTCTTGCAAAGGAACGATTCGAGTGCCGTCTTCTGATCCTGTTTTAGATAAAAAGCCAAGTCTAACTCGTTCATTGTAGCGGCCAAAGCTGTTTCAAACAACTGGTGTTCATCCATAGCCATCTTGCAATGTTTACTAATGACTTCGACGTCACAGCGCTGTCGTCATCTCGCCTCGGGCCCGCCTATATCAGATAACCCGCTGTGATTGGTGCAGCTCGGATCGAGGGGCATATTTAATGAGCATCATTACTCGACACCAGAGTAACTCGCTGAGCAAATTCAACTTGTGCTCTTGTGAGAACTCTGGATTTCCAGGGTAGGTTAGAGGTAGCTTCTTCCAATTAAGGAATATAAAGAAATTGAAACCTTTTAATGATTTGGAAGTTGTTATGCATGCTTTTATTACGTCCAGATTGGACTATTGTAATTCATTGTACTATGGTATTTCTCATGCATCACTTTCACGTCTGCAGTTGGTTCAAAATGCTGCTTCCAGGCTTTTAACCAGGACTAGGAAATATGAGAGTATAACACCTGTACTAGCATCCCTTCATTGGCTTCCAGTCAAATTTAGGATTAAGTATAAGATGTTATTATTGAACTTAAGTGAACTTCTTCAGCAACATACATCCTCTAGGCCTTTAAGATCTGTTCAGCTAACCATTCCTAAGTCTCGACTTAAATCAAAAGGAGCCCGGGCAGCTCCTTGTTTATGGAACAGTTTACCCCTCCATGTTAGATCTTGTGCCATTCTTGATGCATTTAAAACATATTTAAAGACTCATCTCTTCTGTCTTGCATTTGATTGTAATTAAAAATGTTGTAATTGTTGTATACTTTGTTTTATAATCTTAGATTATATGTGCTGGGCTGTATGTAAAGTACTTTGGCCAACGTGTGTTGTTTTTAAATGTGCTATATAAATAAATGTGATTGATTTATTGGTTGATTGATTGTTGATTTGGATTTGTGGCTGATGTTAGGAGTCATCTTGTGTCCTCCTGGCTGTGAGGAATCGTGGAAACGATCTCGGATGGATTCAGCACATGCTGCCGGATGAAGAAGCCATGAAACCGATTACAGAGCTATCAGAAGTGTCATAAAATCCCTGAGATCTGCTCAGTAATGACAGAATGAGGGAAGTCAAGGGGTAAAAATGTCAAAACCTGGTACTGAAAGTCCCCTGAAAGAACAATAACTCGGCTCACCGTTTGAACCCGTTCTGATGGATCTGATCCATATATTCCGCTTACTCCTGATGGAATCCATGCGACACACGAAAAGAAGAGATATAAATTATCATAAGCAGCAAGTTTTGTAAGGGTTAGCATGTTAGCATTGTCTTTGGGAAATAGTCAAAATGTTGGTAAAATCCCTCAACGTTTCAAGGTCTCAATCCCATCTATATATTTAGTCATTTTAGATGAATACGTATTAAAATCATCATGCAAAAAGCTTATTTTTCCATGTGCATGGAGATCTGCTGGTATAATCAAAAAGGGAAATTATGTTTCGCAGCCTGATGAAGTATATTATCTAATGGAAGGTGATGTTTGACACACATGTACAAGTGTCTCCAGATATAGATATTTGAATATTAATCCTCACTTCTTTGTGGTTCTGTGTTCAAATAAATCTGGCTTATTCACCTGACGTAACTATAATATGAATCAAAACCATTAATCAAACCATAGATTTAGAAGTAGTCCAAAATGTAGGTTACAGTAATGGAGCCAATATAATAAAAATTGATGATTTTCCACAGAATCAATTCAGTTTGATTGTTCAACTCAGTAATATTCAGTAATGTTAATAGAAGTTTCAGAACGTTCAGAGTACAATCAAAAGTAACGTTCCCATAATGTCCCAAAATTATACAATAGA
>NC_138223.1:1365406-1375406 GCF_964197995.2 Scardinius erythrophthalmus | reverse complement strand
AAATGGTGTTATTTCAGCCAGCGCTCATACCTGTGTTTACATCCTGTTTTCGGTCGAAGTCCATCTTCAAGTCCAGTAATCGATTGTCGAGTTCACACACATAGGTTTAGTTACCTATGATCACGCGCGTGAACTCGACGTGAACTCGACGCGTGAACTCGACGGTAATTAATATTATCGATGCTGAAACCATTTCATATTTTTGAAATGCATTTTATTTTTCATGATTCTTTGATAAATAGAAAGTTCAAAATAACAATATTTAATTGAAATAGAATCTTTTGTAACATTATAAATGTCACTTTTGATCAATTTAATGCGTCCTTGGTTGATAAAAGTAATACGTTCTTTCTTTTTCTTTTTAAATCTTATGTCCCCTAAACTCTTAAATAGTGCATCACAGTTTCCACAGTAACCTGCCGCAGCACAACATTGATAATAATCATAAATGTTTCTTGAGCATCAAATCATCATATTAGAGTGATTTCTGAAGGATCATGTGACACTGAAGACTGGAGTAATGATGCTGAACATTCAGCTTTGATCACAGGAATAAATTACACTTTATTGTCATCATGTTTTGATTTCATTGTTCTCCTTCCTGTAATGGTGTGTGTTCATGTGTGTGCTTGACGTGTTTGAGCGTGTGCAGCCGTTGTGATTCTGCACGTCTTGTGTTGCGACTGGACATGTTTCTGATGGAGATGATGAACGCTTCTGAGCACGTCTCTCCTGTCAAGTGTCCCGAGGGATTTGATGAAGGGCCCGTTTGTGCTCGAGCGCTCGAGGGCCTTCAATCCTCGACGTGGACGGCGTGCGGAAGAGCACGTCAGGATCCTGATAGCACATCGTGTGTCGACAGAAGAGCTTGAGGAGCAGGTCGAGTGAGTCTGATGGGGAGATTCAGGCCCGTCCCTAAAACTCCCCGAAAGCTGATTAATGGATAATAAAATATTCATTAAATGTAGCTTTTTGTATATTAAAGGTGCAGTGTGTGATTTTTAGCGCATCTAGTGGTGAGGTTGTGAATTGCACCCAACAGAAGTTACGGTGGCCAACGGGATCGCAATGGAAACTAGTTTTTAACTTTATTGTGCTTTCTTTGACAAATGAGTCTATTTCACTATTTTTCGTCTCATAAATCAAATCAAAAGAGGACACCGAGAGCGTCCGACCCTTATGAAAAGAAAATATAGTTCCCATATATGAATGATCAACATTATGAAATATTTTAACAGTATATTTGAAAAAATACAGAATAATATAAGGTATTAAAGGTGGAGTGTGTAATCTTTACCAGCATCTAGTGGTAAAGTTGTGAATTGCACCCAACAGAAGTTACGGTGGCCGACAGGAAGTGATGTCGTCGTCTGAGACAGCAGAGAGGAGCCAGTTAAACACTGAAGTTTCTTTACAAAGATAAATTAAGAAATTATGTTTAATTATTCAGT
Organism: Scardinius erythrophthalmus; assembly: GCF_964197995.2. Lineage (NCBI taxonomy): Eukaryota > Metazoa > Chordata > Actinopteri > Cypriniformes > Leuciscidae > Scardinius > Scardinius erythrophthalmus. Next base: position 1,373,955 of record NC_138223.1, on the reverse strand, counting down.
AAAACGATATATTATTGCGAATATTATTGTGACTCGTTCATCATTGTGTTTTACTCGCTGACTTTAGTTCGCTTCTTTACACGAAGAACAACATAGTGACGAAACGCGTTTGTCCGCTCAGGGCCACCGTAGAAACATGTGGATGTAAGCGGACCCGCGGTGTGTGTAGAGAGAAAAGCCTCATTCTAAGCTAATAAACACATAACGCTTCATTATGTAAGGTCTTTATACACCACTGAAAACATAGTTATGAATATGATATTGCATTTCTGTCAACAGATCCTCCTAAATATTACACACTGCACCTTTAAAGAAGCCAAACAGTGCATCCGTAAAAAACAAAGGGAATTATTTCTTGTAAATTCAGAGAATTGTAAATTCACTCATCAGAATCCCTTATTCGTTGCTCTTTAGAAGAGATATCCAACAGTACATCCGAAGCGTTTCATCATCTAAGAATCTTAAAGCTCTTAAGACAATAAACATGTTTCAACTTTTTTATTTATTTAATTAAAATTTTCTGTTCTGTGTGTGTGTGTGTGTGTGTGTGTGTGTGTGTGTGTGTGTGTGTGTGTGTGTGTAACCCATGTTTATATATATATGTGATGCTTTGCTTTCTTCATCATTTTGTTGTATTTAATTTCTACATTTTTACTTTGTACTTATATTTGTGATACCTTGGCATTAAAAAAAAATAACGTAACACTTTATTTTACAGTGTCCTTGTCACATATGTTACATGTACTTACCATAGTAATAACAGTAAATTATGCATAATTACATGCAACTAACCCTCAACCAAACCCTAATCCTACCCTAACCCTATAGTAAGTACAGTTAATTAATAGTCAGTACTTAAATATATAACAATGACACCTTAAAATAAAGTGTAACCTAAAAAAAGGTGATTGATGTGCGCTGGAGAGCGGGATGGAGGTTAATGCCGTTCATCAAGCCGTAAATGCTCTCCAGAACATGTCTGGGTGAAGAGGGCCTGTGTTTATGAGGGCTGTTCCCGAAGGATAGAGCACTGAAGGAATGTGAGCTCCTCCTGGTCATGTAACAGGACATTATATTCCAGAACCAGACAGAATCAAACATCTGTTCACTGTATTCACCTTATTTTGCAAAGTGAAAAATTAAGAAAATGAAGCATTGCTTGGTGATTGGTTGAGCTAAACTGGTATTATCTAATTGTGTAGTTAAATTTAACAGCTGACAGATATTCAACATAATTCATGTGTGAGACAGTCTAACAGAAGGACGGACAAAACCAGTCAAATATCAGCTGAGTTCATAACTCTGAGTTCTTTATCACCATTTTCTAAACTATAGCAAATAAACTGATAATGTGAGAAATGTTGAAGGAGTCTGAATAAATGTTGGTTTGACTGTATTTTTACTATAATTTTTTCCCATAGGGATACAAACTTTGATTTGAAGCAAAAAAGTGTTTGAAAATCAGACAAAAACACAGGGTTTAGTGAGGGAAAGCAATACAATCCCATGAAGCATTGCGAACAGCGTAATCGAATTAAAACGTATTATTATAAACGAAATTATTATTTGGTTGCACTCTATTTTGATAGTCCACTTTAGATATTCTACTAACAACAAATAACTTTACAACTACATGTCAATACCAGAGTATCAGCAGATATTAAGCAGAAGGTCTACTAAAACGGACATGTAGTTGTACAGTTATTTCTAGCCAGTAGAATGTCTAAAGTGGACTATCAAAATGTTACAACATTAATACCATAGTACATTTGTAGATTACCATGTACATTATACATGGCACAAGTTGTGGAATAAGTGCCATAAGTCATCTAATACAGTTGAGAGTTTCTTTTAATCTAATACAGATAAATGTTTGTTTCTTTATTTATTAAGACACTCCAAGTTACTTCAGAAGTTGATAGTGTTACATTTTATAGGATTATGTGGTCTTATTTATCAGCTGTAGTTTATTAATCCAACTAATGGAGCTCAAATCTGTGATTTAGGTGAATATGAATGAAGAAATCTGAATCTAGATTGTTTTTTTTCCCCATTTGTCAGAAGCATTCCTTCTTTTCAGACACATTAATTATACATTTCCAGCCTCAATAAGCCATTGTGTGACTCCTTTAACGTGATTCAATCATTATTCAGTCCATGCTTTATTCATTTATAGTGCTGTGAGTCAGTTATGCGTAGTTACACATTAAGCTGCGTTCAACCCACTAGTAAATAAACTCCAAGCTAATGACAGCCGTCGGGTTGAAGGTAGAGGATCGGTCATTATCGTGCACTTAACAGTCTGAGATGATGGATAAATGGACGAAAGCGGCCCTCCCTGTGCTTTTAAAGCCTCTTTACATCCATAAGAATTCCTTATCTTCCCTCTCTTCCCTCCTCTAACGTTTCACAAGCTGACACAGTGATAGTTTATTGTATTCTTATTATTTTCGTTTGTGTATTTTTTTTATATTCTCGCCAAGAGCCCAAGCATACATACAGGCCTATGGAATGGTCTAAAATAAAACAAATTTATAAGGGGAAAACAAAACTGTAAATAATAAAATCAGCCCCTTTGCGGATTCCAGTTACATTTCAACACGTTGCAAGGGTTCGGCCAGTAGTGGGCGCTTATCGACATTAGCACTGACGTAGATCTGAGTGAACGAGACGGAGGGAAGTTAGCGAGGGAAGGGCTTAAACGAATCTACTTAAACGCAGCCCAGATTTTGTAAAAACTATCGTATATATTTACACGTATTTGTATTCCCGCTCACAGACCGTCAGATCGGAAGAGGGTTATTAACAGAGCAGTCGTTGTAAGGGTTTTGTACTATGTCTACTCTTTAAACAGCGTTATGGTAAAAATGGAACACTATGGCAACAGTTTTCCCAGACAGTCGGCTCAGATCCGGCCAAGATCCGGCCCACATCTGGTACGCGTTGAATCCTTATGTCTGGGTCGACAATATGTTGTTGTCTGGGTTCTTACTTTCCGTTTTGCTTCAGGCGGAACTGACAGAACGCTCCGTTTGACCTAAAACACTGTGTTTGTGTTCAAGTTTGGATTGCTGACTACAAACATGGAGGTTTTTTTTCGATTCTCTCTGTATTTATGGTTCTTTGCAGCCTTTAACCACTGTCTGCAACACGCTTGATCCTTCCCTAGAAACCCAAAGTAACTCACTCCCGCTAAACGTTTTCTCTTTGAATTCTTGCACTGGGAACAATACAAGTCAACACCAAAATGAATAAAAGTTTGCTAAGAAGTATTTTCTACTAAATATTTATATATATATGTATTTGACTCTGGTAGGCGTATCCATAGCAGACTGGTGGGCGTGGCCTGTGACAGTAATATGCCCAGTGCATTATGGGTGTTGAAGTTTTCCTAGCTATTTTGCAAAAGGGAAGACAAGCCTTTTTTCTCTCTGTTTTCTCTAGTGATATCGCACAGATTTTAAAAATGTGTTCACCTTTCTACTATAAAACTTGGCAGCCAAGTTGTATTGAACATCTTTTCAGTTGTTTTGGAAGAGTCCGTCCATATCTGTGTACAGTACTTCCCTTTTTACCTTAATGAAAAAAATACAATAGGATTAGATGATTTTATTTAAATTTTATTTATTATGTGCTTCAGTGCGATTTGAACCCAGAAACACCAAGTCAGAAAAGTGATTGTTTTAGTCATTCTGTCCAAGAGCAAATGAACAACTATTAGTGAACAGTTAATATTTGACCAAATGTAAAGTTCTGCAAACTGCTTCTTACTCATTTCCTCCACAATTACTGCCTGTTGATTTAGAAAAACAGCCCAGTGATGAACCTGGTGTTGGGACTGTATGCAAGTATATTTTTTTCATTTGGTAACACTTTATTTTACAGTGTCCTTGCTACAAATGTTACATGTACTTACCATAGTAATAACAGTAGATTATACATAATTACATGTAACTAACCCTCAACCAAACCCTCCTACCCCAACCCTAAAACCCTAAAGCTCAAACAGTAAAGCGTTGGCGCTTGCAACGCCAAGGTCATGGGTTCGATCCCCAGGGGAAGCAAGAACTGATAAGAATGTAAATGTGTACCTTGAAAATGCAATGTCAAGTCTCAATGTAAGTTGCTTTGGATAAAAGTGTCTGCCAAATGTATAATTGCACTGTAACAATGACACCTTAAAATAAAGGTGTAGCCTTTCAATTTTTTCATTCATAAAATTAAATAATGCAAACAGCCGTTGAGAGCATTTTATACTCCACGATCAGAAGTCTCTTTACATTGGTCTAGTGCATCTAAATCCACACCCATGTCATCAGAAAGATCATTCCAGACCGAGCATGAAAATAACAATCACCGCAATTATTTTTCTCATAGACTCTCAAACGTGCCCGTCAACATGTTCCCCGTACTGTCTTTCCCAGCCAAGACAAAGCCCTCATTGAGAGCGAGCTGTAGACGAGACCACACAGAGTTATGGGCCGCTGGCGTCAGATCGACAAACCATCCATTATTATCAGCTATGACAGGCTGTCATCTCTTGGCTTACAGCAAGGAAACGCTTGAGTGACTGAAATACCCTTCAGCACATCTAGCGAGAGGAACGTGTGCGTGAAGACAATGGAGCGCTTGAGTTTGAGTTCTCTTGCATCCCGTGTCTCTATCTCAGTCTGACAATAGGGGTTGAGGACAATGGTGTGTGTGTTGTGTAAGGTGTTGCTGGAGATGGATGAAGAGGATGATCCCGACTGATGAGTGGAAGGAGAGATTGGTGTTTTTGTCAAGCTTGTGTGGTCTGTCGATTGATAGACAATAGAAAAAAATACTGTTAAAGATGGCCAGGATATCCTACAAAACCTGCTTGATATGGTGTTCCTGACATGAATGATTCCTCAAATGGTGTGTGTTGTTGAGGAGAACGTGTGCTGTTACTTCACTAAGTGATCAGATGCACCATTTACACTTGCTGGACCAGAAAACGTGTGAAAAGGATCTGACAGATGCACATTAAAGGAAGACAGGAAGAAAACACCCAGGACACCCTAGCAACTGCACAAAATACCCTAGAAACAACCTACCAACTCCATAGCAGCACCTTAGAAACCACACAAACACTATAGATACCATCTAGTAACTGCATAGCAACCCCTTAGAAACCATACAAATACTATAGATACCATCTAGTAACTGCATAGCAACCCCTTAGAAACCACACAAACACTATAGATACCATCTAGTAACTGCATAGCAACCCCTTAGAAACCATACAAATTCTATAGATACCATCTAGTAACTGCATAGCAACCCCTTAGAAACCACACAAACAGTATAGATACCATCTAGTAACTGCATAGCAACCCCTTAGAAACCACACAAACACTATAGATACCATCTAGTAACTGCATAGCAACGCCTTAGAAACCACACAAACAATATAGATACCATATAGTAACTGCATAGCACATACACCATAGAAACATCCTAACAACTGCATAGCAACATCCTAGAAACCACAAAAAACATATAAACCACCTAGCAATGCAGAACTACTCACGACACTCTAGAATTCACCCAGAACACCCTAGCAACTGCATAGCAACACTCCAGAAACCACACAAACATCATAGACACCTCATAGCAACTGTGTAGCATCATCCAAGACACCATGCAAAACACCCTAGAAACCACCTAGCAACACCTTAGAAACCACAGAAACACCATAGACACTTCCTAGCAACTGCATCGCATTATCCTCGAAACCGCACAAAACACCCTAGAAACCACCTAGCAACACCCTAGAAACCACACAAACACCGTAGAAACGTCATATAGCAACAGCCTAAAAACCACAAAAACCATAGACATGGAAATGCAGAACTACTAAAAACACTTTAGAATTCAACCAGAACATCCTAGCAACTGCATAGCAACACCTCAGAAACCACACAAAACACCATAGAAACCACCTACCAATGCCCAAACAACCATTCAGAAAACCTTAGCAACAACCTAGCAAATGCATAGTTGCAACACCCTAGAAACTCCACCTAGAAAATCCCTAAAAAGTGCCAAAAACACCTTAGAAATGACCCAAAACACCCTAGCAATCACCTATCAATACGCAAGCAACCCCTCAGAAAACCCTAGAAACCACTCAAAAACACCCTAGAAATCCTCCAGAACACCCTAACAACCCCCTAGCAATACACAGCCACTCAAAATACCCTAGAAACTCAAAATATATCTAGAACATTTGCAACTTCCTAGCAACCACATAGCAATGCCCGAGAAACCACCCATAACCCCCTGGCAACTCCATAGCAACAATCTAGAAACCATTCAAAATGTATAAGAAACTAACTTGCAACATGCAACCTCTCAAAACACACTATAAACCATCCAGAACACCCTACAAACCTCTTAACAACTCCCTAAAAACTGCATAAAACACCCTAGGAACCACCTAACAACCACCTAGCAACTCCCTAGCAACCATATTGTAATGCCTGAGAAACTTCCCAAAACACCCTGGACACCTCCTAGTAACTCCTTAGAAATTGCATGGCAAAACCAACCAAAACACCCTAGCAACTCCTTAGCAATGCCCTAGCAACTCCTTGGCAACTCTCTAGAAACAATTCAAATTGTATTAGAATCTAACTTGCAACGTGCAACCACTCAAAACACACTATAAACCATCTAGAACACCCTAACCTCCTAACAACTCCCTAAAAACTGCACAAAATACCTTAGAAACCACCTAGCAACTGCATTGTAATCCCAGAGAAATCTTAAAATCATCTGTGCAACATCCTAGCAACTGCATAGCAACATGCTAAAACCTATGGGGATACCTACCCTTACGAAAAAGAAGTTTATTCAAGTGTGCTATTAGTATACTTCTTTTAAACTAAAAATAAGAAAGTATACTTTCAGTCTACTTTTTATATACTTCTCAGAAATATTCTTTATGTACTTCTCAGAAATATACTTCAAATTGCACTTAAGTATACTTGACTTATACTGACAGAAACGTCTAAGTATATTTGGCCTATACTTGTTGATCGAGATATACTTAAAAGTATAATTAAGTATTCTAAGTATTCTTGGCTTGTACTTGTGTTTACTATTTTGATTTAGTAGCTTATTAAATACTTTTTTTTTTAAACATAATATTACATACCGTCTTAAACTAACATGTTCAGCTTTATATAGTAACAAACTTTCTGGTGGAATAGCCTATAGAGTAAATAAAATAAGCATGGAAAATAAGTTTATTCAAGTGTTCTATTAGTATACTTCTTTTCAACTAAAAAGAAGAAAGCATACTTTCAGTCTACATTTTATATACTTCTCAAAAATATACTTAATTACACTTTGTGTACTTGACTTATACTGAGAGAAAAGTCCAAGTATATTTGGCCTATACTTGTACTTTTGATCGAGATATACTTAAAATTTTAATTATTCAAAGAATACTTGGCTTGTAGTTGTGTTAACTCTTTTGATCGAGTAGCCTATTAAATATACTTTTTTTACATTGTTTTTCATATACAGTCTTATGCAACTTTGTTTGAAAATATTGATTAAAATGTTGATATAAAACAGATATGTTTCTAATTCTGCGTATCTGAATTTTTGTGTAGGCTAGTTCACTGGTAGTGTACATATTTACTTTAATTAAACTTTTCCCCACCATTGACTGAAATTTCCAGCTATCCATGTTTTCACTGTTATACGGTAGGGGGCGCTATATGACACATCTTCTAGTACAGAATCTCTGGATCAAAACACAGGAGAAGAAGAAGCTGAACCATGTGATAGAAGATTGCTCACTCAAATGTAAAATAATGTGATCATCAAACATTAAACAGCTTGTAAATCAAAACTGCTTAATGTTTCCAAATGAAATGAAGCGTAGGCCTAACCCATGAATTGAAAACGACTGTGGAGCTTTGGGGGTGTTGGACTCGATCTACTCCACCTGTGTTTTGATCATCGTTCTGGATCTGATCAAGGCGTAGTCCTTGACAAAAATGTGATTTTCTCAACTATTTTCTCAACATTTTAACAAAATGTCTTTCTTTATGAGACTTACTGACATTCGAGTGTTGATAAAAAAAGGATGCATGAAGCTAATCAAATGTTTTTAAAATTAAAGTAGAGTTAAAGGTATTTTTCAAGTATAAAAAATAACATTTGAACATAGTAGTATACTGTAGGCCTACTGCAACTGCAAAAATTGTATATAAATAGTAAACTATAAGTATAAGGTTAAGTTCACTTAAAAAAAACTTGTAGAATAAAACTACTAAACTAGTAGTTTACTGAGAGTACATTAAAATAAAACTTGTAGTATAAAACTACTAAACTAGTAGTTTACTGAGAGTATACTTCAAAGTTGCTACAAGTATTAAAATAGTAAACTACTAGTATACTCATAAGTTCACTTGCAGTACAAATGAGAAACGTAATTATAAACTAGTTGTGCACTTAAAGTTTACTGCTGTTGCACTTATAGTACACTTAAACATATACTTTTATATACT
>NC_138223.1:1265406-1360406 GCF_964197995.2 Scardinius erythrophthalmus | reverse complement strand
GCTACAACAGCTTGTGTCCTTAAAATTTCAAAAACTTTTTTGTTTATGTTTAAATGTATGTAGCTGATGTGGAGTTAACTGTCTTTTAATCATTGATTAGCATTCTGTCTTGATAATCTATAAATCGTGTTCAGGGGGCGGGGTTTATGTAAATTCTAGGGTTGGTGATGTCACTAACCCGGGAGGAATGTGGTGTAGTCTCTACCAGCCGTTTGTTGTAGTTCTTAAAAAGCAATTTTTTTAAAGCAAATATCTCCCTTTGCTCTGAACTTTGAGCGTTGTAACTTTGCAGATGTTGTTTATGATCAAACAGCAACATTACACACTAACTAAAGTTAGAAAAGTCAAATCATAATCAACCACCCCTTTAATGTCCTATGGCAACTCTATGGCCAGTTTGTGGTAATGACCTCGATAGCGCCCCCTGTGGCGACACTGAGAACTCTTGATGGCTAGAAGCTTCTGTGCTCATGTACTCGAGTGGCTCTGATGGTGTAACGCTAATGTACCATTAATCTGTTGGCGGTGGAAGTCGCCGCTCACAGAGAGAGAAACGCTAATCTACTTTACTGTATCAGCCTGCACGATCCGGGCCGGGACACAGCCTGACACACACACATGTACACAGATTTACAATATTAATGTAGACGGGGAAAAAATACACATTACTTGCAAACAAAGTCATAGAAGGACCACAGAACTCACATCACTGTTGCATTCAACACACACATTTTTTGGTAACACTTTACAATAAGGTTCAGTAGTTAACATGAACAAAACTTGTTCAGCATTTCGAGTCCATATTAATTTCAACATTTACTAATATGTTATTAAAATCAAAGGTTGTATTATTTGTTAACATTAGTTAATGCACTGTGAACTAACATGATCGAACTATGAACAGCTGGGTTTTTATTGACTTGCATTAATGAAGATTAATAAATACTGTAACAGGTGATTTGATCATTCATAGTTCATGTTAGATAATACATTAACTAATGAACCTTATTGTAAAGTGTTACCCTTTTTTTTTTTTTTTTTTGAGAATTTTGTGCTTCATTAAAAAAAAGAAATCATAACCTGAGAATCAAAAAATTTTGCCTTTGTGTCCTCAGTGGAGATTTTGGCAGATTTACTTGTTCAAAGTTTAGCCAAGTAAACACATACATAAATATTCTCTTAGTTTTAACAACTTTGTTGTTTTGGTCACAGTAATGCATCCATGTCAACCACACATTGTGAAGCAATGTCCTCATAAAACACACACATAAATGCCTAAAGATGTGCAAGGATGCCCTGTTCACCAATGACACTGACCTCAAGGCAGTGTATTTATTACATGAACTCTGAGAACCAAACTTCTCCAGTCCACCTTAAATGAAGACCCGCCCCTCAGCTCCACAAGTCCCATGAAAATGCCCTTTTGAACGGTCTCACACTGCCATCTATAGACCGCTGTGAAGTACAGCAGACCTGCAGGCTCTTAAGGTGGACCAGAGGAGTTACGACTCCTTCACAAGATGTCAGATTTATATTTCAGAATCGTAAGTCAGAAGCTGCCCGGAGCTCATGTTTGTCATTTCAGGTTTCTTTTCAGAGAAATAACATCCGATCTTAGCAAAGGTTCAGTGAATTATTCAGCTGTAAGCATGGATGGGTTTACCACACGTTAAAGTCATTTCCCCCATGCGTCCACTAGGGGGCTTGGGGCTTTTCTCACAGGTTGAGACACGCCAACATCTGTTCAGAGTCCTGATGCAGAGATGCACAGCTGTACTGTTCTTGGAAGAAAAGGAACATTTTGGACAGTACATATTCAGAAGTTTAGATCGTACCCTTCTGAAGTGAGATTTACAATGTTTCTTTCTCTGGAAGTCTCCTTTTGATCAGTCTTAAACACCTGATATATTAAGAATAGATTGGGTTGACAACTATTCTCTACTATTCTCCAGTCTTAAAGAGAGAAGTTCATGTCAAATGAAAACGAACAGAACAGAAACAACAGAAGGAACTTAATGTCTTAAACACTTGATATATTAACCTCTGGTGCTCTTCGTGTGTCGATCAAAAATGACAGATTTTTTTATTATTATTTCAGTTGAATGAATGTGCTATATTTTAGTTTGATAATGATAATTTTATCATTTTTTATTTAATATTTTTTCTTTTTAAGGGATTTTAAATTATATTAACGCTGTATTTATAATCCATTTATTCACTTTTTGAGCATAGACCTAAAAATAAATTTCCAACTTAAACTGTGGTAAATCTTGAACGCTTTAGAGCGTCAGACTGGAGGTTGATCTCTTTTTAAAGATGACACTTGGCAGATTATTGCTGAAGTGAAAAAAGTTTCAAAAAGTTACAGAATTTTACGTTTATTGATATGACAAATGCACAAAAATACTATTTTAAATTTTGATATGAAATATATATATTTTTTAAAACACACTTTACTCTACAACTGCAGGAAAATCAAAGTCATAAATCTAAACAAGTTGTGTTCCAAATTTGAGGTTGATATCTCAAAAAATGAGCTTTCAGTGAGATTGTGTTCGGCCGCAGTACCAAACGCTTCCACTAGAGGAAATTCGTCTCCCATTAATTTCAAATGCGCTTATTTTTGACCGTGTGGAGCACAAGTGTGATGATTTTTTTTTTCAGGACCATTTAACCTGTTTGAATCATTGAATTTGTGTGTGTGTGTGTGTGTGTGTGTGTGTGTGTGTGTGTGTGTGTGTGTGTGTGTGTGTGTGTGTGTGTGTGTGTGTGTGTGTGTGTGTGTGTGTATTCACACAGCAAGTGCCAAAACCTTTACTAAGTTTCGTACCATTCCAATGAAGAAATTTCATGAAGGATTTTTCCGGTCAAAAGTGACAGAAGAGCACCAAGAATCCATTGGGTTGACGACTATTCTCTACTATTCTCTACTATTCTCAAGTCTTGAAAAGAAGTGCATGTCAAATGAAAACGCAGACAGCAACAGAACAGAAACAACAGAAGGAACCGCAGTGGAAGGATGCACTTCTCGTATCTTTGAGCCCTGTGATGATGAAAGAGAAAGAGATGCAATCAGTCCAATTCATCCCGGATCGAGAGAGAGACAAAAGAATCAGAGGGAAAGCCTACAGAGACTAGTGGCACAATGAAGAGATAGAAGCTTTGAGATTACAGAAAGAAACAGAGATAACCTAAATATGAGCTATTCCAGAGCCACATCGGGGTCGAGACTGACCCACCACACACACACACACACACACACACACACTGTGGGTAGAAAAGAGCTTTGGTAATGAAACACAAACACATTACGACCCTGATTTTGTGGCCACATGTTTACAAACACAAATACAGCGGCTCCAAAAAGTATTTGGACACTCAAGTCGGACTTATAAATGTCTGAATGCCATTCATTAAGTCACAAAATCAAAGCAAGTGCATTTTTTGTGTAGAAATATGCACAAATACACTTTACAAACAACATTGTGGTGCCTGCCATTGCACTTCTGTGTGCGTTTGCAAGCTCAAGCGTTCCAAGCGTGCGATCCGGAAGCAAAACGCCATTAAATGCAGAGACTCTAACAAATAATAAGCATATGAAAAGCAGATATGCACTCTGCAGTCTATAGTCTTATTCACTCTATATTTACTACAGCATCGCTTAAAAATTGGGTTGTTGTTGCCATAGTATGAACTCATTCGCCCAACTGGATATTCATTAAATTATCATCTTTTGTTTTCTGCAGAATAAAAAGGTATGCATGTTTGGAACAACTTGAGGGTGAATACAATAACGACACAATGTTCATTCCCAGAAATTAAAATTCTGTCATTAATTACTCTTCCTCATGTCGTTCCAATCCCGTCTGTTGCTTAGTTACTTAGCTGTCAATGCAGGGACAGAAATCGCTCAGATTTCATCAAAAAGTTTTTCATTTGTTTTCCGAAGATGAACGAAAGTCTTACAGGTTTGGAACGACTCGAGGGTGAGTAATCAATGACAGAATTTTCATTTCTGGGGTAAACTATCCCTTTAAAATGAAGCAATATCATCCATTCCTCCTAAAAATCAGGAAGCATTCATCATTTTTAACGGGAAATTCACAGTGCTTGTCAGTTTCACCACACAACACATGCTAACAACTTACTGTCTCTCTCCGGCTATCTGGATTGTATAAAAACTGGTTAATGGATTTCTCTGCTTTTCCATCAGAGCATGTCTCAAAAACATACAGTACAAAGCTATTCTCTCTGGAGGGAAAAAGACAGACCGCACGCATCAAGCTTTTTGATAGCAAGGCTGGAAACTTGAGTGTGCTCCAAGTTCTCACCATAGCCAAGATGGCAAGAGCTGGAGAATCAGCCAAAGCGCTGATCGAGTGATAGGATCGGGGATCACTTGATTGCGCTTTCGTAAGCCAGCGAAAATTGTTATGACTCATTATTGTGCAAGACTCTGAAAGTGACGACTCGCTGGTGGTCACACTTGAGGGCAGATTTACTAAACTGGGCAAATTAGCGTGAGAGCGCAAAACAGCGCCGATTGGAAAGTTTTGAGCGAGATCTACTGACGACACGCAAATTAAAGAACTCAGACGCAATCAGATCATTTCCATAATGACCAATGCAATCTAACAGGTAGCGTCTGGTTTAAAGGATTAGTTCACCTCAAAATGAAAATTTCCTGATAATTTGCTCACCCCAATGCCATCCAAGAAGTTCATGTCTTTCTTTCTTCAGTGGAAAAGAAATTAAGTTTTTTGAGGAAAACATTTCAGGATTTTTCTCCACACAATGGACTTCAATGGCAACCAAATTGTTGAAGTCCAAATCAATGCCGTTTCAAAGGGCTCTGCACGATCCCAGTCGAGAAATAAGGGTCTTATCTGGCGAAACGATTGGTCATTTTATAAATAAATAAAAAATTGTATATAATTTTTAACCACAATTGTTCATCTTGTGCTGGTCTGCGACGCCACGCATTGCGTCATCACGTTGGAAAGATCTCGCGTCACGTCATCTATCTAAGTTATTTGTCTGTGTTCTCCGGTTCAAAAAGGAGGGAAGGGCGAAAAATTCCATCTCATTTTCTCCTCCAACTTCAAAATCGTCCGACATCTTTGTTTTAATTTATTATTATTATTATTTTTTTTATTTTTTTCGTGACCTTTCCAACGTGATGACGTATGTGGCACGTCTCAGAGATGGTACAAGATGGGCATTTGTGGTTAAAAAGTATATATATATATTTTTTTTAGAAAATGACCAATCGTTTCGCCAGATAAGACCCTATTCCTCAGCTGGGATCGTGCAGAGCCCTTTGAAACGGCATTGATTTGGACTTTCAGTTGTGTGGAGAAAAATCCTGAAATATTTTCCTTAAAAAAATTAATTTCTTTTCCACTGAAGAAAGAAAGACATGAACATCTTGGATGGCATTGGGGTGAGTAAATTATCAGGAAATTTTCATTTTGAGGTGAACTAATCCTTTAAGATGTGCTTATTTTGGGGGGCGGTAAATAATGGCGGTAAACATCAGTACACTGACGAGTGCAAACCTTAGTAAATCACCTTGCGTGATTCATTTAAATACATTCATTTAATTTTGCGCCTGAAAGGGAAACTCCTACAAATACATATGCAATAAGATCAGCCGCACAAATAACCGTGTCCACGCCTTTTCAACGCTAACTTTTCACTGCGTGTCTTTAGTAAATCCTGACAGTAGTGTTTTAACAACACAAGGCCCTATGTGCTCTTGTTTTTCAACACTTGCACCTTTACTGAAAAAAAATGATTCGTTGAAATTAATAAAAAAGTGGTTGCATTCAATTGATTTTATCTACATTTAAACAAATGCATTAAGTTGAACTAAAATTGTTTAAGTTCAAGATAAAATCAATTGAATGCAACCACTTACAATAACATTTTTTATTAATTTCAACAAAAAAAAATTTCAGTGTTGGAACCTATTTTGAGGTTTGCGTTCTCAAACACCAAACACTGTTTTTGTGTAAATGAGCAGCCGTTAAGAGTTTTCAGTTAGAGCGGTGTGTGTTAGCGATCCCTAAGTTAATAACTAATGATCTTTGCAATTGAAGTGAATCAATCAAAGTCTAACTTTATCTTATTCTATAGCTGCTGTAAAGCCTAAACAATCTCTGTTACTGTAATCTCCTATTATCACTGTAAAGCTGCTCTGAAACAATCTATATTGTTAAAGCGCTGTATAAATGAAGATAACTTGACTTGACTTGTGAATTGCTGTGACGTTAATGTGTGCCGATCTCCAAGGAATATAATCCTGCCAAATTCTTGCAGGCTAACATGAGGGATGAGGACCACGACTCTCTCGTCAGAACCAAATGCAAAAAAATCAACTATTCTACAAATCACAAGCACACCTGACGCCGTTTGCCAGAACCCTAGGGTGCCGTTCGCTAAGAAGAATCAAGTGTGTTTTGGCTTAGGCCTTGCCCCAATATTGCTGTATTTCTTGGCATACTCTTCTGTTTTGTACACTGTATGGCTTCTCTCTTGTTGAGTCTGAACAAGTGGAGGGCAGCTCCAGCTGTAACGCTCTCCTTTGACCAAGAGAAGTGGCCCCGCTGTGAGAGACGAAAACCTTCCTCGTGTAGACAACACGGATCAAGAAGCAGTTCGCATTCGAGGCTTCCCGGGATTCTGGCAGCAAGCCTCAAGAGCCGAGCAAAGAAAACCTGCAGCAACTTTTCGGCCCACTTTCAGTCTCTCTGACCATCAAGCTGTGAATTAAATGGATTTGTCTGGAGAACTGATAAACAAGTTGTGCAATGCTGGTGCCAGTGTTTCTCAGTCCACGTTGGTTTCTTCTGCAAAACGATTTTGTCAGAGACTAAAGGTCCTTGGAAACTGAATCAGAAATTTTTGCATGTTAAAAAAATATACAACCTCACATTGTGTCAATCACGTTTACACACCGCCTCCCGAAACTTTTGTCCATCATAAAGTAATTCGGATTGGGTTCAATTTTCTGCGTTTTTCGCATCCGTAGCAAGCATTTTGAGAGGTGTTTTGACCATTCAGAGCCACCGTACAAGCGAAGGCCAAAATCCAGGGATCAATTGGTTCATGGAAATTGGTGGTCTTCTTTTTTAATATGTGGCTCCAGTATGAAGTAACTGGACTTTAAAAATAAAAATCTGCCTGCCTCTATGGGAATTTAACATAGGGGTGTCCAAACTTATGCACCGTGTATTTTAAGGAACAACATTTATTTATTTACGATACATTATTCATTCACAAAGAAAATTGGTGTCCTTAAAGGTTGTATTTTTCCTCATTTTTTAAATTAAGGCATTAAGTTCAATTTCCAAAAGATGATTTTTTATTCCTCTTTTTAGTCAACTTTAGCATGGGTGTCTAAACTTATGCATAGCACTGTATATAGCACTTTTTACAATACAGATTGTTTCAAAGCAGCGATAACCGGAAAATAATGCAATAAAGTTTTTCATAGTCCAGCTTAAGTAAGTTCAGTGATGGTTCATTTGTATTGTAAAAAAGTTATTAATTTAGTTCATTTATATATATATATATATATATATATATAGCCGCTCTGGAGAAAACTGTGATGTGATCGTCCACCTCAGTTCAGTTCTCATATAATGGTGTCAATGCAGACATATCAATAATATTGTTGAATATTAAATGTCCCCAACTAAGCAAACCAAAGGCTAAAAAGGCAACAAGTGTGAACACACCCTGAGAAATGGCCTGATGCATGCAACCTCTTTACTTAATGGACCACCCAAGTAAACAGATCCAGAATGGAGAATCTCTGCCCTGAAGCTTGACGGTCTGAATGGAGGAAGGAAATGTTCTCTTCTAATTACAGCTCTCCAGGGTCATAACACACATGATGCATACACTGCCTTTCCCTTTAAATCACATAAGCTACTAATCCTTATAAGGTTTTTCCCATACTTGTATAAAAAGGAAGCTAGGGAATAATGCTATCGCTGATGCACAGATTACAGACTTGGATCTTGAAGTCCCAGGTAAAGATCAAAGCTTGAAGGTATACAATATCTCTATAGCTATAGGGGTCAGATTGTCTTTTCCTTGCGCATGGTGCAGTCGAGCGGAGGGTTGGTTGGTTGGATGTGGGATGGGGGTTGGGGTTTGCACTGTTGTCAGCACCTCCTGCTGTGTCCATTAGGGTGATAAGACCTCCACTGAAGTCCTGCCAGAGGAAGATAATGGCATCTCTGTGAAGGAGCCGCTCAGTGTGCCCGTAGTGTAGCCCGTCTAATGGCATCTGCCAATCCCCCCTTCACCCGCTGGTCTTTATCTCCGAACAGGCGCCCCCTTCGGCCCGGTGGCTTTCATCACCTGCCAGAACTGGTTTGAAGGCCACGGGACTTTGGGTCCTGATCCTAAACTAGTCCATCCACTCATTGAGAAACATCGGGAAGATCTGAGCTCTTGAGGGGGGGACCCGAATGTCTCTAATAAAGAACGTAGTCTTGTAAACAAGGAGGACACACAAGTAAACAAACGATTGGCCACATATACAATAACATCCTCCTCTTTCTATCCTATTTCTTGTTTTTTCTCTTTAGCATTGGCCTCCCTCATATTTGACCCGCTCTTATACCCGCCATCCCCCCTTCTCGCACACGCTCACATAAACACGCTAAAAGCCATGCATGTTTCCCTGAGTCAGCTGAGAGCAGGCCTTTGATCCATTGTCGTGTTCACCATGGTTTCCAGGCCCTTCTCAGTGGGTAGTGTGTCTGGATCTGGTCTCTATTGTGTGATATATACCCGGGCATTTTCTTTCGAGGCTCCATGCTGACTCTGAACATGGTCTGTTCACAACGTTCAATATTGAAATGATGCATTTTGTAGCCATCACTCTATTTACAGTGTCAATCATAAAGCCACAAGAAAACAGCAAGGCGCCACGAGTCCATTGAGATTAACAAAAGATTTGGCTTGCAGTTTTCTCTTTTGTCTTGTGCTCTCTATTTCTTTCTGAATGCCAGGACACAAATTAGCATTCTTCTCAACTGTATTTTTTTTTCTTCTATTCTTAGAAAAAGCTGATTTTTTAACTTTGACAGAGATTATGTGGAAAGTCAACCTGAGGGTCTGGAGCTTTGTCTTTGCAGTGACTGCTGGTTGATTTAACAACCAGTTCGGTTGCAATACAATAAAATACATTTTCATAGAGTATAGTCTAGTGACTAACAGATGCATGTTTTTTTTTTTTTTAGCAGCAAATGCCGAGATCCAGAGAGCGAGCAGCGAATATATTGTCAATATACAAAGCTTAATACGATTTAATGATGTAAACATTGGCTGTGCTCTACATGTAGGCTTCATAAGCACCTTTAATCCAAAGCTATTCGTATCCAATAAACAAAAGATCATCTGAACACTGAGGATAGTGAACAGCTCAGAGTAGATCTCACAGTAATGTCTTATCCTTTGTTTATGGTCATTATCAGAGATAGAAGGACGGGTGGAGCAGAGCGAGGAGGACTAATCTTGACCTAGTTTCAACTCTGCCAGCTTCACTGCTTGTGGTTTGTGTTCTGTATTTGGTAAGTACTTTCCTTTTCATTTCTGCATGGTCCATTTGGGCCTATGGAGTAGCCAAGCCAGATTCACAACCACTAACTGAGTGCTTTGGTCGTATTGTAGGCTGGTGAAAGATGAATATGGAAGATTATGTCCTATACTGCTTTTTTACTGCAAGACCACATAGCATACACCCTCTACGTCTTCTTTGCCTGTACCAGGTGGAACATTTTTAACATAAATTACGGATGAAGACGTCTACTGCTGAGTTTCCCATAGCGGCTGCACCTGTGCAAATGGAAGTGTGCAATAGTATGCATGCTCAAGAGATTCAGCTAAACAATCCCAGAGCCACTGTAAACTCGAAGTATGCACAGTGGAGTGAACGTCAGAGGAGACAAATAATATCTCGGTCTCACAGGCAGAACTGGCCTCATTTTTGACCTCACACACAGAAAAAAAGTGACTAAAATTCTTAACCCTTGGTATGAACAATAGTTACAGTGATCCTTGCTTTTGGAAACCCTACTGAATTAAACCTGGCCTTGTCTCAATACTGTTTGAGACACGTGGGTTTAACTGTGCTGTGATGATTTTCCTGGTATACCTGCATTTAGAAGGCATGGGAAATAGGGAAAATCCCTCTGATGTTTCACAGATCTTGGTAAGAAATATGTATGGCCACAGAAAACAGTGAAAGGATGATATCTTTCTATAGGCCAATGATGTCTTTTGATAAGTCGGAGCAGGAAAACTTGTCCCCTATCCTCTCTCTGAAAAGCTTTTTGTGGTTCAGTGATATCAAGGACAACGGGGGGAGTTTTCCCATCTTACTGCTTGCCAAAAGCTCTGGCTGTTCAGTAAAACACACTAAAAATAGAAATAAAAGTTATGACAAAATCTTTGGTACTCGATTAGGACATTAATGATAACAAAATGAATGTATATTTTTCCCCTAATGAATTTAATGTTGTCCATCTTCCTGTGCTCAAATAGTCTTGAAACAGCATATTCCCATTTATCTTAATGATAACAAAATGAATGTACAGTAGTCAACATTTGAAGTGGATCATAAGCTTTGATCAAAGTTATACATGAACAATACCCACTCTTGTCTTAGGACGACTTTGATGAACTTTTGTGATCTACTTCAAATGTTGACTACTGTATATTTTTTTCCCCTGATGAATGTAAGGTTGTCCATCTTCATGTGCTCAAATGTGACCCTGGATCACGTCACCAATCTCGAGTCGCACGGGTTTATTTGTGGAAATAGCCAACAATACATTGTATGGGTCAAAAATATAGATTTTTCTTTTATGCCAAAAATCATTAGGATATTAAGTAAAGATCATGTTCCATGACGATATTTTGTAAATTTCCTACCGTAAATATTTAAAATATTTATTTTTGTGAGTGAATGCAGCACAATCGCCAACATAAATGAACAACTTTAAAGGCGATTTTCTCAACGTTTCATGATAACAAAATGAATGTACAGTAGTCAACATTTGAAGTGGATCATAAGCTTTGATCAAAGTTATACATGAACAATACCCACTCTTGTCTTAGGACGACTTTGATGAACTTTTGTGATCTACTTCAAATGTTGACTACTGTATATTTTTTTCCCCTGATGAATGTAAGGTTGTCCATCTTCATGTGCTCAAATGTGACCCTGGATCACGTCACCAATCTCGAGTCGCACGGGTTTATTTGTGGAAATAGCCAACAATACATTGTATGGGTCAAAAATATAGATTTTTCTTTTATGCCAAAAATCATTAGGATATTAAGTAAAGATCATGTTCCATGACGATATTTTGTAAATTTCCTACCGTAAATATTTAAAATATTTATTTTTGTGAGTGAATGCAGCACAATCGCCAACATAAATGAACAACTTTAAAGGCGATTTTCTCAACGTTTCGGGTTTTTTTTTGCATCCTCAGATTACAGATTTCCAGAATAGTTGTATCTCGGCCAAATATTGTCCTATCCTAACAAACCATACATCAATGGGACGCTTATTTATTCAGCTTTCATATGATGTATAAATCTCAATTGAAAAAAATTGACCCATGTTACTGGTTTGGTGGTCCAGGGTCACAAATAGTCTTGAAACTGCAATTCCCATTTATCTCCACTCCTTATTCTTGCCGTCTCCTACTTTTGCCTCCCAAACTTCCAGAATTCTCCTTCTCAAATACTGACCTTCATCACATGGATCACATGCGCTTGTCAGGGCATTATGAATAGTGTGGTACAGAGCAGGTTAGTGGGGTATTGTTCTGTGCATATGGCAGCTATCTGGTTTAATTGTACTGGGTTTCCACCTCTTGTAGCTCTTTTTTTTTTTTTTTTTTGTGGTGACCATCTGGAAATGGTGTGTTCTCAATTAACTCTCATTCTCGTTGTTCATGGGTTCAGCACTCCAACAAGATCTACAGCACACCAGAACCACCTCCTCAGCGGATTTAACGTTTGTCTTCGACACTGGGCCTGTCATCAGCTCAGATTAAGTTGGAGAAATGCTCAAATATACTCCTTTTCACCAAAATGATGCTGGTGCCAGAGCACCTCTCTCTCAGAACCAGTCCACATTCTCACACAGACATGGAAGGCAAATGTTATAACATAAATTACTCACAAACATTGCCAATTTTCCAACCCAAACCCTTTTCGTTGGTTAAAACGTTGTGAACGGAGCCAAATTGGGAACTGCCTCCAGCACTGGCGTTCTGCCAGTGGAAAATAGCTAACGTGATTTCAGTTTGATATTTGCAAGCTAACAATGGCTTATATATGATAGTTAGAAGGAAAAAAACATGGTGTCTTCAAGTAATGTTGGAAAAAGCATTTACGTGTTGAACGCACATTATCACCTCCACTAATTACGAGTGGGACATTCAGGACTTTATTTAAGTTTTCGAGTGTGAGGTGTGTCAGTGAGAAGACATGCCAGATGCAATGAATACAGTTAAATTTGTCCCAAAAAAGGTTTCATCTTGCATTCTACCAAATATGATAATATTGTACAATTACAATAACGATTCAATTTACAGCACCTTTATATATTGAATAAAAACATTAAAATGCAAAAACACACTGCTGCCCATTCTTTTATTTACCATTTTGTAGAAGTAGAGTTTAAAAATCTTGCTGATTATTTTGTAGAAAAGGTGCATTTCCATCTTGCTCTGACTTGAACACACCTGACATAATTACGACTTCCCAACTTGTAAATGCGAACATTAGACTTGAACATTGTACAAACAAATACAACAAAAAACAATCCATTTTGATGTACTTCCATACATCAATAATTTAAACTTTTAATGAATAAATACAAATACCCTTTTTATCAACATTCCTTGATTCTGTTCACCATCGTTTTTCTCCGATTTCATTGCAATGCATCATGGGATTGCCTGATCTGACTAGGATGTCATGCGGCCTTACAATTTTCATCAGTCCACCAATTTTCCCTTCACTGTGCTTAAGCAGCTCACTAGGATTTGGCTCTAAAAATGAGTTGGTATTTGTTGACTCCACAGAATATCAAGTTTGTTTAATCAAAACGGTTAAATAACTCTTCGAGTGGTAAGAACATCCAGTCAATATACCTTTCAAAGTTGTGTCTAATTTCAGGTAACACCTAAGGCTGTCAGCTCTGCGAAGATGATGAATGTTCTGATCTGATGAGAGCTAACCGAGTCCTCAAAGAGCCGAACTCAAGCGATCAACACCGCAACAGTTTCCCGGAGTGCCAGGATCTCACACATCTGAAATGAGAACACGAAGGATGGTGCCAAAGGCCTGCAGCCCAGCACAAATGGAGGTGATAAATGAATGCAATCCATCTGTCCCTCTGAAAAACTAACAAATGGTCGTAAAAATTAATTGATCTCGTGTGCATGGAAAAAGTGACTGGCTCCATCCTTCATTATTTTTCTGGGGCACCCAGATTTGCAGCCAAACGTCTGATGTGCATCTTGCAGCAGTGTTTATTTGGCTGCACTTCTAATGTGAAGTATAATGCGGTGGTGCCCTTTAATTAAGAGCCAGAAATTGCCCGTTCCAGCACCTGGGGTGAGCGGCCATCCATGCAGAGGTCTTCTACGCCATGCATTTAACCTGTGGAAGACAATGCTGGAATACTGTCATTTGTGTAGTCATAAGCCCTGTTCGGACTGGATTAGCTTTACAAGGGTAGATGGAGTAATGTAATTTTACCACAGGACGTCTGTAATATTAATAGCCAATTCGCATGGGATAAGATATCTCAGTAAAACTAGCAGAAGAGTAACTCGATTTGCGCATCGCCGTCACTCCTGTCGTCATGTGTGTATTACGTGATATCATGTGCGCAAACACATATAACCTATATTTATATATACTGTATATAAAACAGTTATGTCCGGTCAAACGATGTATTAATTAACTTCAGATTGGATTGTGTTGGTAATAGGCACTTACCTAACGCTAAAAGATGCCTCTAACAAGTGCGTTCGATCTTCTCTCTGATCTGAATGGTGTGTGGTAAACACTTGAGTTTTGCCACAGACTCGTCCCAGCGACTAGAACGCAACTGAAGCTTTTCTCCATACTTGAAAAACCACGGGAAACTACTTTTAAACATGAAATGACTAAATATTTACGTAGATATTTACAGCGGGTCTATTCGCACAGGATTAGCATTACCTGAGGTCATTTTTCTGGACCTTTTTACTGAAGGTAAAAGTCGCCGTAATCTTTACTGACATTGTCCGTAATGATCACTGAGATGCACATTTGGACGGGACTAACATCACAGAGAAGCTCTGGTGATAATTACTTTACCCCTCCTCTACATGTTACACTAGTCCCGTCCGAATAGGGCTTTAGTGTCTGGGGAATGGCTTCGGGCAATCCCAGTAAGCAATAGACGTCATTTCACCATCTAGGTTAACTATAGACCAGATCTAGTCCGGCTATGAGTAACACACTTCTAGACAAAATAACCTTGAATTTGGTTACATGTCGTTTTATTGCCAAAATAACTTGCGAGATGTATGATATTACATCGTGTAAGCAAAGTCAACAGTGATTACAAGGTGTTTGGTTTCATTTCTTCACTCATTATTATTTAATTGATGACTAGTCTATTCTTGGGCGATGGTTTAGACTTCTATAAAATTTTCAAAGACTGCCCAAATTTTGCCTTGTTTTAGCCTAGACGTCAGGGCTGTGTTTGGACGCTATTAGACGTCTTTTAATCGCCAAATTGCTTGCATGGATCTTTCCACATTGAGAACTGTTGAGAACTGGACAGGACTTTTGTCCAATATCTCAAGCACAACATCTCTATGTTTATGGTCAGTTTTATGCCATTTCACATTTGAGCTTTGATCATTTGAGTCCAACTAGTGTAAGTTTGCATGCTACTCAAGAGCGAGTAGAACCGAAGTGTTTTTGAAGATTATTGCGTGTGAATGGGAAGGTGTGCACGTCCCATCAGGCCATTTTTATTGCAAACTTATAGTCTGTTCTCTGCAGTCTTAAGGCTGCTGACAGTACAGAAGATTGTCTATTAAACACCGGAGGTCCTTTAATGAAATCTACTCCATCAGATATGGGTCATTTTTGTTGCAGACAGAATTTGCAAATCATTAGTTGTTCTTGGAATAACTATCTTAATAAATAATCTTAGCCCATACTTACCTCTAAAATCAGAGCGATAAAATAAGTCGGAAAGATTGTTTGATTGTTTGAGTTGTAATGGATTGGCTTCGTTCCACGTCCATCAAGCATGTCGAATCAGGAACATTTCCTACGTGGGTAAAATCACAGAACATTTTAGCAGTTCCTCCGAAATAATAGTTTTGATGACAGAGAACTTGCTGACACAGTCGGTGACTGAAGGGTGTTTTATAAGTCATGCTTGTGTGTTTTTTCTTTCATCTGTACCTTTGTTTACTTTACCAGTGTGTGTGTGTGTGTGTGTGTGTGTGTGGCAGGACTATCTGTTCGAACACACTATGGATGACGAGAGAAGCTTTTGGAAGAATTTTGCAATTGCCTCTTACAGCTGGATAGTGACGTAAAAGCACCATGAAGTATTGTTTACATTTGATTTATTCATTCTTTCTTTAATACATTAAATATTACATTACATTCTTATTTTTAATCACACTTGTCCTTCAATAGTGCATCCCATGTTGCACCCTGTGAAGTTTCTGTACTTTCATTTGTGTTATTTGACTGTTTTTGTTGAGTCGGTGTGTCCAAAACTTCTAGTGCATATAGAGTGTGCATTTTTGCATTAAATTCAATTGTAATACAGATCAAAAAATGCAATGAGACAGCATCTTTTCAGAAGATCCTAAAACCGCGATACACAGCATGAAGGAATACGAGACAGACATTAACCGCTGAGGAAAATTCAGCCAAGTCAACATCTTTGTGTCTTTCTGCCCACATTCCTCCCACATTCCTGCCTGTTAAAACAACAGCGGTGGGGAATAATTACCTCCACGTGTTCAGGCCTACATGTCACGTCTCAAGAGCGCGAGGAGAAAACTCCTTCACAGATGGAGACTGTTGAGCTCTCTTGTGTTGTCATTTGTCTGTTGTGATGTTTTATTCAGTGCAAGTAATGGCAGCTTGGAATGGGAATGGGAATGGGAATGGGAATGAGGAATTCCTCCATATATTCAGAGCCAGTTGGCTTCCAGAGCGGCTCGTCGTCTGTCATTCTGACGCTCCTGAAACCAGTTCACCTTCTCACTGCACAGTTTCATGGTAAAAGGTGCTCCATGTAACTTTTTCTGACGTGACTGTTTACATGTCACCATTTTCAACTAAAAACGTAAAACTTTTTTTTGCGTTTTGGCCGTTTGTTTTTGGGTGCCTGAAAATGCAAAGGTTTGAAAAGGGCTTTCGAAGTGCAAGTTTTTGAAAACGGTCTCAGTGTAAACAACAAAAACGTGAATCTCTGAAGACGATGACCTCATTACGTGTTCAGTCTATAGTGTTTCATCGCCATCTACTGGCCTGGCAGCAGAATACATCGTTTTTAAGTCTTTTTCGCGGATCCGTGTGAATGGGGATCGTTTTGACAGTGGTGTCGTCTGTACGCAAAAAACACTCAAAGGAAAAACTTCTCCGTTTTAAGCATATCGTTGTCGTGTAAACGTACCCTTAAGCATAAAAATACCATTACATGCTAAATAAGTTCACATACTCATTTCTCTGAAAACACTTCTCCAGCCAGTTATTTTACTTTGTTGGAATGTGTGTTTTTGCCTTAGTCTGTGTGACTCCGCCCACTGCCAGTTCAGCCAATAGTATTTCGACACACTGGGATGCCAGCTGATAGAAAACACTGCGTATTGCAGCCAGCAAGCAAACTGGGACAGAGATTGCAGATTCTACCCAACATAAAAAGCCTCGGTATCCATCTAAACATCTCTATGAACGAGAGCATATTAAAACGTGGATAAATCAACTCATCAACTTACAGTGTGTAAGTCTCCTCGGCTTTCGTTGTCAGTTGCACTCGTTTCTGTTGCGTGTCCTCAATCTGGCAACCCTCGTGAGTGTCGAGTCTGAGGAGGCGGGGAAACAACGATACTGATATTTTGAATTTGGACTGCAGTACCGATTTCGACCACTAGCTAGTCATTCTTACAGACTGCACCTTTAATTCATGTGATTTTGAAATATCTCAGGCCCTTTTACAGATGATATTAAGATATAAAGTTTTGGTTGATCGGATCACATGTGGACGACGCTAAATGCATGTGTAAACGGGTCTAAAACGGTTTAAGCTTTCAACCACTTCCAGAGGAAGTTGAAAACACATTCGACCGGATTGCTTTCGTCGTGTTAACGCTCATGAGATCAAATGTGTTCAAACCGCCACCGAAGACCGTCTACTCTCCACCTACTGACCGAATGTGTTCACATTATGGGAAGCGCTCTAGCCAGACGGGATTAAAGCTTTGTAGACTGAAGACCCAGGTTTGGTTTGAAGAGGAAAAACGTAT
This sequence comes from Scardinius erythrophthalmus, assembly GCF_964197995.2. Lineage (NCBI taxonomy): Eukaryota > Metazoa > Chordata > Actinopteri > Cypriniformes > Leuciscidae > Scardinius > Scardinius erythrophthalmus. The sequence continues at coordinate 1,342,809 of NC_138223.1, read as the reverse complement.
CAAGCACAAAGTTCTCCCACCATTCCTGATTTCTAACACACACTCACAGCATTCGCAGTGATCTTGCGGCTAAAGTGTGCTATTCTGTCGTCTCCGGTCGTGTTCATACGTAAATTGCGTGAGCTTATTTCGCCCAGTAGATGGAAAGATCTGAAAAAGCCCACTCATTTACTCACCCATAGATCCGATCGACCAAAAAACATCTTAATACCTGGAGTGAACAGGGCCTGAGATTATCTTAAGAGGAGGAGTGACGATCTTCCTCACCTGATTTTATATTTTCTGTTTTCACTTAAATTTTAGTGATTTTGTTGTGTGTAATAGTTTTAAAACGTTTGTTCATAACTTTGAGAGAACGGTCAGGAATGCTCCCAGTTTGCCTGAATCCGCTGAAGTCCATCAGGAGAATGAGGAGGTGTTTCTTCATGCAGGTGTTCAGATCCTGTTTCTCCTGAATCCTCCATTCCCTCCGACTGTCCCGGCACGTCCCGCCACGTTCCCATTCCTCTTTTTCCCCTTGTCCTCCTCTATCCCGTCCAGTCGGCACTGATCAATCAGACCTCCTTCTGCTCTCTCTCTCTCTCTCTCTCTCTCTCTCTCTCTCTCTCTCTCTCTCTCTCTCTCTCTCTCTCTCTCTCTCCTGTTAGTTTGTTTTACTGCACTGTCATTTTTGATCAATCTCTATAATATGCTCTATAATAGGCCACAAGTTTTCTGTCTCTCTCTCTCTGCTTCTCTCCGTCTGTTTTTCATTGACTGAATTCATTGAGTCTTTTAGCATTATACAGTAATTACTGTGATTAAATGGAGAAATGCCACTAACTTACTGCACTTTTAAATAGTGTGACACTGATTTCAAAACAATGCCGCAACATTTTCCAAAGAGTATCTTTTGTTTTCTTTATTATTTCGCATCGTAAAGCATCATAAATGGCTTCGATTAAATGCATGATTTATCTTTGGTTTCAGTATCATCATTTGTTTCTGGAAAGTACTGAATTAATTAGCATGATTTGAAAAGAAAAGCTATGTCTTCAACCATGAGAAGTTCATGCATTTGCATTTATTTAAGGCAGAACATTATCTTTGAACACACTGAATATATAATTCACAACTTCTTTCAGGCTTTATGAAACTATACCTAGCTGTAATTGCTTCAACATTTTCATTATTTGTGTTTCTTTTTCATACTCAGTGGATGATGTTTTGCATTATGGATAATGGGGCAATCCTGTCACTGTACGGATATTTCCGCTGTGAAACTAACATGTGACCACATGACAAACGACATGCATTCTACTTTTCCCCTTCTGAGACGTTCTTGGTGAAAGTGAGTTTGTTTATTCAAATATAGGCTGAATGTTTCGTGCTTGCAAATGCAAATCCTCGTTAATGTGGTATACTGTAATTTAATGTAATGCTACTTTAAACTCATCAAACCCAACCAGTTTGGATGTGAGTCGCAGAATGTGTTCAGATCCTCCAGGAACATTTGGTTGCTCAGAAGTTGGTCTTTAGATCTGGAGAAATGAAAGGTCAAGGTTTTGACTGTCCGTAAAGCATTGAAAATATGTACCTCTTGTACAGAAGTGTTCAAACACGACAGCCACAAATTCAAGTTCAAACATGAAAGACCAAAGTGTTCAACTACATTGCATTCAGAGCAGCATTTAAATGGCATAAACACAATGAAAAAATGGAAAGAAATCGCTCATAATTATTTAACGTTTTGGTGATTTGGTGTTGAATTTGTATTATATAATTTGTAAGTTTTCATACAATCTCCCACTGAGGGTTATATTAAGGGATGGACCTTCATTCAAATTCATAGAGAATCTCCAACAAAACTTTTAACTTTAACAAAAAGTTTATTGTAAATTATTTATCAGCGCACATCATTATTATTGTGTTAAATTAATGTTCCTGGTAATCTTGAATCAGAATAAGTTCCTCTTGCAGCATCTCTTCTCTTCTCTGATGACGAGGGCGGGGCTATAACCTGTCACTCACATGAGATCAGCCAATAGCAAACCACAACCATCCAATCAATTCCCCACAGACACAATCAAGCCCCGCCCACATTTGTTCTTGTTCCAGAAGCGTTTCACTCGGATATATACGGCACTATAGAGAGGAAAAGACCAGCGCAACTTGTGTGTGTGTGGATGTTTCTCAGTATCTGGGGGGCGTTTGTATCCCTGGTGTGTGAGGTGTGTGTGTGGTCTGTGTCAGGTCCTCTCTAATGTGAACTCTGGGCTCTTGAAGTTGTTTGCTCTCTCGGCAGGACCTCAGCCGATCACACGGATGTTCCTCCTCCTCTGTTTCCTACATCACCTCCCTCATCCTTCTGACAATCCCAGAGAGAGATGGCTTGGCTTTACCAGGTTATCCGACTCTGATAGCAGGCCTGCCTGTTCTTGATAAGAATTGGCTGTGTTCGGATCAGCACACTAACATGGTTCAGCTTCTGCAGCATACAGTGTGCAGTTTATATACTATAACCAAAATGCAATGCATTTTACATGACATCTTTACAACTGGATGCATTTGGCAGACATAGAAAGCGACTGGCTTTGCATTAAATGTTTACATTTTATCTGTTCATGCATTCCCTAAATCAGAATGCCAAAAGTTAAGACTTCAAATAAAAACTTCCAGAGACATGATGCATAGCAACACTCTGGCAACCACATAAACACTTTAGCAACTATAGAGCAATGTCATAAAACTCTCAAAACACCTTAGCAACTGCATAGCAACACCCTGGCAACCACATAAACACTTTAGCAACTATAGAGCAATGTCATAAAACTCTCAGAACACCTTAGCAACTGCATAGCAACACTCTGGCAACCACATAAACACTTTAGCAACTATAGAGCAATGTCATAAAACTCTCAAAACACCTTAGCAACTGCATAGCAACACCCTGGCAACCACATAAACACTTTAGCAACTATAGAGCAATGTCATAAAACTCTCAGAACACCTTAGCAACTGCATAGCAACACTCTGGCAACCACATAAACACTTTAGCAACTATAGAACAATGTCATAAAACTGCCAGAACACCTTAGCAACTGCATAGCAACACCCTGGCAACCACATAAACACTTTAGGAACTATAGAGCAGTGTGGTAAAACTGCCAGAACACCTCAGCGACTGCATAGCAACACCCTGGCAACCACATAAACACTTTAGCAACTATAGAGCAATGTCATACAACTCTCAGAACACCTTAGCAACTGCATAGCAACACCCTGGCAACCACATAAACACTTTAGGAACTATAGAGCAGTGTGGTAAAACTCTCAGAACACCTTAGCAACTGCATAGCAACACCCTGGCAACCACATAAACACTTTAGGAAATATAGAGCCATGTCACAAAACTCTCGGAACACCTTAGCAACTGCATAGCAACACCCTGACAACCACATAAACACTTTAGGAAATATAGAGCAGTGTGGTAAAACTCCCAGAACACCTCAGCGACTGCATAGCAACACCCTGGCAACCACATAAACACTTTAGGAAATATAGAGCAGTGTGGTAAACTCCCAGAACACCTCAGCGACTGCATAGCAACACCCTGGCAACCACATAGAGCAGTGTGGTAAAACTCTCAAAACACCTCAACAACTGCATAGGAGAAAATGCAGAACTAGGTGTTTTAATGCAAAAAAATCTGCTACTATAATTCAAAACCCACAAACCTAAGTAACAAACTTAAAGCTACTAACGTAAATATGTTGCACTTGTGACTACTAAAAAATCAACACACTTGCATCGTTAAGACTGACTCGTTAACTATTGGACAGCGTCAGAAAACCATATTGAATTCGTTAGAATAACGGGTAACACTTTAGAATACTGTATCTTACTTACTGCATAACTAATAAGTAATTATTGAAGAACTAATAGGTAATTATTCATTAACTACTTCACTACTGTTAACTACTAAGGAAGATGTGTTAACTAATCAGTATGTAATATATTTTTATTATTGTGTTAAGTAACAGTTAGTTAATCAATAAATAATGAATTCTGTCATAACTCTTGAAGAACTACTACTAATTATCTACTAATTAAGGTTCAAGAAAAATAACTAAGAAGTAACTACTAATGAACAGTCATACAAAACTAACCTCAGATTAGTTTTTATATTTTATATACAGTGCGGTGTGTCTCTGTTTTCCTCAGCATAGAATGCCATTGAGTAAATTCATGTTTGAGGCAATGACTGAGGGAAACTGAAAATATAGGGAACTTATTAGTAATTCATAAATAATGATCAAATAATTCTGCAGGAATTACTTAGAACCTGGAACAGTATTCTAAAGTGAGAATATAGGGAACTCATTAGTAATTAATACATAATTATCAAATAATTATCCAGGAATTAGGCTACTTATAACCTGAAACAGTATTCTAAAGTGAACATATAAGGAAATTAATTGGTAATTAACAATTAATTATTAGATAATTCTTCAGGAATTACTTGGAACCTGGAACAGTATTCTACACTGTAAAAACTAAAGGAGCCTCAAGTATCCTGTTGGATACTCAAGGAACTTCAAAATGTAATTTTGGTGCCTCAAAGCTCTTTTTCCTATAGTAGGGTTACTGGAGGAGCATTGACAATCTTTGAGGTTCTTGCTGGAACTTATGGGATCCTTTAAGCACTTTGTATTTACTTCAGAGGTTCTGGAGTCACCTTTTCATTACCATGAGACCTCGAAGTGCTTTGGGGGAAAATAGAGGAACTTAAATGCGATAAAAGGGTTATTGGAAGATCTTTTAACATTTAAGTGGTTCCTGGAAGATCTCTTAAGTTAAAGCCAGCATCTGGAGGAACCCAATGGTTCAGTGAGGCCCGAATTAGATTATTATTCTATTATTATTATTATTATCCTATTATTATTATTATTATTATAGGCTACTTAAGTTTGATTCAGTATACATACCCAGGTGAAAAAGACGTACTATTAAATGTATTAAAAATGTACTTGAGTGTGTTTTTTGTAGACCCAATACAAATATACTTTAATGCATTTTTATTATTATTATTATAGGCAAGTTTGATTCAGTATACATACCCAGGTGAAAAAGATGTTCTGTTAAATGTATTAAAAATGTACTTGAGTGTGTTTTTAGTAGACCTACAATACAAATATACTTTAATGCATTTTTAATACATTTAACAGTAGGGCCTAACCTAGTCTTTTTCACTTGGGTAGCTTACATATATTTAGTATAGGCCTATTTTATTAAGTCATTTAAACCTTAAACAACAACACTAAATAATAATAATATTATATGAAGAAGAAGAAGCAGGAGGAGAAAAGTATTATTCTGTCACGAAACTGCTGCTATTCCTCTGCTATCGTCGCTTCAGTGATCCTCGCGCGCAACAAAGCTCAGCTGATCGTCATCAGGAAAGTAAGTAAGTAACGGCTCCTCTCATCAAAGCTTCCGCCGTTTATTCGGCTCTCCATTTCAAGGTTTGTAAACTCGCCAAATAAATATAAATACAGAGTCTACTCACTATATATTTAAACACACATATATATAAACTAAATTTATTATACATTACTATGTTTTTACAGTGTTTACCACTCGTTTATTGCACAGTATCTGGTATGAAGGTTTTAGCCGCGATGCTAACTACGTTGATAATGAACAAATGGAAATGGTTGACTTATTGTCTTAGATTGATTTAGTCATTCAATTCAACATATTTTGTACAACTGTGTCTTCAAATTGCTGATATAGCCTAACTACTTTAGAAAATTCTCTGATTCTTGGCGCTTGTTATGAATAACAAAAACAGGTTATAGTTTGCTCTGTTTTTGTTTAGCCTAACGTTAACTTTACTTACTACAGGTGCCCTCATTCTCTCTCCATTTACTGGTCAATAAATATTATGTTGTGAATAATCAGCTTGTTCTTTTGTTTCCCCAGAACAACCATTAGGCTACATTTCTAAAATAATCTGAACATTTCAGTGGCAACATTGAATTACAGTAAGTTACCTGCACCACATGCAAGTACTTTATTACTATGAACTTTCTCTGTGTGAAATTGTATTGTTTGACTGTGTACTTGTGTTTTTTAATCAGTTACTCTCTGAAAATCTTCCCTCATGCTCTCAAATCTCATTCATGTTACTCAGAAAAATAATATCACAGGTTTGATTCACAAAAAATGCTATAGACATTTTAACTCTGAATTATAACTTCAAGTTTAGTCTTTTTCGACAAAAAAAAAAAAAAAAAAAAATTGTGAAAAAGCAATTAGGCTTCAGAAGACTTGCAACACAACCCATAACACATGAGTTGTGAACTCATTGATTATTTTTAGGATCTTTTCTGGGACATTTTTGGAGATTAACCATTTTTACATAAATTGTTGCATTGAATTGAACTAGACAAGAGTACATAAGAATGGTTTCATGAATGATTTACACATTTGTTTTCTGCTTGTGTTTCATGCAGTGAAACTGAATGGTGACTGGGGTTGCATTATGCCTGAGATCTGCTTTTGGGTTCCACAGACAGAAAGTCAAACAGGTTTGGAATGTCACAAGGCTGAGGAAATTATTTAAATTTCACAACTATCACTTTAATAACATTACTAACAGCAAATTTTGTACTTTGCAGGGATCTCGGTAAGCTGAAATACAAGTTTGATCAAGAATAAAAATCCTCCTGTAGACCTGAAAATCATTAAAGTGCCTGGACCATCCACCAGAAAAGAAGAAAAACAAACGGAAAACGATGCTGTACCTTTTCACTTTTCTAACTCTTTAAAGGAGAACTGACTGCAGTAGATGTAAAAGATATGTATACAAATGATGTTATTTCAGCCAGCGCAAATACCTGTTTACATCCTGTTTTTCGGTTGAAGTCCAAAGTAGTCGATTGCCGAGTTCACGCGCGTGATCATAGGTAACTAAACCTATGCGCGTGAACTCGGCAATCGACTACTTTGGACTTCAACCGAAAACAGGATGTAAACAGGTATTTGCGCTGGCTGAAATAACATAATTTTTATACATATCTTTCACATCTACTGCAGTCAGATCCACTCGTGTTCACTCAGAAGGAATCACTCACATTTTCTGTGCACTTGTAATGACACATCAAGGATGTTAAGAGGCTAAAAGCAGGTTTAGTACTTGCCCTATTGAAGTCAACAGGGTGCAAATTTTAAAAATAGAATAACTCGGTGTAGGCAACACCGATTTTTGTCGTTGTTCTCTGTATTGACAGCACTCCAAATGTACAAAAAAATGAGCTCAATGTTAAAATTGACCGGAGTTCTCCTTTAAGTACCTCACACCAACTTGGTCCCATAGTGACATTTTTGACCACAAACGAAATTGCTGATCGTGTGAATTCTTATTGAAATTACTGGAATTCACCAGTGAACATTCACAGAACAACAGATCATTTTACTGCACCTTAACTCTGTTTCCGGGTCGAAGCCTCTACTTCCTCTATCTTGTTTCATGAGAATACTCAACAACCATTTATGAAAACTGTTGATTCAAGTCGCACATTTAAGCTTTTCAAAAGCCATAGTGTACATTACAGTCTCCAGTCTAACGGCATCCCAGACTTAAACATTTTATGATTCAAAATAGCTGAATAACTAACCATCAGAGATTTCAGTATAGAGATAAAGGTTACAGCACAATTAGTGTATATTAGCACTGTTGTTTGTTTTTGGCATCTGATAGAGCTTTTGGACTTGGAAACAGTGATGTCAGATTAACCATCGGACTGAAACACAAATGTTTTAAAGTTAAGTATGATGGACATTTTTAATTAGTTCAAATGTAATTTTTTTACGTTGATTTATTTCGTGGAACATATGTGTTTCCATGCATTTTGTTGAGATGTCTTTTCTTGTTTATCTATTGTATATACATGGTTGATTATTCATGTTGCTTATGTATTATACTATTTTTTTGTGTATTCATTGATATTAATCTGTAGTTAGCTTTTTTCCCCATGTGCATGGAAGTGTATGTATAATAATGAATATCAAATATGTAATAAACAATTCTTATTTTGTATTTGGTTCAATTTGTTTATTATAATAGATGTCAAAGGTAACCATAGTAACAACGTGAAATTAAATATAAAAAAAAATGCAATTTGGTTCCTGGAGGCACCCAAAGTGGTTCTACACAGTGCCTAATATAAGAGTTCCTCAGGAAACCTGTGTGGTTCCTCAGAGAACCGGCCCTTTTTAAAGGGTGCCTAGAGGATCTACAGACGGTTCCGCCGGTGTGGCGAAGTGAAGAACCCCAAAAGGTTCCTCCAGGCACCTTTTATTTTTACAGTGTAAAGTGAGAATATAGGGAACTCATTAGTAATTAATAAATAATTATCAAATAATTATCCAGGAATTAGGCTACTTATAACCTGAAACATATTCTAAAGTGAACATATAAGGAAATTAATTGGTAATTAACAAATAATTATTAGATAATTCTTCAGGAATTACTTGGAACCTGGAACAGTATTCTAAAGTGAGAATACAGGGAACTCATTAGTAATTAATACAGAATTACCACATACTTCTGACTCAAATCAAACTTACTGTAAAAAACACATTATTAACGGTATTATCTAAACCTTTGTAAAATAGATACATTTATCATACAAGTTATCATACATTATGATACATTTTGCTAATTAAATAAAAAGTTTGCTTATTTGCAGATCAATATATAGCCTAGTAAATGTTTGCACTTATCTTTCTTATTAGTGCTGAAGAATGACTAAAACTGGCTAGAAAATAAAATAAAAAACATTGATCAGTGCTTTTTACTTTTCAAGTAATTACCTTTGTACCTTTACTAAGGTAATTTTGAAAATGAATAGGCCAATAGTTTATCATTTTACTGGAGTAATATTTTATTGGGTTATCTGTACTTTTACTCAAGTACTTGATTTGTGAACTTCATCCACCACTCCACTGCTAAAATAAAACGGTTTATTGTAGTAACCACTGTGTATGACTGTTCATTAGTAGTTACTTCTTAGTTATTTTTCTTGCACATTAATTAATAGATAATTAATAATAGTTCTTCAAGAGTTATGACATAAATCATTAGTTATTGATTAACTAACTGAAACTTAACAAAATCATACAATTCTATTACATACTAATTAGTTAACACTTCTTCCTTAGTAGTTAACAGTAGTGACTTAAGTGTTAATAAATAATTATCTATTAGTTCCTCAATAATTCCTTATTAGTTATGCAGTAAGTAAGATACAGTATTCTAAAGTGTTACCGAATAACGTGTATTGGTGAATCACAGAATAAGACCAAGAATGTGTGTTAAGAAAGTCAATATTAATTTCATGTTGACTTTGAAACATGCAGCTGTATTCTGGCACAGGACGGATTTAATAATACTGTGCTAGCTGATCTACACAGGCTTTTAAAACAAGATGTGATCTGGTCCAGCTGGTCTCCTGGTGTTACTGAAAACACTCGCCACTTTCACTTTAGTGAGTTTAGCGTCTCTCGCGAGTGTGATGGATGAAGTATGAAGGCCTTCCTGTCTTTGCTAACGTTGCACAAGCTTCACATTCCTGTAAACCGGCGCTCGGCTCAGGTAGAAGGCGGTTTTTTGTGTATTGTCTTGAAGAATTTGGAACGGATGGAGAAACATGGCTCAGCATTCCCACATTCCCGTCTCATCTGGATCAGCTCTTTACTTGTTCTGCACAAGGCCAAACGCTTGAATAAAATCAATCCCATAATACAGACCCTCAACAAAGGTATATTCATGAATTCACAGCACTTAACAAATGGACTTTTCATTCTATATCAATAAAGAGTTTTCTATTACTTTCTACCTTGAAAAAATATATATCTTTGTTTTACATTTTCTTGCACCATTATGTATAATTTTCTGCATTCAGCCTACTTTTTGTCGAATTTGTGTTTTTTAGGCAAAATCTCTATTATTATTTTTCAAAACCCATAATCTTAAGTATTATACTTCGATACGTAATTCATCATGTGTCTTCAAATGTAAGTGGTTTGCTGTGGAGCTTCTTGAGGACAGGGTTGCTATACTTTTCCTAACATATAACCTATAGCATATGATGACCTATTGCAAATTCTCTAAAACCAGGGAGTTGCCATGCAGTTGCTAAGGTGGTCTGAGATTTTTTTTAGCACATTGCAATGTGGTTGCTAAAGTGTTTTAGGTGGTTGCCAGGGGGGTTCCTATGCAGTTGCTAAGGTGTTCTGATTTTTTTTAAGCACATTGCAATGTGGATGCTAAAGTGTTTTAGGCGGTTGCCAGGGGGCTTGCTTTTCAGTTGCTAAGGTGTTTTGATATTTTTAGCACATTGCAATGTGGTTGCTAAAGTAATTTAGGTGGTTGCCAGGGGGTTCCTCTGCAGTTGTTAAGGTGTTCTGGGATTTTTTTTGCACATTGCCATATGGTTGCTAGAGTGTTTTAAGTGGTTGCCATGGAGTTGCTATGGTGTACAGAGTGGGTTTTTGACATGTTGCTAGTATGTATGTAGTTGTTGTTATGTATTGTGTACCACCATGAACACCCTAGCAACTGCATAGCAACAAGCTAAAAACACCCTGGCATCATGGCAGTGTGTGTTGCAGGGGGTTCAGACACCTTGGTCTGTCTTGAGAATATGTAAAAATGTATTGTATAAAACCAGGTTCTGTTAGACATCATCTAAAACATTTGTACAACCCTCCATCAGAAATGACTGCAGTAAATGAATAGTTAAAAGCTGCTGATTCCAGTTGTATGCTTCTAGGAAACTCACACCAAGGCTCAGAAAGTCGGGCTTTCACCTGGCAGGTGACAACGATTGAGGCCTGTATTTTGTTAAGTCCTGCCAAAACTGTGGACTGGTGGTCTGGTCTTAATTACATCTCTTTTTTTTAAAAAGCCCTACATTTTAAGGCATAATGGAACCATATTTGGATTACACATAAATGACTGTTGAATGAGTGTCAGTGGGGGTGTATTTTTACAGCCTCCACGTGAAGCTAGTTATCACATTTATGTCAGCTCTAAAAGAAAATACACAGAGGAGCGTATTGTGCACGTGCATGTGCTGAACGGCATGTGCTGAGTTTTTTTCTAAGATTTCTGATGATGAAAAATTATTTTCTATAATAGTATACCATATATACAGAAGCATTTTCTGCAGTCAACCATCAAATACACAGTAGTGTGGTGTAATATAGGATGGTAAGAGGCCATTTCTCTTGATGTGAACATGGTTTTGTCCCATCAATAACTGTGAACATTGCTATGCAGTTGCTCAGGTGTTCTGAGAGTTTTATGGTATTGCTCTATAGTTGCTAAAGTGTTTATGTGGTTGCCAGGGTGTTGCTATGCAGTTGCTCAGGTGTTCTGAGAGTTTTATGGTATTGCTCTATAGTTGCTAAAGTGTTTATGTGGTTGCCAGGGTGTTGCTATGCAGTTGCTCAGGTGTTCTGAGAGTTTTAGGACATTGCTCTATAGTTGCTAAAGTGTTTATGTGGTTGCCAGGGTGTTGCTATGCAGTTGCTGAGGTGTTCTGAGAGTTTTATGACATTGCTCTATAGTTGCTAAAATGTTTATGTGGTTGCCAGGGTGTTGCTATGCAGTTGCTGAGGTGTTCTGAGAGTTTTAGGACATTGCTCTATAGTTGCTAAAGTGTTTATGTGGTTGCCAGGGTGTTGCTATGCAGTTGCTCAGGTGTTCTGAGAGTTTTATGGCATTGCTCTATAGTTGCTAAAGTGTTTATGTGGTTGCCAGGGTGTTGCTATGCAGTTGATCAGGTGTTCTGAGAGTTTTATGGCATTGCTCTATAGTTGCTAAAGTGTTTATGTGGTTGCCAGGGTGTTGCTATGCAGTTGCTGAGGTGTTCTGAGAGTTTTAGAACATTGCTCTATAGTTGCTAAAATGTTTATGTGTTTTCCAGGGTGTTGCTATGCAGTTGCTGAGGTGTTCTGAGAGTTTTAGGACATCGCTCTATAGTTGCTAAAGTGTTTATGTGGTTGCCAGGGTGTTGCTATGCAGTTGCTGAGGTGTTCTGAGAGTTTTAGGACATTGCTCTATAGTTGCTAAAGTGTTTATGTGGTTGCCAGGGTGTTGCTATGCAGTTGCTGAGGTGTTCTGAGAGTTTTAGGACATTGCTCTATAGTTGCTAAAATGTTTATGTGTTTTCCAGGGTGTTGCTATGCAGTTGCTCAGGTGTTCTGAGAGTTTTAGGACATCGCTCTATAGTTGCTAAAGTGTTTATGTGGTTGCCAGGGTGTTGCTATGCAGTTGCTCAGGTATTCTGAGAGTTTTATGGCATTGCTCTATAGTTGCTAAAGTGTTTATGTGGTTGCCAGGGTGTTGCTATGCAGTTGCTCAGGTGTTCTGAGAGTTTTATGGCATTGCTCTATAGTTGCTAAAGTGTTTATGTGGTTGCCAGGGTGTTGCTATGCAGTTGCTCAGGTGTTCTGCGAGTTTTATGACATTGCTCTATAGTTGCTAAAGTGTTTATGTGGTTGCCAGGGTGTTGCTATGGAGTTGCTGAGGTATTCTTAGAGTTTTAGGACATCGCTATATAGTTGCTAAGGTGTTTATGTGGTTGCCAGGGTGTTGCTATGCAGTTGCTCAGGTGTTCTGAGAGTTGTATGACATTGCTATATAGTTGCTAAGGTGTTTATGTGGTTGCCAGGTTGTTGCTATGCAGTTGCGATGGTGTTCTGAGAGTTTTATGGCATATAGTTGCTAAAGTGTTTATGTAGTTGCCAGGGTGTTGTTATGCAGTTGCTAAGGTGCTCTGAGTGTTTTAGGACATTGCTCTGTAGTTGCTAAAGTGTTTATGTGGTTGCCAGGGTGTTGCTATGCAGTTGCTCAGGTGTTCTGAGAGTTTCAGGACATTTCTCTAGAGATGCTAAAGTGTTTATGTGGTTGCCAGGGTGTAGATATTCAGTTGCTATGGGGTTCTTTGAGTTTTTAACACATTGCTATGCAGTAACTAATTTTTTTTAGGTGGTATCCAGGGTGTTGCTGTGTAGTTGCTAAGGTGTACATTGTGGGTTTTAACATGTTGCTCTGCAGTTAGTGTTGAGATCTGTTTTATTTATTTATTTAATTATTTATTTTTACTGATTTGAAGTCTGTATGTTAATTCATTCATTCGTTTTAAAACCTAGCCAGCTGCCAGCAGAGAAAGCATTTGCGTGAACAAGCCTAGTTTGCTCTTCACCACCAGCTGGTAATGATGGAGCTACCAAATGAGACATTGATGTTGCTGGTAAGGATACTTGACAAAACACACCTGTGGACGTTGAGGGCATGTACAGCATGTCGACCTCAGAAAAAGGCCTCCTGTGCTACAGAGAAGCTGCTCAGGTACCTGGAAAGAGCATTGTAAGTGTACACTGAATAATGAATCATAAGGTCATTAGCTATGTTATTTCCACAATGTAGTTAATGAACAGTAGACTTATGTGTTTGTCATTGTAATTTAATGATTAAGCCTTTGAAGAAAAGAAATTCTGTCACCAAGGTACAGTGCAGGCTAAACATGTGCACCTGCATTTTGTGTACTTGTGTAAAAGTATGTTTCAGTGTAAAATGAGGACTATTATTTCAATGGAAAGGAGTAAAATGCGAGAAGCGATGCTGTAGGAAAGCCCCAGACTTGAATCATAGTTTCCATTTTACCATTTCCTTTGAGTTGTGAAACTCTTTTCTCAAAATGCAAATAACTAGAAAGGTAAATATCTATCAAAATACTGAGAATGAATCAATTTTTCATGTCTAGACACCATAAAGCATCAGTGATCCGGGACGTATTTCATAATCGATCCACTTACCAATTCAGCATACCATCATGCCCACCGTTCCAGACAAAGGTTATCTCCATTTCAAGATTATTAATATACAGTCAAACCAACATTTATTCAGACTCCTTCAACATTTCTCACATTATCAGTTTATTCGCTATAGTTTATAAAATGGTACTAAAGAACTCAGAGTTATGAACTCAGCTGATATTTGACTGGTTTTGTCCGTCCTTCTGTTAGACTGTCTCACACATGAATTATGTTGAATATCTGTCAGCTGTTAAATTTAACTACACAATTAGATAATACCAGTTTAGCTCAACCAATCACCAAGCAATGCTTCATTTTGTTCAGTCTGTGTGTAAAAAGAGCATTAGCAATTAAAGAAAACGCACTTCAGCAAAACATGATCAGCTCAAAGTGTCCGAATCATTTTTGCTCCCATTTTAGTCTCTGTATGAAGAGTTATTGGGTGTAATATGTCACAGTTTACTTTATTCTGCTCTCCTCACTTACATAAATGAACTATGGAATCCTGCACACACTAGTAAAAAATATAAAAAATGATATCTGGTGTCTGAATAATTTTTGGTTTGACTGTATATTCCTCACGGCTCCAACTGCAACCCACTCTACAAAAGGTTGTCATCACCCGAGCGCTGACCTTTCAACCTCTTGAGTAACTAGGAAATAACCCTTCTCTTTCGTCACTCCCATCAGAGGGTTTCTGGCTCTGTTACGCCTCATAAACTTCCCCGTGATTCAGCGCTCGTGATGCCAGAGCGAGTTACCCGTCCTGGAGCCCTCGAAACTCTGCTCTGAACCATCAAGACGTGGAGGTTTGCCATGCGTTAGTTGTGATGTATAAGCTGTGTTTGTAGAGTCACTGAGAAAACAAAATGATCTCCAAGATAGACTTTGATTTCCCCTTAAAGGGACAGTTCACCCAAAAAATATTATAAGGCTAATTCCTAGTGTACATCAATTCTCTTTTCCATTGGAAATTGACAAAAAGTCAAATTCGAGGAAAAAAAAACACAATTATTCATTTGTATCTCATAATTTCAACTTGTCAATTTCTACTTCTATCTCATAATTAGGATTTCAATATGTAATAATTTTGATATTTATCTCATAATTATGACTTAGTATCTCATAATTTTGACTTGTCATAATTATGAATTTTATCTCATTATTTCAACTTGTCAGTTTCTACTTCTGTCTCAATTTTGATTTAAATGTCATAATTTGACTTAGTTTCTCATAATTTTGACTTGTCATTATTATGAATTGTATCTCATTATTTCAACGTATGTCAATTTCTACTATCTAATTATGATTTAAATATGTAATAATTTTGACATTTATCTCATAATTATGACTTAGTATCTCATTATTTCAACTCATGTCAATTTGATCTATCTCATAATTATGATTTTAAATGCCATCATTTTGACTTTTAGCTCATAATTGACTTAGTATCTCATAATTTAATTTAACACAATTGATCTCACAATTATAATTTAAATGTCTTATCTCATAATTATGAGTTCCTATCTCATCATTTTGACTTGTCATAATTATGATTTTTTTATCTCATTATTTCAACTTCCATCTCAAAAGTGTGTCATCATTTTGACTTATCTTATAATTATGACATAGTACCTCATCATTTTGACTTTTTGCGTCACAATTAACGTCACTTTTTAGTATGTGTGATAGTAACAGTGATGCTTGTTTTTATTAAGCATCGCTAAATACTGTTTATGTGTGTAGATCATTCTTAGTGTAATTATCCACACACCGTATCATGATTTTAGCTCATTTGAAGAACATTTGAACTTGACATGAAAATAGTCAGATATCACGCTTTTACGTTCATTGCAAAAGAAGGGATTTCCCCACAGATGGAAATCAACACATTTCCACTCTTGCGCTGGAACGTCACGGTTGCTTCACGTCTCTTCTGGAAGGGATATAGAGGCGTCTGAGTGAACGTGCCCATAATGTTCCTGTTTGGGTCGACACAGAACAGCTTGATCCTTCAATTGTTTTGTCAAAATTATTGAACGTAAAACAGGCAGATTATGTTTGTTATTATTTTTTATTCTACAAAACATATGGTTGCATTTAGATAAATTACAAAAAAGACTAATCTGTCATCTGTTCTACCTCAGTAGATCCAGCTGTGGATTCGGCCTGCATTAAACTGCAACAGACGTTTATCTCACTGACCAGTTGATTTATCACAAATTGAACTGTGAGGGTGGCTGTGTTTAACATTAAATGAGTTGAGAGGATTTAATGTGTTAAATTAAACTGCATTCCTGTTGGGGGGACAAAAAACACGTCAAACATACTCTTTAAGCTGGTTCATTTTAGTCACATAAAGTCATAATTATGACATAAAAGTTTGAAATGATGACAAAAAATATTGTCATAAAAAGTTGAGACTAAGAAAAAGTCATAATTGCATAAAAGAAATGTGACTTTGTCATAGTTATGACTTATGTTGTAATTTTTACTTTTTATATCATAATTATGACTTATCTCATCATTTCAACTTATGTATAGTGTCAGTTTTGACTTATGTCATAATTATGACTTAGTATCTAATAATTTTGTCTTTTATCTCATAATTATAACTTATCTCATCAATTTTGACATTTTTCATAATTATGACTTCATTTCTAATAATTTTGTTGTATCTCATAACTATGATTTACTATCTCATGATTTTGAATTATGTCATAATTGTATGACTTAGTGTGTCAGTTTTGACTTATGTCATATATATGACTTAGTATCTAATAATTTTGTCTTTTATCTCATAATTATAACTTATTATCTCATCATTTCGACATTGTGTCATAGTTATGACTTTTTATGACTTACGAGTTTTATCTCATAATTGTGACTTATCTCATAATTTCAATTTATGTAATTAGTATGTCATAACTTTGAAATGTCATAATTGTGATTTCATGTCTAATAATTTTGTCTTTTTATCTTATAATTAGGATTTACTATCTCATGATTTTGAATTATGTCATAATTGTATGACTTAGTGTCAGTTTTGACTTGTGTCATATTTATGACTTAGTATCTAATAATTTTGTCTTATCTCATAATTATAACTTATAATTTCGATTTTATTTTTATCTCATAATTAATACTTATTTTATTATAATTTCAGCAAGATTTGTTTCCTTATATGGCAGAAACAGGCTTCTGTACTATACATCCTTCAGTGTAAGTCTGCAGGATTTTTCAACAGGTGAAGCCTGATCGCCTAGAAATATAATAGCACTCCTCAACAATCACAGGTTTCATTCTCATGAGATAGTGACAGTGGTGCTTGTTTTAGCAAACAGATTTAATTACAGACAGAATTTCTCATGAAAGGGCTGAAGTATGCATGCTTTGTGTAAACGATATAATGAGTATATATATATATATCAGTGTACAGTCAATCACACTGGGTGGGTTCTGTATTCAGTGGCACGGTACATTCTTGTTTACTTAGTCAGTGTTTTGCACTGATTTGGCTCTTATTACCCCCTCTCAGCCTCTAAACACCACCAGTATGATGGAATAACACAGACTTCAGTAATTACTGCACAAAATCACGCCAATCAATTACGCGTGAAAGGGAAGTAAAGCAAACACTGGATATGATTCCAGTGCTGGATTACTGTCAGAACTGTATACATATTATATGAGCTATTCAGATATTAAAATGCAGATCGGAAGTTTCGGTCTCGAGGCACCAAACGTCTCGTTTTTGTCATCTGATCATTGGTGTTGTATTTGTTTTGCTTTTGTATGATCTGTGCCGGGAACGATGCTCACGGAGTCACACGAGGACTGATTTTTCCTTCTCAGATGCATTTTTCTGAGTCTCACAGCAATCGAGAACCAATGACACAAGCGTACGGCAATGCCGCGTGTAAATAGTATTATGTAAGCGTTCTGTCCGGGATGATGGATGGTCTGACGGATCGCTGAGAGTCTCATTGACGTCTTTAGACGTAAGAATCTCAGCACTCTAAATCACAGTGCTGTAGGCCTGAGAGAGAGTGAGCCTCAGAACAAATGAGACAAAGAGAGAGAGAGGGGAATGGGAAAGAACAACATGGTTCATACTAGCCCACAATCTTCCAGGCATCTGTGTGTGGATGAAAGACTCCTGACAGCTGCCGGTGAACGTGTCCTCTCCAGGCCAGAGATGTCGAGCGTGTTTGTCGTCTTTTAGCTTTTAACGTGCTCAGCAGAATCTGCACTAATGCCAAACGCCTCATTTCTCAGCTCAACACTTAGAGAGCTTTACGTCTATGTCATTGATACAGTATAATGAAAATGCTCAGGATTTGAATAAACTGCTTTCCCTGGTGTGTTTTTGCCCAATATTGTGGGATGTTGCCATGGCATTCCCAGGTTATCGTAGGAGGTGGCCAGGGTGTTACTAAGCTATCATAGAAGGTTGCCAGGGTGTTGCTAGGCTATCATATTAGGTTACCAGGGTGTTGCTATGTTATCATGGGAGGTTTCCAGGGTGTTGCTATGTTATCATGATAGGTTACCAGGGTGTTGCTAGGCTATCATAGAAGGTTGCCAGGGTGTTGCTAGGCTATCATATTAGGTTACCAGGGTGTTGCTATGTTATCATGGGAGGTTTCCAGGGTGTTGCTATGTTATCATGATAGGTTACCAGGGTGTTGCTAGGCTATCATATTAGGTTACCAGGGTGTTGCTATGTTATCATGATAGGTTACCAGGGTGTTGCTAGGCTATCATATTAGGTTACCAGGGTGTTGCTATGTTATCATGGGAGGTTTCCAGGGTGTTGCTAGGGTTATCATAGGAGGTTGCCAGGGTGTTGCTAGGTTATCGTAGGAGGTTGTCAAGGTGTTGCTAAGCTTTCATAGGCAGTTGCCAGGGTGTTGCTATGTTATCATGGGAGGTTACCAGGGTGTTTCTATGGTATCATAGGAGGTTGCCAGGGTGTTGCTAGGCTTTTATGGGAGGTTACCAGGGTGTTTCGCTAGACTATCATACAAGGTTCCAAGAGTGTTGCTATGTTATCATGGGAGGTTGCTAGGGTGTTGCTAAGCTATCATAGAAAGTTGCCAGGGTTTTGCTATGTTATCATTGGAGGTTGCTAGGGTGTTCCTATGTTATCATATGAGGTTGCCAGGGTGTTGCTAGGCTTTTATGGGAGGATACCTGGGTGTTTTGCTAGACTATTGTAGAAGGTTGCCAGAGTGTTGCTTTGTTATCATGGGAGGTTGCCAGGGTGTTGTTAGCTTATCGTAGGAGGTTGCCAGGGTGTTGCTAAGCTATCATCGGAGGTTACCAGGGTGTTAGTATGTTATCATGGGAGGTTACCAGGGTGTTGTTAGGAGGTTTTGCTAGGCCATTGTGGGAGGTTGCCAGGGTGTTTTTTCTAGACTATCATAGGAGGTTGTCAGAGTGTTGCTATGCTATCATAGGAGGTTGCCAGGGTGTTGCTAGGCTATTGTGGGAAGTTGCCTGGGTGTTGCTAGGCTATCGTAGGAGGTTGCCAGGGTGTTGCTAGGTTAGTGTGGGTGGTGGCCAGGGTGTTACTATGTTATCGTGGGAGGTTGCCAGAGTGTTGCTAGGCTATCATGGGAGGTTGCCAGGGTGTTGCTAGGTTATTGTGGTAGGTTCCCAGGGCGTCGCTATGCAGGGATTTTAGCATGCATTCCATGTCTGTGGGTGTGACATGCTGAAGTTGAATTGTTAGGATTGTGTTCAAATCACTGCAGTAAAAGTGATGCATTACTTCTTAAACACCACTTAAAAAGTAAAAATGGGGCCACAAAACTAATTGTCCATTGTCTGTAGAGTCGTGGCTTTTCGATGAATTTCTCTCACAAATAAAATCCTAAAAGTCTCTTTCTTTCAGGTAAATGCCTCTTCCTGTTCCATAAACCACAGAGAGGCCTTACACACACACACACACACACTCTCTGGACGCTGAGACTTCCGATCTCCAGGACCCTCATGCGCCTCAACATCCGCCTCAGGAATGCAGATTGCAGGGTAGCAGTTACACCCTCTTGCCTCGACACACACCACACACAGAGATGCTCGTTACGGGTCTGATGCACACACACGGAGAACAAGACGTTGGTAAAAAGACCATTCATCAGTCTACAATATCATGTGCTCTAATTTTAGCTATTGGTTAAAAAACTGCAATTAAACCTCATTGTGCATGTATACAAATAATGCATTTTAGAGAGAGAGAGAGAGTGTGTGTGTGTGTGTGTGTGTGTGTGTGTGTGTGTGTGTGTGTGTGTGTGTGTGTGTGTGTGTGTGTGTGTGTGTGTGTGTGTGTGTGTGTGAGCCAGTGTTTTATTGTTGTGTTTCTTAAGCTGTTGAGCGAGGTGTCCCGTTTCAAAGATAGCACTAAAACACAATTAACCCCAGCGACACTCGAGACGTGTTTCCTGGTGTTCGTTTACCCCGTCCTGACAGGTCTCGTGAGGGGCTATTGTACGGTGTTGTGTTTACTTTGGCCCAAACACACCTCACACGAGGACAAGTGCAACTCGAGTCTGACATGAACCTGTCGAACAAGAGCTCTTTATTCACCAAGTTCATCGCCCCTGTTTTCTTGTCAGGTCAGTCAGTTGTTTATTAACAGTGTAAACCGAGCCGCGTCTCAGACAGCTGATGGCTTTATTTATTCTGCTAAGAAAATGTTAGCATAAAAACAATGTCACACAAACAATTTTATGTTTCAGTAAAATGAGAGAATTGGCTCGGGATCTGAGCACTTTTCTAACGCATGATCGTGATTTACAATGACCTGAAAGATGCTTGATTGAGTTTAAACAAGCTTTCAACCCCATGTTGATGTTCTCAGTTTGACTGTTTAATGTTTATTTATGTTACATACGCGTGACTTGTCCTTCATGGGCTTCACACTGCAAAAAAAAAAAAAAAAAAAATTATTCTTACTTAATATTTTTGGCTTGTTATCCAGTACAAATAGATACATATTCTTAAATCAAAATGCATTTAATTGAGTAGCAAATTGCTTTCTGAAACAAATATCAGAATTACAGTCAAACCAACATTATTCAGACTCCTTCAACATTTCCCACATTATCAGTTTATTCGCTATAGTTTAGAAAATGGTACTAAAGAGCTCAGAGTTATGAACTCAGCTGATATTTGACTGGTTTTGTCCGTCCTTCTGCTAGACTGTCTCACACATGAATTATGTTGAATATCTGTCAGCTGTTAAATTTAACTACACAATTAGATAATACCAGTTTAGCTCAACCAATCACCAAGCAATGCTTCATTGTGTTCCGTCTGTGTGTAAAAAGAGCATTAGCAATTAAAGAAAACACACTTCAGCAAAACATGATCAGCTCAAAGTGTCCCAATCATTTCTGCTCCCATTTTAGTCTCTGTATGAAGAGTTATTGGGTGTAATATGTCACAGTTTACTGTATTCTGCTCTCCTCACTTACAGAAATGAACTATAGTGTCCTGATCACACTAGTGAAAAAAACATCAAAAAATACATCTATTGTCTGAATCATTATTGGTTTGACTGTAAGTGAGTTTATGCTTAAAACAAGAAATTAAAATCTGCCGATGGGGTTATATTTCAAGAAAGTTAGTTAGCAGATACAGGTAAAGTGTTTCAATAAGATACGTGTTAAAGTTGATGCACGTGTGCAAAAGCGAGCAAGGTGATAATGTAGGAAACAAACCAGAATCTGCAATTCCTGCTAAATTATGAGCCACATTTCTTCCCCTCAGCGCTAAAACTCGTATACGTCCTGCTGTGCACTTCCCTCCTTTCAGATGTGTGTTGATAATGACAGACACATGCTCTACCCATAACCATAATTATACACACATTCACACATAAGTGTATTTTGGAAGCGGAGAGAAGTGATGTGGTTCATATAATCATATCCGCTTCAAGCATTGATCACTATCTTTAAGGCCGCTCTCCTGCGTGTGCGTGTGTGTGTGTGTGTGTGTGTGTGTCGGTCATGTTCATACATGTGGTGGTGAATGTATGTTTACACTGGACGACTAAATCCACACAATATTCTGATTCCAGGTCATGACAGAAGCGAAACAGCGAACGTGTGAAAACGACTCTGAGGTTTACTTTGAGGAATCACATACAATCAAAAGAAATAAAAAAGGAACATTAGAAATGTTATTTTTTATTATGCAAACACATTCACTGAATAAATCCCTCAATAAACTCATGTTGCCTCAGCGTCAGCTGTGATTGGATAACTGGAGTAACCAGTGGACCAATGGCGTCGCAGCATCTCTAATGTCGGTTTGGTGTTTCTGAAAGTCGAAGTGTGTGATCAGAATGATTTGGTGTAATTCCCTCCAGAAGCGTCTCACACGAGTGTGTTCCCGAACACCAGCATCCGAACGCCAGAGAACATGACAGCGTTTACTGAGTTTCGTCTGACGCTCGAGACACACTCGTTTATGATGGAGGGAGAAAGAGAAAGATTGCAGAAACTCACAGTTTTATTACTGATATTCTGCACCAGGAAGAGTTGATTTTGTTCTCTTGAACACATGAGATGGAAACACTGCTTTATTCACAAATGTTTTATGCAATATTCTATTTTTGCACACAAGTTAAATTCTCAACTTTGAATGGAAACACAGCTAATGAAGCACATTTTCCATCAGTTATGATTACTGGATTTTTTATTTTGTTTTATTATTTTTTTCCTTGCTGTGTTGAATTAATGACTAAATACAAGGATTTTTACATTTAAATCAGCATCAAGACTATATTTAAGAGATGTTTTGTTGTGCCATTATTAAAGGGGTGGTTGATTATGATTTGACTTTTCTAACTTTAGTTAGTGTGTAAAAGTTACAACGCTCAAAGTTCAGAGCAAAGGGAGATATTTGCTTTTACAGAAATCGCTTTTTAAGGACTACAACAAACGGCTGGTAGAGACTACACCACATTCCTCCCGGGTTAGTGACATCACCAACCCTAGAATTTACATAAACCCCGCCCCCTGAACACGATTTATAGATTATCAAGACAGAATATGTTAATCAATGACTAGAAGATAACTACACATCAGCTTCATAAATTCATCAATAACCATTCAGAAATGTCCTGTTGCTTCTACATGTTGTCACTTCTTCTTGAGTCTCTCCATCATTGTCTGACTTCGGTTTGAACATAAAAGGCTAAAAGTTTTTGAAATGTTCAGTGCGCGTGTGTGAGGTAAAAGGACACAAGCTGTTGAAGCTCCGCCCCCTGTGCCGGGAGCAGCAGCTCATTTGCATTTAAAGGGACAGACACAAAACGGTGCGTTTTTGCTCACCCTCAAAAAGTGACGATTTTAACATGCTATATAAAAATATCTGTGGGGTATTTTGAGCTAAAACTTCACACACACACTCTGGGGACATCAGAGACTTATTTTACGTCTTGTGAAAAGGGCATTATACCACCGCTTTAAGCATATTTTCCCCAAATTGTCACTAAACGTTTGAAATTCACATTGATCCCACTAAAGTTTTAAAATGACCATTTTCTGATTTGATTCTCATTGCTATAATACATTGATTTTTAAATAATAAAAGAAAAAAAATGTGTATGTATAAATACTTCATGAATAAATACTTTATATTTTAAATAATATATCTTATTTCACTATTATGGTAATAAGAATGAGATTTCTGATTTATTCATGCATTGATTTGTGCTTTTATTTATTTGTGTTAATTATATTTATTTGTTATTTTTGTATTGCATTATGTAAATGAGAGCATTTAATTATATATGCATTTATGTATAAATAAATGCATTTAATTATCCTTAAAAAAATGATTATTATTATTTTTTTAAAGTTGTAGTTGTTGTTATATTATTTCTTTTTCTTCGTTTTCTTTAGGTTTGGATGAGTTTCATTGGCCCCTTCATCCTCAGTTAGCATGTTTGTGCAGTCCACCCATCCTGTTGTTTGCACTTGTCAATGTACTGTACGGTTATGTTCCTGTTGTTGCTGAGCTCGAGTGTTCCAGCTGTGTTATCTCTTCATGAAAGCATCAGGATTGCGGTGGGGGGGGGGGTTCATTGGAGAAACGGATGGAGAATTAAAAGCACAGTGAAACTATTCCCACAACCTCTGTTTCTCCAGCAGCTTTAATTTCCCCTTCTTCTCCTGCGATCCGACTCCTCTAAGCTGGTATCAAAACACTGGAAGGGGTGCCAGACCCCCGTTTGACGTCAAAAGTGTTTTCCCTTGAGGCTGATGGGATTTTATTCCCCGCTAACCGCTCACGTCAGAGGTGGGCTTTGACACAAGATCCTGTCCCTGCGTTCACTTGGCTTGACTGCATGTTTCTTACGGTAATCCCTCGCTCGGAGACTCGTGCACATGTCAGTCGTGACCCCGTTCACTCGCAGGCCCCTGTAATGACCCTAATCATCTCGAGAGTCACTGTATCTTCTCATTTCTGCGGTGCACGAGGGAAACGCTGTTCTTGGAGGCCAATGCATGACTGAAAAGACTCACTCGAGGTTCTAGAAAACAGAGAAACAATTAAATGTGAGGGTTTTTTGAAGAATTGAGATCGCAAACCTTCAGCTGGTGGATCACGACCACAAAATGAGTTGCAGGTCTGCCCTAATGGGGCATCATTTATTTTATAATTTTTTTTCTAAATTTCTTATTTACTTTCCCAAATTATTGTTAATTAAAACTGCATCTATAAAAAAAACATTTGTGTTAACTGAAAAAAGCTGAAAAAATTTAATATAAATATTAGATGAAAACCTTGCAATGCATTTATGCATGCATTCATTTATGCATTTGTGTTTTTATTGCATTATGCAAATTAAAATAAATTAAACCTGAATTTTAAAACAAAGCCCATAACAAACTTTCTAAAATTATTAAATAAATATTGATATATATCTATCTATATAGAGAGATCGATCGATAGATAAAATAACACTGAAATCCATTTAATATCTCATGAAATTTAAAATAGAGAGCAAATAAACTTTCACTGTAGTCTCTCTCTCAGATGTTTCTCATGAGAATCTCACACGTGTCTCCTAGTTTCAGTGGAGATCTCCACAATCTGCTCAAATTTGCTCAGAGATCAAAGATTTGCTCAAGATACCAAAGTCTGCAATGAAAACTCAACATGATCCACTCCACGTTCATTCTGTAGCTCTAGTCTAGACTCTTACTGGATGACGACCGGTGTCTCGTTTGAGTCTGATTGATTCTTCACGTGAGTCTTGGGACAAAACATCGGAGTCAAAGTTGATATTGGTCATGAAACACAGCTGAGAACTTTGAAAAGAGCAGCATCTCAGTTCTTCAACGTTCTGAGGAACACACATATGTTCAAAGAATGTTTTGCTATAATGTTCCCTTTAAGTTATAAGTTATATAAAGTTTACAAACATCATGGTAACATTTTAGAATGTTCAGAGAATATTCAAAAGTAACGAGTAAATATAATGCCCAACTAAACAGTTTCAGGAATAAAACCTTCTATGAACAATGTATAAATATTATTGTTGTCCTAACCATTTGAGAATGTTATTAAAGACCAGATAACTAGAACAAAATGTTCTATTAATATTAACGTTTGGTTCATAACATTGCCAGAACGTCCTGGGAACATTCCCTGACAGCTGTGCTTCTGTTACCCATAGTGAATGGAGACGTGTAAACAGTAATAAACAAAGGCCTGTAATGTTTCCATCAGAACACTCAGGTCTTCTCTTGTACGTCAGTCAATGGAGGGAATCCAGAGAACAACACCTGTTCCAGTCTCTGTAATCACTGCGCTTTCCAAACCTCGTCCAGATGTTCCTCCAGGAGCGACACTTTCATCTTAATGATCACCCTCGTCCTCGGAGCTCCAGACCGATCCCGAACGCTTTTATTCTATAGACAAATCGGTGAAAGTACACTAGCATTCGGAAGTGCTGCTGACCAAGGCTGCATATATTTAATCAAAAATACTGTATAAACTGTGAAATATTATTGCAATTTAGAACAGTTGTTTTCCATGTGAATATATGTTAAAATTTAATTTATTTCCAGTGATCAAAGCTGAATTTTCAGCATCATTACTCCAGTCTTCAGAGTCACATGATCCTTCAGAAATCACTCTAACATGTAGCATTTATTTTGAAATAGAATATTTTGTAACATGTCTTTACTGTCACTTTTGATCGATTTAATGCGTCATTGGTGAATTAATTTCTAGTCTGTATAAATAAACATGAGCTTTGGACGCCACGGGTTCTTCTTCATATTCCTTCTTTTCAAACTGCTGAAACTTTTGAGACTCATTGGCAAAAAGGGATCAGACTTTGCATATACAGATTATTTCTGATAGGATGTTTTAGCAACAAATACTTATATTATGAAAAGTCTGAAAGTTTGAAAGTCTGCAGCTCTGGTTAACTCTTAGAGTAATGGACTTGACATGTGAGACACATCTCATCAAGAACAACTGTGCCTTCTGGATCTGTGATATCTGTGTTTATGGATTTTCCACTTACCGTAAGGTTGAATGTTAAAACCACGTCATCAGGAACTGTGAAAATGATCCGCACAGAATTTGGCACACGCGCTCTTTGGACATCTCTCAAACTAAAATGCAATGAAATACTAGATCTGAAAGAACATTGGCACAGTTATTATAGCATAACATATGACATATGTGTTTATCTTGCATTTAAGATTGGGGACAATCAGCCTGACATGCTGTTTAAATGAATGATCATATGGTAAACTGCTGATGTGAAAGCGAACATGAACGGCCTCTACTGAGTGAACTGTGCGACTCTGCTTTGCAAATATTTAAGATTACAATTAAAGACTGTATTAATAATGACCCTTCCAACTTTTGCTTCTACTCTGTTTTCTACATGCTGATTCTCATCTAGGACCGAATCCAAAAACAGCTTATTGAACAAACCTCTACGAGGCTTTGATATATGACACAAATTAATCTGATGTGGTCAGTGTTGGGTGACGATTACACGTATAAAGTTTGGTGTCAATATGTCAAATCTTTCCAGAGATGCAGCATCAGATGCAGTTTGGCATTATTCCATCAAATTCGTTGATGCGGTAAATGAAAACGGTTTTGTCTATCGACACGAAATCCATAACATTTTGCCGGCATGAGCTGAAGATGTTCTGATTCGAATTTGGAGAAAAATCAGACAAATGGTCTAGAAGGAGTTTGAAAAAGAATTTTTTTGAAGTAAATCAAAATCGTGGACAAGAAGTTGGCTGACTATTGCAAATTTGGTATCTATGTTCTCGGCATTACCCAAGAAATCTGTTGAGATGAGTTTCATTACAATACGCATGCTGCACCGCATCCAAAGAATCCAGTCTCGTGATTTTTGGTCAAATTGTTCAAAAGTTATAAGCAAAAATGCAAATTTTCCATATCTCTTGACCACTAGGTGGCGCTGTGTCAAAACTGTGCAGGTACCCTCAGGTCATGATTGTCATAATACGCACCAACGTTGGTCAGAATACACTGAAGCGTTGCGGAGATACAACCTCATGTCTATTGTGGCATGCTGTTTGTCGAATTTGTTTGCGCGTTAATATTGAAGGGTTTGACGAATTGACTTAAATTCCATGATTATTTGTCAGCATGGTCTGAGGATGATCTGATTAAATTTTTGTGAAAATCGGAGCAACAGTTTAGGAGGAGTAGGTTTTTTTAAAAAGTAGGTTTTTAAAGAAAACAAAATGGTGGACTAGTCAGTTAGTGATCAAATAGCAAGCAAGCGAATTCGACAAAGAGCACGCCAAAATAAACATTATATGTGTATATATACATATATATACTATATATCCGCACACCAAACTTGGTGTACGTCATAATAACCATGACCTGAGTGTACCTGCACAGTTTCAGCTCAGTGCCACCTAGTGGTCAGGAAATACAATTCACAATTTTCCCATATCGGCCATTTTGGGCATCAGCCATTTTTTCGTAAAATTAACAATTTTAGCATAGCAATTTTCCTTGTAAAAAATGCAATAATTTACTAATTCTTTGGTGTAACGCTATGAAACTTGAGTGCCCTGCAGGTACTCAAAATGTTTTGAGACCAGCACCACCTTGTGGTCAAAACTTATAATGAAATTTCAAAAAACGCTCATAGCTTTTGATTAATTTAGTATTTTTTTCTAATGAAACTAGTCTTGATAGATTCTTGTCATGTCTCTTGTCGACATAGATACCAGTTTTTTCATACTGTAGTTGGCCGAACTTTGCTGGTCAGATTTTCACCAAATTCAAGCAAAACCTGCCAAAGACAAAAACTGATAAGACAAATGCTTTTATATTGTTGTCCATCAAATCAGAGGTTTTCACTAAACGGCATCATTTTTGTTTTTTGCACTTGTTGTGACATTTAAAAGTCTCCAGAGAAACCCTGTTGGTTCCTTTATCATGCCCTGTCCTGTAAGGTTTGAACAGTGATATAGTGAATAGTGTCTGCATCAGGCAGACATTGGTATCTTGACATTGACGTTGTCCATGTTCACTCGTTCGCTCTCTTCCAATCCCGCTCTTGCGTCATTTCTGGGAAGGCTTACGTCAGGGAGAGATATTGACAGAGGGATGCCTCTATTTTCGTCGCATTCCTCAATCGGATGACTGAAGCAACTCCAGAACCAAATGCAGCTCCTTGCATTGTCTTGAACCTGTATTAACCTTTAACCTTCACCTGTGACCTCTGCACTTAACCTGATCTTAACCCTGACCCTAACCCTTCATATCCGTAAACTCAGGAATGTGTGTTTACTTTCAATTCATTAGGAATATCCAAACAAACCCTGGATTGGACTGGACCTGGATCTGATTACCCTGTTCTTGAGTTTGTGCCACATAGTTTTGTGGTGCAGAAATAGTTTTAGAAAAACCCTTAAAATAAGAGGAATAGTTAAACCCTTTAAAGGAATAGTCCAACAAAAATAACATTTACTTCCCATGATGTTTGAGTTATGGTGAAGGGGACATAAATATGCATCTGTTCCTCCACAAATATGACTTCAGAAGTATTATATTATATTATATTATATTATATTATATTATATTATATTATATTATATTATATTATATTATATTATATTATATTATATTATATTATATTATATTATATTATATTATATTTTACTATATTGAATTATATGATATTATATTATATTATATTATATTATATTATATTATATTATATTATATTATATTATATTATATTATATTATATTATATTATATTTATTATATTATATATTTAAAATTGTCATATTGTTGTGCAGGTTTGTATATTATATTATATTATATTATATTATATTATATTATATTATATTATATTATATTATATTATATTATATTATATTATATTATATTTAGAATTTTTCGTCATATTGTTTATTTCTCACAAAAATGTTTCTTTGTTTGTTTCTTTGTTTATTTCTTAGTTTATTTGTCTAGCTTTCTTTTTGTATGTTTTCCGCACACAACATTATATTATATTATATTATATTATATTATATTATATTATATTATATTATATTATATTATATTATATTATATATTTTGTGTCATGTTCTTGTGCAGATTTTTTTCTCACACAATAATTGTATTTATTCATTCATTCATTCATTGATTTATTTATCTGTATCTTTTTGCATGCACACAAAAATGACTTCAGAAAAATTGAAAATTGAAAATAGTGGAATAGTGCACAATTCAAATTCTTATTATTCATTTATTAAGTCATTTTGTTACACGGGAATGATTTTATTGGGAGTAAACGATAACGTAATTGTAATGTTTGATGTCTTTATTTGTACTGGTGGGTTCACGTGTGAACGTTTAGAGGAATAAACCAGTAACAAAGCTGTGGTTTTCACTGGACTGGTTCATTAGTGGATCGGGCCGGATGCCAGTTCAGAGCCCAGGATTGGACTCATCAAACATATCAAATTAGGAAGGTTGGCAACGTTCTCATGCCTCACATTATTTATCACACACTAATGCCGCCCGTTCCTCTAATTGAATGTGGCACGATAAATTGATCAAAGCAAGTAACATCCAGAGGAATTGTATTCCGAGGTCATGAGCAATTCATACTGAGCTCTGAGAGGTCATGTGAAGTTTTACAGCTGCATCACTGAGTCTTTCTGTGCGTGTCCGAGATGAAGAGCGCTCCTAAACACGGGATCCATCCCGATCTGATGCCCCGGGGTTAAAGGTCGAGTCTGTGACGTCAGACCCAGCAGAACCGCATGTGTTGAAGAAACCCATCAGTCCACTCCAGATCCGAACCCGAATCATTTCTGAAATGTTTTTACATTCCAAATACAATGTATATAATTACAAGACACATTTGCATAGTTTAAATATTTTAATATATAGCAAAACTGCTCATTTAAAAAAAATATATATATATATATATATATATATATATCTTTAATATTAAGAGGCATAATTTGTGTTTGAACTAATGTGAGTAGACACATTTGCATAGTTTAAATATTTAAATATATAGCAAAATTATTCATTAAATTTTTTGTTAATATATATATATATCTTTAATATTAAGAGGCATATTTTGTGTTTGAACTGATGTGAGTAGACACATTTGTATAGTTTAAATATTTAAATATTTAGCAAAACTATTAATTTAAAAACATATATATTTTGGAAAGTCAAAAATGTTAGTTACAGTTTTTTTGAGTAAAATTTCCATACTTCCCACTGCTAATCTTTAATATTACGAAGCATATTTTGTGTTTGAACTGATGAGAGTGGATGCAAACATAATTTTATGCTCTTTTTTGCCATTTTCAGATCGTGTCGTACAGTATTTATGTTCACTGTATGGTAAAGAGCAGCGTGAATATTCCGCAGAAATATAAAATCATACTGGTTTAATTCAACATGAGGAGAGGAAATGATGACAGAATGATCAATAAGATGTTCTTTACATAGAGCTGGACTTTATCTTTATGTAGATTAACAAGAACAAATACAGTAATACAACATGTTGCCTGTAAGTATAACGTTATAGTGTATAAAGCAGATATAAGGCCGTGATTTTAGAGGTAAACTGCCCTGACGAAACACAGATTTATTTATTAATGCGCATCCACTTCATAGTAAAATGGCAGTGATTCCCAAAGGAAATAGGTTATAATATACATAAATAGTTGATGTGATTAGTTTATCACCATGCTAACAGTGAGTTTCTAGTTTCCAGTGCTTCATAAGGCAGCTGAATACAGTATTTGGCATTGAACTGCGGACAAAACTGCTTAAATTGTCAAACTTTATCGTTGTTCCTCTAAATGTGAATGTGATATATTAATATGAACACAGTAATTTCTGTTCTGCTGCTGTACAGGCCGTTCGCATATTTGTTGAGTTGTGTCTGGCATGCAGTGTGTCTAACACAGCGTCTCCTTCGCTTCTTTCAAGAGCTGTTGCATCACAACTGAATACACAAACACTGGACCTGACTGAAAGCATCCGACACAGTGTAACTGTACAGTGGGGGTTTGGGCTGTCAATCAGAGAGAGCTACACTGCCCCCTACAGGCGGCTCTGCAGTCACACTGGGCTGAGAGTGGTGGCGAGGTGTTGCCATGCAGTTTCTCCCATGCTCTGTGTTGTTGTTTTGTTTTAGCACATCGCTATGCAGTTGCTAGGTTGTTATGAGGGTATTCTGGGTGGCTTGTTGCTGTTCAGTGGCTATAGGGGATTTCTGGGTGGTTGCTAGGACGTTGCTAGGTGGTTGCTATGAGGTTGTGGGTCACTTCTGTGATATTTTGGTTCGTTGCTAGGATGTTGCAAGGTGGTCACTAGGGTGATCGTTGTGCAATTACCTGGGTTTTCTGGGTGGTTGCTATGCAGTTGCTAGGGAGTTATAAAGGGTTGCTAGGGTGATCGCTGTGCAGTCGACTGGGTTTTCTGGGTGATTGCTATGCAATTGTGGGTGGTTTATATGCAGTTGCTATGTTATAAGGGGTTGCTAGTGGGTTTGCTATTCTGGGTGGTTGCTATGCAGTTGCTAGAGTGTTATGAGGGAGGAGTTGCTAGGGTTATTGCTATTCTGGGTGGTTGCTATGCAGTTGCTAGGGTGTTATTAGGGAGGGGTTGCTAGGGTTAGTGTTTTTCTGGGTGGTTGCTATGCAGTTGCTAGGGTGTTATGAGGGAGGGGTTGCTAGGGTTATTGCTATTCTGGGTGGTTGCTATGCAGTTGCTAGGGTGTTATGAGGGAGGGGTTGCTAGGCTTATTGCTTTTCTGGGTGATTGCTGTGCAGTTGCTAGGAGGTCGTAGTAGGTCAATGCTGTGATATTTTGGTTCATTGCTAGGGCATTTATAGGTGGTTGTATAGGTGGGCACTAGATTGTTCTGAGGGGCTGATAGGGTGGTTGCCATGTAGAT
Source organism: Scardinius erythrophthalmus (assembly GCF_964197995.2). Classification (NCBI taxonomy): domain Eukaryota; kingdom Metazoa; phylum Chordata; class Actinopteri; order Cypriniformes; family Leuciscidae; genus Scardinius; species Scardinius erythrophthalmus. Next base: position 1,310,457 of record NC_138223.1, on the reverse strand, counting down.
GTTAAGGTTTTCTGGGTGGTTGCTATGCAGTTGTTAGGGTGTTCTGGGTGGTCGCTATGCCATCGCTGGGGGGTTGTGTGTCATTGTTGCGATATTCTGGGTGATTGCTAGGGCGCTAGAGTGTTCTGAGAGGTTGCTAGGGTGGTTGCTATGTAGATGTTAAGGTGTTCTGGGTGGTTGCCAAGTCTTTGCTATGAGTTTGTGCGCCATTAGTTTGTTGCTAAGGCGTTACTTTACGGTTGCTACGGTGGTTTCTACGGTGTCCTGGGTGGTTGCTATGTGGTTACCATGGCATTATGATGATTTCTTCCAAGTGTCTGTGATCTTCTCTAGATATGGCTGGGTACTTTTGGAGGTTTTATCACATTACTAGGAGCGCATGTACTAGTAATGATTCACTTAGCAAGAACTACTATCTCAAAAAACAGTTAATGACAGAAAAACATGTTTGTTTTGAAGATCGGAAGAGTCTGTCCACTCCCAGGTTGTTTTGCTCAGGTTGGGAATTCTTGAGCCGCCGGTCTTTGAACTGGCAGGTCCAAACACGCCTGTTGAATGAAGCTCTACTCACCTCTCCATAAACGAAGCTCCCTGTCCTAACCGTTTTGGCCCTAATTACCCATAATCCTCAGTGGGCCTCTAAACGTCAGCCAAAAAGCGCTGTTGGAGAATAGGGAGTCTGTCTGAAGATTAGAGCGTTCGGTTCTCTCTCAAGTCTAGAAATGATGACAACGGTTCCTCAGACTTTGATTTGGCTGTTTTATCGGCGGTCGATGTGCTTTTATGTCCGAGTATTTGAGCAGTGGCTGAGGCCTTTCAAAGTGCCGGGAATTATTTTTCCCAGTTGTGGCTGGAATAAAGTGATGAGGGAAAAGCCGTTGGTGTATGCGATGTGTGGGATCATGGCCACTATTGTTGCGGAAAAGTATAAACATGATTCTTAGTACATGTGCAACAAACCAATGACTCAAACCATCGCCCATCAATATAAACTCTTGGTACTGCTCTATCCAAATACACAAACTCTTCAGGCTACACAGGCTATGCTTTATAGTCTGATTGTGACTCCAGTTCAAGTACACTCAGTCCTTGTTTTTGTCTGATCCATTAATTCTAAGGGATAAACTCATGTGGCCTTCCATGAATTGGGGAAGTGCTCGTTCAGTGTCCAAGAAACAAGTAATACGTAAAAAGTATTCAACTAAAAATGTAATTTTTGGTTCATTGCTAGGACATTGTATGGTGGTTGCTAGGGTGTTATGAGGGGTTGCTAGGGAGATTGCTATGCATTTGCTAGGATTTTCTGGGTGGCTGGTTGCTGTTCAGTGGCTAAGGATTTCTAGGTCGTTGCTAGGGTGTTATGAGGGGTTGCTTGGATAATTGCTATCCAGTTGCTAGGGTGTTATCAGTTTGAATCCGATCATTTAAAAGTACACACTTAAATGTTTATAAAGGTATATGGCTCATAAATGTGTGACAAGTATTCGCTGAGTTTTGTTTCAGTTTATAGACGTGCTCAAGAAAAAAAAGTTCACCGCGACGGAGAGGCAGAACGCACACCCTGTTTATTTTCTTTATTTTACAAAAGCACAATGTTTTGATTTGATTGTAAGTGGACACATACAAAAGTAAAAATATCACAGATTCTTTTTTTATATTTCTTTTTTCTGTATGACCATAAATGACGGAGTAATTTCAGTTTATAGTGCTACAATGTGAAGAAAATCCAGCAAAACGCGCCGGCGCGTTTGCCGACCTCAGAGGGTTAAAATAAAAACAATCCTGGTAAATAAAAACGTTTTATTTGTATGTCTGTGCGACCATTAAACATCATCAGAGAACTGTGAACATGCGAATGTGTTGTTTAATTATTGAAACATTTACTTAAAATCTCAGGGGGAATTCAACTAAACATTTTAGCTCAAAACAGTGTGTGAATAATATATAATCATATAATCCATTAAAAGATGTAATCTAATTAAAAGCATTTTAAAATGATATATAATCTAATCTCAAATCCTTAATTTTTCTAATCTGATTATGTAATCCATATTACATGTAATCAGTTCCTACCCAGCACTGCTTATAGTCACGTAAATAAATCTACTGTGGTATAATCAGAATCAGGACAGTATAATTGACTATGTAATAATTTGGCTTTTAACTCATTCTGGAACTGCAGATTTAATCCAGTTGAACTTATTCACTCCAGTCAAGGGTTTTTCTAGAGGTCTGTACGAGTTTCTCAACTGGAATTATTAACATTATAAACATTAGCATCATGATTTTCAGAAAAGCTGTTTTGAAAACAATATGTATTGTGAAAAAAACGCTATACAAATAAATTTGACTTGACTTGAAACAAACTCATTTTAGGTCACCACCGTTTGTGAGTCAGTAAATCAGTGTCTTAATGATTAGATTAATATGATTCCAGTGCAGCAAAGCAAAGACTTTACTCATTTCTTTTTCCATGCAGCTGGTTTAGTGTATCCCAGATTCCCATTCAGGAGAAACACACAGCCAACACAGTCTCCAGCCAAATGCTCCATATTCACCACTGAACGTCAGAGTGAGAGTGAGATTAGAAACAGAAATGACCTTTTAACTTGTTATGAATTAATATAAAAATGGGCTGTTGAACTTCTGATTGCTCTTTATCCATATTTTGCTGAATTTGAAGATGCTCGATAGGACAGGTTGGCTCAAAAATGGAAAAATTCATCTTTTTTTACTCTCCCTCGTTATTTTTTTAAAGAATAGTAATGAGAACTGCATTGAATTGGGTGAGTAAACGTCGACTTTTTTGCACAAACATTTCTTTTAAATACATACCATCAGTTGAGTTTATACCCGTTCAACCCTGTATATCTGACTTTCCGTCCTCTCCGTCTGTGTTTGACCGGGATTCCTGTGAAGGGAAAGACGGTAGGAGTGAATCTGAGAATCTGTTAGAATCATAATGTTTGTGGAAGAGAGACGCCCACTGTCTGATGGCTTTACAATCTGACAAAACCCAGAACTGCTTCAGATTTCATGTGTGTTGCACCTTATGAAGCGTGTGGGCCGTCTTCTAAATGCTGTTCTGGCATGAACACACACACTACCGTTCAAAAGTTTGGGGTCAGTAAGTTCTTTCACTTTTTGAAGGAAATTAATGCCAAGTTCTGTCATGAAACTCTAAATGGCGCAGACTGATGAGTCCGTAACGCAAACTGATGATATTCACAGCGTTAACTACTTGGCATTGGTTTATGTCACATATCTAGCCAATGAGCTTCTCAACATTTAAATGTCTGGTAAGCGTTCATTGTCGCATTGATTCAGAAACCCTCCTCCTTCCCCAGCTCCACCTGTATAGATCTGCTATGGGAAATTTATATATATATATATATATATATATATATATGTATATGCTATTTGTGCAGCAGCGTATTGGCATATGTATTGGCAGTAGCAAGTTCCTGTAAGATCCAGATCTATTAACACAGATCTAAATACATTAACATTGTCAAATTCATTCCCAAGCTAAATATTGTAATGTTACAAAAGTGATAAAAAAAATGCTGTTCTATTGAACTTTCTATTCATCAAAGAATCTTAAAACAAAAAAACAAATGTATCACCATTTCCTCAAAAATATGAGCTGAAAATTAATAGAATTTTGTGATAAATGGAATATATATAATTTTACTATATATTCATATTGAAAACCGCTGTTTAAAAAGTACCACGGCTGGCAGATTTTCTTGATTCACCTGCCAGATACACACACACACTTTCTATCTGGAAAAAAGAACATTATTATTATTTCATCTGTGTGGATCCGTGCCTCCGCACCGGCCCAGTGATGCCGGAAACCCCAGCGAGAGGAAGCTTCTAGGGAGCGTCGGGTGACACTGAGGTAAAGGAGCGTGCAGTGGGCGGGTTCGGGGTGTGTGAGAGCTCGTCCCCAGGGGCCCGTAAGAGCCTCCGCAGGGTTTACTTCCTTCCTTTAGGAAACCCCACCCACTCCCTCCATCAAACAGCATAACGAGCCCAGCAGAAGTCCTGCGCTCCAGCCGTCTGGGCCGATGGAGAGGATGTTGCTGCAGTGTTGGGGAAAGGTACTAATGCATTACAATATTGCGGTACTCCCTTATAAAGTAACTTAGTTACTTTTTTAGAAAAGTAATGCGTAACGTTACTTTTTTTTTCACCTGGGCTTGTTGTTGTTTTTAACAAAAAAGTTATATTTTTGGGCAAATGTAAAGACCCTTTCACACCAAAAGTGAAATAATAAGGAAATGCAGATTCACGCGTGTACAGTAGAGGGCGCCGCTTAAACAAACCCGGATGACGGAAGAATTGGATGCACTTTAACACTTACTTTTCCAATAAAAAATAAATAAATCTAGAGTGATTTTTGCTTATGGTTTCACTGAATCATCGAAGGTCAGAAGCAAGTACATTGGTACATAAAGTGAGATTAAATGCATAAAACGGTTTGTTTTATTTACATAACATATTTAGTTATTGGACCCAGCTAGCAAAAAGTCGTCTATTAGACGTTGAATAGGCGTAAATCTTCAGCGTCAAATTACGACTTTTCAACTTTGAAAACAGGTCGATCTTCAATGTCTTGATGGAATATGTAAAACTCTTTAAATTAATTTGAGATAATAATGAACATGGTTTGGTAGTTTGTTTTTCTCTTTTATTTTAGCATGTATAACAGACTTATCCTGTCTTAGATGATCAGTTGAAAACACGTAGTCAAACAGTCCGGCCGAAACTAATTCGTTGAAAACGCGTCGTAAAACAGTCCAAGGCGGACCGACTTATTTTCAACCATATTTCAACGTTGAAAGACGGTAATTGTTTAATGGGGAGGTTTGCATTGTATTCTTATTCTGCATTTCACTGATTTTATTCATTTTGAAGAATATTGAATCTTTTTTTTGTGCAAGTGAGATTAGTAAATGCCTGCTCACATTTAGTCTAGAACTACAATAACCATCATGTTTACACACACACACACGCCTCTGCACTTCCATTTGTCTCAACATGGGGACAGGAGAGCTGTCAGTCAATAAATTGAAAAACTAGTGTTACTTATTTTAAAAAGTAACCCAGATGTTTTGTTGTAAATTTTAACAGTAATGTTCTGAGGGCATACTGTGTGGTTGCTATGGTGTTTTCTTCATGTCTAGAGTCCCCTTTTACGTCTCTGATATTCAGTGTGGTTGCTAGGTTGCTATGGTGTTCGGGGAAGGGGGCAGGTTGCTATGTAGTTAGGGTGTTGCTAGGGTGTTTGGGTGGTTGCTTAGCTGTTGCTAGGTGGTTGCAGTGATATTTTCTATGATTGCTAGGATGTTGCTGTGTGGTTGCTAGGGTGTTCTGGGTGGTTACTATGCAACTACTGTGGCATAATAGTGATTTCTTCCAAGTCTCTGCGATCTTCTGGTCTGGTCCACAGGTTAGTGTCTTGGCAAACAACAGTATTTACTATATCAATCAAAAAACATCTATATTGGTGCTTAATTAGTAGTATCATATTGCTTAAAGAATTAAGATGGACTAAGAATGGACTTTGTCCTTTGTTTTCGGACTGCATGAGAATCACACCACACTCTCACTACTTTTTCCATACTGCTGTACTTCTTTCTTGGATACAGAATGAGCTCTTCCACAACTCATGGAAGGCCACATGAGTTTATCCCTTAAGTTCACGAGGTTCTCCAGGGAATCCCCACAGGGTTGTTCCCCATATTTCAGAGAAGTCTGATTCATTTGTTTGTCTGATCCCACATATGATCTGATGGCAATGTGGGATGAAATGAGGTTTCTGTAAATTTTAACAGTAATGCATTACTTTACTAGTAACTTCATTTTCACATTTGGTGCCTCTATGATTGTAAAACCCTGCCTTTATAAGCACTAATAAACAGCCGATATCCTAGTAATATACATGTACCTTTAAGTACCTTTTACCCTTATTGGGGGCTGAACCCCACTAAAATGAAAATCCTAGAATCGCCCCTGACGTAACTCCGGTTACCCCCAACACTGGCTCCAGTCTCAGTGTTTCTGGGCTGTCGGAGCTCCAGACAGGTGAGGGCTGTTGTGGCGCCAGGACTTTTTTCCGTTGCCCGATGCCAGAAGACCCACTTTTATCCTCCTGGCTCCAGATTCTGTCACACCGACCAATGAAAACAAGAGCTCGGCGTGATGCAGCGGCCTGGAAATCTCCACCGGGACGGGATGGCACCACCGCTCATAATTAATTTTTATTTAAAGGATGGGAGAGGCATTAAACTCCTCGTCACATGAGGGAACAGCTGCCAAAAAGTGTTTTTGGAAGTGGCTGTAATACAGTGGATTTGCTGTACAGTAATTAAAATCGAATGTTTCAGAAGTCATACGGTGGATTTTAAGGAATCAGCCAATGTTAACATATATAAAGAATCAGCACTGGTCCAGTTAGGCCAGTTATTTTTAAGCAGCTCTTATTTGTGAACATGTCTTATTGTTAAATGTTAAATGTCTTTGTGTCTGATTTAACAAGTGCTAAATATTTTTTGTTATTTTAATGTTTCATAATTTTTTATTATAATCTGTTATTATAATTCAAGATTGGAGATTCATGTTTATGAAAACAACAAACGAGATATAATGTGCCATGATATTGGTTATCAGCTGTAAACTAAAAATGTGGTTTCAGAAGAAAATGGTTGCTATGTGGTTACTAAGGTGTTCTGAATGACTTTTAGTGCATTGCCATGCGGTTGCTATGGAATTCTGAGAGGTTTCTATGTAGTTACTAGGATGTTCTGGGTGGATGCTGTGCGGTTGCTATGGCGTTATGCTGTTTTCATCCTGTCTATCATAAAAGAGTCCCCTCTTAAGTCTCAGATATTCTGGGTGGTTGCTAGGTGGTTGCTAGGGTGTTCAGGGGGTTGCTATGTAGTTACTAGGGTGTTCTGAGTAGATGCTGTGTGGTTGCTATGGCAATATTGTGTTTTCTTTCTGTCTAGCATGAAAAGAGTCCCCTGTTAAGTCTCTGATATTCTGGGTGGTTGCTAGGTGGTTGCTATGGTGTTCAATGGGTTGCTATGTAGTTACTAGGGTGTTCTGAGTAGATGCTGTGCGTTTGCGATGACATTATGGTGTTATCTTCATGTCTAGCATGAAAAGAGTCCCCTGTTAAGTCTCTGATATTCTGGGTGGTTGCTAGGTGGTTGCTATGGTGTTCAATGGGTTGCTATGTAGTTACTAGGGTGTTCTGAGTAGATGCTGTGCGTTTGCGATGACATTATGGTGTTATCTTCATGTCTAGCATGAAAAGATTCCCCTATTAAGTCTCTGGGTGGTTGCTAGGGTGTTCAGGGGTTGCTATGTAGTTACAAGTGTGTTCTGAAGGGATACTGTGTGGTTGCTATGGCGTTATGGTGTTTTCTTCATGTCTAGAGTCCCCTCTTACTGTACGTCTCTGATATTCTGTGTGGTTGCTAGGTAGTTGCTATGGTGTTCGGGGGGTGGAGGGGCAGGTTGCTATGTAGTTAGGGTGTTGCTAGGGTGTGGTTGCTCAGCTGTTGCTAGGTGGTTGCAGTAATATTTTCTGTGATTGCTAGGATGTTGCTGTGTGGTTGCTAGGGTGTTCTGGGTGGTTACTATGCAACTACTGTGGCATAATAGTGATTTCTTCCAAGTCTCTGCGATCTTCTGGTCTGGTCCACAGGTTAGTGCCTTGGCAAGCATCACTATTTACTATATCAATCAAAAAAACATCTATATTGGTGCTTAATTAGTAGTATCATATTGCTTAAAGAATTAAGATGGACTAAGAATGCACTTTGTCCTTTGTTTTCGGACTGCATTTTTCCATACTACTTCTTTCTTGGATACAGAATGAGCTCTTCCCCAACTCATGGAAGGCCACATGAGTTTATCCCTTAAGTTCACGAGGTTCTGCTCCGGTGAATCCCCACAGGGTTGTCCCCCATATTTCAGAGAAGTCTGATTCATCTGTTTGTCTGATCCCACATATGATCTGATGGCAATGTGGGATGAAATGAGCTTTCTGAGACGTTGACCTCAATCTTTCCGTCACACCGGAGAGGAATGTGTGTTGGAGCATGTAAGCCAAAGATGTGGTCCGTTGGTGAAGCTCCTTGATCTGTCAAATATAAGCCACCAAAGTAGAGAATCACGTTTTTGGAGGAGCGTCTGGGAGTATTTGGTAGATGTGATTTTAATGAAGTCTTCTAGTCCGTGGCCATCACAGCAAGGCTCCAAGTGTAATTGGATTTGCCTCATTGAGTTCCAGCTTGTTATGGCCAGAGACTCCCTAAAAGATGCTGACGAGAGCATTGAGCTCTTGTGTGAGTTATAGATCAACCCCAAACCTCCAATGTACTCGTGAACCAACCAGGATCCATGTAAAACCAAGGTCATTTGTAGCACTTTCTACAGTATTTGTGCTTGGATCCAAAGAAAAGAGACGTGCGGTCGGGTCACCCACATTCTGGCATCATCTTGAGTTACAGTTTGAGTTACATAAATACAATTATTTATGCCCCAAAACCACTTCATGCTGCCCTACCGGAGAGGGAAAAGATGTGTCAAAATCTGCTCTGGTGAGCCAGTGGCCCGTTTCTGCCTTAAATCATAATCATGACATAAGTTATAATTGTAACACAAAAAGTAAAAAATTAGAGATACTTCATAACAATGAGATAAAAAGCCAAAATGGACATGTCATAATTGTAACAAAAAGTTAAAGTGAGATAAAAAAAGTCATAATTATGACATAAAGGTGGAATTAATGGCACACTAAGTCATAATTATGATAAAAAGTCAAAAATGTGACATAAATGTGGAAATTATGGCATAACAAGTCATAATTATGACATAAAAGTGGAAATTATGGCATACCAAATCATGATTATAAAAAAAAGCCAAAATGTACAGTAAAAATTGCATAAATGTGGAATCATTGGCAAACTAAGTCATAATTATGAGATAAAAATCCAAAATTGCCAGTACAAATTATGAGATATAAAATAAAAAATGTGACATAAACATGGAAATTATAGCATAAGTCATAATCTTTCGATAACATGCATAATTGTGACATAAAAGTGAAAATTATGGCATACTAAGTCATAATTATGAGATAAAAAGCCAAAATGGACTGTAAAAATTATGAGATATGAAGTCAAAAAATGTGACATAAATGTGGAAATTATGGCATAACAAGTCATAACTATAACATACAACTGGACATTATGTCATACTAAATCATGATTATGAGATTTTTAAAAAAAAGCCAAAATGTACAGTAAAAATGACATAAATGTGGAATTGATGGTATTCCAGGTCATAATTGTAAGATAATAAATCATCACACAAAAGTTATTTGACATCATATTTATACCTTTTTAATCCATGTGAAACTGTGGTCAGTTTTAGCACTTTCTACAGAGTAAAGAGTCACTGATCACAGCACTCATGGTCTCAACTTTCCCTTATTATTATTTCTCTAAGTCTTATCTGTGAAGTGTGTCATATGCATCTCATCCCAAAAGTTTGGAAACTTAGGATGAGGGACAATCCCGAAGTCATGTGGCCTGCTCTGCTGTGACTTTTGAAGTGCTTTATACACAACCCAAAGTCAAAGGAGCATTGCACTTAGATGGTACAAGACTCAAGATGTATCCAGTTGGAGAGCATTCCCAACATTTAGAACCAATTTAGACCCTGCATGCAATATTTAATGAGAGTCACGTTCTAGAGTTCACGATAGCAGTAATGCTGAATCACGAGGGTGGTGTTGCCTTCCTGAACCTGTGATGTACTTCCTCAGAGCAAAGCGTTCCTGATTCCCAAGGTTTGCTTTCCTGCTTCCATGATGGGTTTATGAATGATGTCACACCCTTCCAGGAACCAGGCGAGGCCTCCACCTACAGAGGCACGGGTTAATCTGTCATGCATGTTGTGAGCCAGCCTGGTGTTGCAAAACAATAGGGGAGTTTTCTGTGATGTGACGAAGATGAACGGGACTATGCATGACTAAAGTTTGGGAACATGTGGGAACAAAACTGGAGTGAAACGATATCAATAAACGGTGCCGCTCAATAACAAAGTCTAATAAACCTCGACATTGTGAAGTTTCCTCTCAGATACTCCAAGGCACGTCAGATTTCCTTCCTTCGCTCAAGCTTTGGTACAAAAGCGTTTTTAAGGAAGCTTCCAGGGTCGAAATAGTGACAGCATAGGATATGATCACACTTCTATGTCACTGGCACATGTAATATTCATCTCACACCACAGCTGGGCTCGAAACATCAGTTTCCAGAAGCATTAAAGCTAATTATGATTCTACAGTTGTGACTGTCAGACCTTGAACTCATCAAAAACGCTGAGAGGGAATAATATACGGGCCATCTGAGTGCATTTTTAAACAGACTGTTAGTTGTTTCTTGCTCTTATGTTGACAGAAAGTGTCTTATATGATCGTGGCAAGTGATTATCATTGCAATATGAAATATGAATTCTGCAGCTGTTTTGTGTGACCTAGTTCTCCTGAGTTGGAGTCTGTGTTTCCCACTCAGTTTTACCACACAAACTGTGTGTTTTTGTCTGCAAACATCACTAACAAGATTTTTTTCAGATTCTGGCATCATCTTTCAGTTTGATTTGACTCATTATTTATGGCCCAAAACCATAATTTCATACTGCCCTACCAGAGAGCGAAAAGATTTATCAAAAGCTGCTCTTTTGATCCTGTCTGGAAGCCTATGTCTGCCACAGAAGAAAAATAAATGCTTTGATAAATCATAATTATGAGATAAGACGTCAAAATTGACATGTTGAAATTGAGATAAACAGTCATAATTTACAAACCAAAGTTTTATCACAATTGACTAGTCATAATTTCAACTGTTTATGCCATGACTTTTTATCCCATAATTATGACTTACAATCTAATTTTTTTTTTTTACTTTTTATGCCATAATTACTTGTTATCTCATAATTTTGACTTTTTATCCCATCTTAGTATCTAATAATTTTGACTTTTCAAGCTGTAATTCATGATTATCTTGTAATTCAACTTTTTATCTCATAATTTCGACTTTATATTTCACAATTTTGACATTTTATCTCACAATTTTGACTTTCTATTTTATAGTTTTGATTTTGTATTTCATAATTATTACTTTGATCCCATAATTATTACTTTTTATCTCACAATTTTGACTTTTTTCCCTTCATAATTATCCCTTAGTATATCATAATTTCGGCTATTGTCAATTATGACTTATCTCATAAATTTACTTTTTATTTCATATTTTTTACTTTTTATCTCATAATTTCAACTTTTTATTTTATCATTTTGATATTTTATCTCATAATTATGACTTTTTATCTCATTATTTTGTCTTTGTATTTCATAATCGACTTTTATCCCATAATTATGAAAAATTGTATCCTATTATTATTGTCTTAGTATCTAATATTTTTTACTTTTCATGCCATACTTTTTATCTCATAATTATGACTTAGTATATCCTAATTTCAAGATTTTGTCAATTGTGACTTTTTATCACATAATTTTGACTTTTTATCCCATATTTATGACTTTGTATTTCAAAATTTTGACGTTTTATCTCACAATTTTGACTTTTTATTTTATAGTTTTGAATTTGTATTTCAGAATTATTAATTTTATCCAATAATTATGACTTTTTTTCCCTTCATAATTATCCCTTAGTATATCATAATTTCAGTTATTGTCAATTATGACTTATCTCATAAATGTACTTTTTATTTCATATTTTTTACTTTTTATCTCATAATTTCGACTTTGCATTTTACAATTTTGACATTTTATCCCATAATTATGACTTTTTATCTCATAATTTTGTCTTTGTATTTCATAATCGACTTGTATCCCATAATTATGAAAAATTGTATCCTATTATTATTGTCTTAGTATCTAATATTTGTGACTTTTCATGCCATACTTTTTATCTCATAATTATGACTTAGTATATCATAATTTCAAGCTTTTGTCAATTGTGTGCGTGTGCGTCGTCTGCCCTGCACGCTAACTTGGATAAGATGTTAACGCTTACAACACATAAAGGCCATGTGTGAATTCAGGATCTACTAAGGGTCTGTGTGTCGTCTGTCAGTTTAACCTTCCCTAATATCCCTCTTCTACAGGGATGATGACGTCTGTTTGCTACCCTGAGAGCTAGCGTTAGCATTGGCTCCAGCGTTAGCGCTGAGCTCTGGCTGTCCTCCATGAAGAAGTTCATCCCAAAATGTCATTAATCGCAGTTCAAATACAGCGTTCTGCTGCCTCAGCGCTTCTCTGCTTCAGTCTCCGTTTCAGATCTGCTTCTGTCTCCCTGGGCGAACATCTGCAATAAATGAAAGTCTTTTATCGTATGAATGTTGAAAAGAAGGAATATGGTGGTAAATTAGGGGGGGGGGGGAAGGTCCGCCTACATGATGTGTCTGTTGGATTGAATATCAGGCTTGATGTGTACAGCACTGAGCTGATGTTCTCAGAACTGACAGTGTGTGGAAAACCACCAGTCAACCTGGATCATCTGCTGCTTAAACAAGTACTTCAGTATTCTGTCATCATTTACTGTCCCTCACGCTGTTTCAGAGTCTGCCCAACACTATCAATGCATACAGAGGCCTTAAATCCTTTTCTATTATTATTTACTTCTTTATTTGACAGGGACAATGGACTGTAAAAAACTGCCCCAGATTTAGATACAAAGCTACATTTCATCTGCTGTCCCTGGGCAGGAGAATTAAGAAACTCTTCTTTTTTGTTTTTTATTCTTTTATTCTAATAAAAAAAAATTGTATCTTTTTTTTTACCCTTTATTTCAAGACGGAGTCTGTTTGCACAGTGCAAATAGTTAACCTTTTTGACATATTATTTTCACTAACTCAGCCCACAGTTGCTCAGACATTTTAAACAGTGACACTTTACTCGAAGCCTGTATATGTAATGCATTATAAAAGTGTTTTAAATGCATTAATTATGCCTTGCAATGCACCTTATAATGCGTCTCATGAATACATGTATTGTAACCACTGTTATAAAGCATTAAAATGTTTAATTTTTACACCTTTAAAAAGTATAAAGGTTGCTATGGCATGCTGGGTGGTTGCTAGGGTGTTGCTATTCAATTTCTAGGGTGTTGCTATGCGTTGTTGCTAGGGTATTCTGGGTGGTTGCTATGGCATGCTGGGTGGTTGGAAGGATGTTGTTATGCATTTGCTAGGGAATTCTGGGTGGTTCCTAGGGTGTTGCTGTGTGGTTAATAGGGTGTTGCTATGCTGATGGTAGGGCATTCTGGGGTGTTGCTAAGGTGTTGCTATGCGGTTTCTAGGGTGTTGCTATGCGTTGTTGCTAGGATGATGTTATGCATTTGCCATGGTATTTTGGGTGGTTGCTAGGGTGTTGCTATGCTGTTGCTAGGATGTTACTATGCATTTGCTAGGGAATTCTGGTGGTTGCTAAGGTGTTGCTGTGTTTTTGCTAGGGTGTTGCTATGCTTTTGCTAGGGTATTATGCATGGTTGCTAGGGTGTTGTTCTGCGGTTGCCAGGGTATTCTGTCAAAAAATAAAAAATTTCTAAATGAAAACCTTCAAACTTGAAGCTGTTGAAAATACTTCAAAGTTTCTGGCTAGGCTTTCTCAAGCCAACATTAAAGTTTGCCTACATCTTTTTAATTGATTTTTTTTTTATCTATTTGAGGTGTTCGGACAATTTTGAGCGAGAGGAGTGTAACCTCTAAATGAGGACTAGGCTGTGACACCAGTGACTCTTCTTGCTCGTCTCATTACCGATTGTGACGTGCCACATTTTCGAGTAGCCTAATCAGAAGAAGAAAACTCAAACAAGTAAAGGCCGAACCATTCCAAAAACAGCCTCCACCTTCACAAGCCACTTTTTCCGTGACCCAACAACATGATGTGGTAATAAACAACAGGGAATAGGTTAAAAACATGGCAGAAGGGATTGTTTAATTGTTGCATATTTAAGCGGTGAGAGTTTAACCCTCACTGTGTGTGTCTCTTCCAAAAACCATGTGATCTACGTCTTCACTTACAATATGGAACGACCTGTGTGATGGTTTAAAATGCGGCTGACTGTAATTTGGATCGGATCCACAGAGCGTTTCCTCACTGTCCGGAATGAATGATGCTCAGGATGGATGGATGATCGTTCGGTTGCTCATCTGATGAGAGGAACAGCTGTGAGACTCGAAACGCCTCTATTAACCCTGTAAAGCCTGAAACAAGTCAAAAAAAAATCACTGAACCTTTAGACAAAAAAGTTTGCATGTGTTTTATGCTCTTATAGTGAGAATATTGAGCTCCGTTCTATTCAAAAATATGCAATTTGGTGCAGATGCTGATATTTATATATGGACAAATTCTGGTGCTTGAAATGTAAATCACTGAGATCTATATAACAGTGAAGGGGCCAGTCATCACTCGATATCTGCCAATAAAATGTCTTAGTAAGATGATATTTAATGCTTAGTTTTATGATCAACGCCCTGTAGTTTAAAAAACAATGTAATACAATGATGATTAAGAGATGAACAAATAAACCTTCCTCAAAAGCCTGAAGATCATATTTGATACTCATGATTTTTCTAAAAATTAAGTCTGGACTTTTTATCTCATAACTTTGTATTTCATAATCGACTTGTATCCTATAATTATGGCTTTTCATCCTATGATTATGTCTTAGTATCTAATATTTGTGACTTTTCATGATAAACCTTGATGATGAACCTTCCTCAAAAGCCTGATGATCATATTTGAGGCTGATTTTCCTGGATTATCAAGTAAACCTGAGTTGCTTCAGTGTTACTTGCTTAGTTGCTTTATAATTCACAATATTCAGTTTTATAGGGTGAACATGTGTCCTTTGCCTTCAGCCTTCATTACAGCCTTGGATCCTGGGTCACTACATTCTCTTACTGTGTCCTGCTTTTTGCATGGGATTGGGCAGTTTCCAGATCTGTCGCTCCACGTCACTCGCTCCCGATCCGAGGGCAGGGAGAGTTGAGGAACTGGGATGTGAAGTGTGTTATTCTGGAGCCGGAGCCATAGGCTTTTCCTTCCTGTGGTTTAATGTCCCACTGACCGGCTCCTGGCTTTCATCTGAGCGGGGAATATCTGGGAATTTCTGGGAATTATGCATGTGTTGCTACACGCTCAGAAAATAAAGTACATAATTGTACCTTTAGGGGTACAATGGCTTGTCACTGGGGCTGTACCCTCAATATTGTACCTTAACCTTTAAACAATATGGTACATATATGTACCTTTTAATGCTTTTTCACCCTCAAAAAGGTACATATATGTACATTGAGGTCCAATAATAAGCCCTATGGGGTACGTTAGTGTAGATTGTACCTTGGGGGACAGAAATGGACTCCTACTGTACCCCTATTTTCTGACAGTGTAGGATGTTGCTATGCATTTGCCATGGTATTCTGGGTGGTTGCTATGCTGTTGCTAGGATGTTACTATGCATTTGCTAGGGAATTCTGGGTGGTTGCTAGGGTGTTGCTATGCGGTTGCTAGGGTGTTGATATGCTTTTGCTAGGATATTATGCATGGTTGCTAGGGTGTTGTTATGCGGTTGCCAGGGTATTCTGTCAAAAAATCTAGCTTTTAAAACTACTAAACTAAAACTTAAAACTATTTCAAAATGAAAACCTTCAAACTTAAAGCTGTTGAAACTACTTCAAAGTTTCTGGCAAAATATCTGAGAATATCTTGGGAATATCTGAGAATATCTGACACGGATTCGCCTGAGATGTTGCACAAGTCTCAGGGAAGTCCAGGGAAATCATCAGGCCGGATGGAAGGATACGCTCGGAGTGTGTGTGTGTGTGTGTGTGTGTGTGTGTATCCCCAGTATATTTTTCCAGTATCCAAAAATCCAAGGTACATTTACTCGAGAAGCAAAATGACTTCAAATATTAAGTCTTGATTTTTAAAGCATTTATCACAATTAAAGTGCATCTATAACACATCAAATATATAGTGCAAATAGTCAATAATTTTCACACTCCAGCATTTAACCCAGTGAATTTTAGGGCGTCCCCGAAGACAGAGAGTTTAAATGTGAAGTGTGTCATTTTGCATCAAATAGATTTGCATAATAATGAGGCCTTGTTTTCTATTGGTCAGACAATAAGAAACAAAAACTCCATTGGTTGAGGCAATATTGCTGCGTTGGGTCAGTCACAAATGCGCAGAAAACACAGATGTTTTGCACTTGTTCAGTGTAATTAACCTACAAATGCTTTACTTCTAGCTGACTGCATCTTAACCTGAGGAGAAAATATTTTCATGCATAATAAATAACACACATGACCTTTAATGCTCGGGGTGAGGGGTTAAGCTGCAGGCTCCTGCTCATGTGACCAGTGGAGACAACATAAATGTGGAGCAATTATAGGAATTCTGACACGAAACATCGCGTGGAATGTTCAGCATGTGTCAAAAATCAGACATATTACAGGCGGATCGCTCCGAGAGATCAGAGTGTGTGTTTGGGCAACAGCGTCTTACTGAACGACCAATCAGAAGATATTAATATTCACCGCTGAACCTTAGTGCTGGACGACCAATTATACGTGTGTGTGTGTGTGTGTGTGTGTGTGTGTGTGTGTGTGTGTGTGTGTGTGAGAGAGAGAGAGAGAGAGAGAGAGAGAGAGAGAGAGAGAGAGAGAAAGATAGAGTGTGTGTGTGTGTGTGTGTGTGTGTGTGTGTGTGTGTGTGTGTGTGTGTGTGTGTGTGTGTGTGTGTGTGTGTGTGAGAGAGAGAGAGAGAGAGAGAGAGAGAGAGAGAGAGAGAGAAAGATAGAGTGTGTGTGTGTGTGTGTGTGTGTGTGTGTGTGTGAGAGAGAGAGAGAGAGAGAGAGAGAGAGAGAGAGAGAGAGAGAGAGGAGAGAGTGTGTGTGTGTGTGTGTGTGTGTGTGTGTGTGTGTGTGTGTGTGTGTGTGTGTGTGTGTGTGTGTGTGTGTGTGTGTGTGTGTGTGTGTGTGTGTGTGTGTGTTGAACTGCTGTAAACACAGTAAAAATACCCAGATTATCGCCGTCTTGATTTACATTGACAATGTCATGTCACAATGTCTTTCATTTACATTTTTTGACATTTTTCAAACTAAATGTTATTAATATCTTAATATTACTGATGAAAATATTCAAAATTGATTCACTTTTAAGCATTTCTGTGCATCTTGATATGAGTTATGGATTGATTTGATTGATTGATACATTTTTTCAAACAAATTTCTAAAAGCCACACTATAATCTCTTAATAATGGTAAATATAATAATAAATAAATAATAATATATATATATATATATATATATATATATATATATATATATATATATATATATATATATATATATATATATATATATATTATTTGCTTACCTTTTGAGCATTTCTATCTATCTTTAAGATATCTTAATATTTTAATATTTATAACTTGATTTTTTCTTCCCAATTTCTTACAAAGTCATGTTGTGTTCCCCTTTAGCTTGCTTATTATTTATCTATGTGTATGTATTTATGTACATGTGTAACTTGTAAGCATCTCTGTGTATTTTATAGTAGTTATGGATGATATCATGCTTAGATATTGATGGTAGTTTCAAGATTTCTGACCAAGTCATTTTTAGGCACTTGTTTTTGTGTTTTGCTATATTTATTTATGTTTGTCAGTTTTAAAGGGCCACTCTCAGTCAGAGGCCACTGTTATTAATAGTATAATCGTAACCAGATTTTCTGAGGCAACATCGATCCAATCCCATCAGTAAACATTATTGAGTCATTTATCAGCAGTGTGTTAATGGTGTTTTAATGGCAGTGTCCCGGATCCCACAGGTACACTGGGAATCCAGACCGCAGGCGCAGCTTCTCGGAAGCTTGAAGTCAGGCTGTCCTGGCCCTGTTGCTGGAAAACAAGAGCAAGACTCGACTTATGCACAGCGACTGTCGTCTGCCAACGGGAACTTCCACCTTTCTAGAGCTGCAACATGCAGAAATCCCACATTTCCATCAAGACTGTCTTTCAGAGGATGAATCATAAATATTGTGGTGTCATTTAGTGGTCGACCGATGTTGTTTTTCTGACGGCTGATGCCGATATCCTAGAGAGCAGAGAGGCCAATATAAAGCCATCCTGTTGATAATAATAGGAACGCAATGCAAACAATACGCGCTGTCAAAATAAAAGTCCCTCTCCCGATACAACGGCTAAACAGAAACTCATCGGCCAATGCCAATCATTTAAAAATGTGAAATATCATGTCAGGGTGTGAAGCAGTGTGTGTGTGTGTGTGTGTGTGTGTGTGTGTGTGTGTGTGTGTGTCAGTATGTTTTCTAGAAAGAGAGAGGTGTGTGTGTGTGTGTGTGTGTGTGTGTGTGTGTGTGTGTGTGTGTGTGTGTGTGTGTGTGTGTGTGTGTGTGAGGTGTGTGTGTGTGTGGTGTGGAACCTCTGGCTCGGGTTCAGAGAGTGTCCGGTGAGTCTCTGTAATCCTCGAGCTCTGTCGGGAACATGCGCTCCAGAACTGGGTCAGAGTTTTGTGCTTAATTGTGTTCTGTGAGTGTGAAGGAGTTGAGTTACAGCGTTCATGTCTCTGAATTACTGCGATGTGAAGTCCTGCGCTCACATCTATTTATATCATGTCAGAATGTGGACAAACAGTCGAATAAGAACCCGTTTGCTCTGTACACTCGTGCGCCACTGTCGAGACTGTGAACATCTGATGGCATTTATTCATCATGCTGTTCCAAGCCTGTGATTTTCTTTCTTTAGTGAAACATCAAGGGCCCTATCTCGCACCCAGCGCAATAGACTTTGTACACGACGCATGTGTCATTCCTATTTCTCACCCGACGCACAGCGGACTTTTCCCTCCACAGACGCACGTCGGTAAATTAGGGAATGAACTTGCGCTCCCGGCGGCGGTTCAGCGAAAAGAGGAGGCGTGTTCCAGAGCAAACGTTCCCTGGTGCTATTTTGCAGTTTCAGAAAACAATTCCTCCACTGACCAGGAGAAACCGAGTCTAAAGTCAGTGGCGCGTTGCGCATGTTATTCAGAGTCTATTTTAAGGGCACGTTCTTGGCCATAATGTAGCGTGTGCACAACACACACACACTTTGATTCTCTCATCTACACAGACGCAGCAGTTTTCATTTTTGCAAATCATACTTTATTACAAGGAAAAATATTCCACACGAGGGAAATCATTGTGTCCATGAAGATGTGAAAAAATAGGCATAAATCTAGCTTACACATTTACCCAAATTATCATACGCCTGTTTAACCGAAGCTAATCTGGGTGTGTTTCTCCATCCCCAATGTCACTTCTCTGTGTTTTACGGCCCTGACGAGAACGTCGATCTCCTCGGCTGTGAACCGCTCCTGGCAAATCCGCCGTTATAATAGCACATTACGCCCAAACCACACCTATGAGTAATGAAGCGACTTCAGACCAACACATTTTAGATTTGCGTCGAGTCATTTATCCCGCCGTAATAATAGCAACAGCGCCCGAGATCCGCCCACAAAGTTACTTGCGTTTCGCGATTGATACTTGCGTTTCAGATCGCTAAAATAGGGCCCAAAAAGATAGAATATCTGAGCTGCCATTTTACAGTGAAAACGGGTTTTGATTTTTACTGTTAAACTCCAAAAAGCAACATTAAACCATCATAAAAGTAATCAGAGCTGTGAAATCACCTTCAAGATTGTGTTTGATCCAAAACTGATGAGCTGTGCCAGGTTTCGTGTCACTAACGTCAAATCCCAGTGGTTTCCATTTGAAATTGAGGTCGTAAATGAGATTTGAGGGAGTGAATGAGTTAAATGTCAAAACTGACCTGGTCAATGATTATAACATGCATTTAAAAATGAAACATACGCCAACCATCATTCCAAATTAGTGATGAGAATTGACTGTAAATCTGTTGTCTCCCTGTGGTGTTCTGCCAAAATAAAAGTCCAATGGTTTAATATTTGAAAGCAAAAAAAAAAAAGATTAATATTAATATTGTAATTTTACTGTTGTTCTGTAATATAGCAACATATATTCATAATAAAAAAAATAATAATTAATACAAATATATTTAATTATCAATAATTTCTATATAGGCTTATTTCTTTATTGGTTTATTTATTTTTACAATTTTAATAAAATTATTATTAAATAACCAAATTTGTTTAACATTCTATTTGTTGTTGTTGTTGTTGTTGTTTTTTTGTTGTTTTTTATAATTTAATAAAATATAAATATTTTATTATTATTATTATTATTATTATTATTATTATTAAATACTCAATTTCATATTTTTCAGAACAATAGTATTACTACTATAGAAATATATATCTCTATATTGGTTTATTTCTATAATTGAATAATAATATTACTAATTGTTATGGATTTTATACTTAAATACTTGATTTGTTTTACAGTCTATTTTATATTTACAGTAATATTTTATTAATAACAATTATTATTACTAAATATAAAACTGTATATTTTACAGAACAATAGTATTATTACTATAGAAATATATTTCTTTATTGGTTTAATTTGTATAGGCCTAATTTAATAATAATTATTATTATTATTTATTTTTATTATTTATAGGCTAAGTCTAGTTTTTCTCTATATCCTCATGCAAAACTTACTGTAAATCCACATTTCAAATCTATGATTTCAGAATATTTGCATTTAGCTTTTCTGAGACCTTCATCTGAACATCTTTATTTAGAGAACAGACACACGGGTGACGCTGTGTAAACGAATGTGCTCTTCTGTTTACTCTCAGGCTCCTTTCTAACTAAACACGGCCCTTTTTGAATCAAGTGTGTCCACAAATATAGATTTGTGATTCCAGGCTTTCCTGTTTATGTCAGGCGTAGTGGCTCGGCTTCGCCAAAGTCTCGCAATCCAGTTGTTATGGTTTGGTTTCCCGAACAGGCCGTAAATGTCCCGACACGTGGTGTTCCTGACGTCACGCGTCGGAGATGTCCTGGCTCGGGTTTCAGGAGCGCTCGTGTTGTGCCGCCGGCCCGTGATTGAATTTGAAAACAGTAAATCTCATCTGAGAAGCAGGAACATCAAGAAACCCGGTTTATGGCTCGTCTGGCATGTAACCACAAATCTCTCTCAGCTGCTGTCGATTGGGCCTGGAGACTCTTAATTTGAAGCGAGACCAAGAATGCTCATCGTAATAACAGACGCTCGTGGACGGGATGAGACGGGCTGAAAGACGAACGCACACCTAATACAAGTTATAAAACTGGCCGAAAGTCAAGAGCAGATAAACATGTTCATCCAGAGATCCGATGAAATGATATTCTGTCCCTCGTGTCATTCCAAATCCTCTCTCTCTTTAGTGGAAAGACAATTTTAGTGGAAAAAAAGTATTTTTTATACGAGAACATGTCATTAATTTAAGTCTGTTTTTCACAAATATATTTCGCAATATAGTGCATAAATTGTGATTTTGACTTTTTTGCCCCTATTATGCGTTTTCAGATATTTCCATTCATGCAGTGTGTTATAAACTTGTTTGTGAATGTAAAGTCTCTGCAAAATTTCACAGATCAAACTGCAGATTATTGGAGTTTTGTCTCCTGAAAGAAAGAAGTGATTCTGAACTGAAACGAGTCGTCAGTAATTCACTCTCACTTCCTGATGAACCTTTTGTAACTAATTTACATAATGCCAGCCTCTGGTCCTGATTGGCTAATCAGCGTCTCTTAGCTCCGCCCTCAAACACTGTAGTGTATCTGAGACTGGAGGAGTTTGGTTCGTGTTGTTCGTGTCGAGAAGACGCTGTTTTCTGAGATTGATACGGTAAAACCCACGCCATCGTTACTGTTCGCATCACTGTGATCAAGAGCTTAGATTCAGATATGATAATGAGCTTTTGCTTTCTGACCAATCACAGCAGAGCAGCTCTCAGAGAGGCGGGGCTTAGAGAGACAGTGATCAAGAGCTGAGATTCAGATATGATAATGAGCGTTTGCTTTCTGACCAATCACAGCAGAGCAGCTCTCAGAGAGGTGGGGCTTAGAGAGACAGTGATCAAGAGCTGAGATTCAGATATGATAATCAGCGTTTGCTTTCTGACCAATCACAGCAGAGCAGCTCTCAGAGAGGCGGGGCTTAGAGAGACTGAATCCTTGATGGAAGCGTTTCAGACACTGAGAGAAAGTGCAGATTATGAGGGAATTAAAGTGTTTTTGACTTTTGATGCATGTGAACCTGTTGTAGGAGACATCAAAACAACATTAGGAACCTTTAAAATAGCATTACAGGGGCAGTTTAAACCTTTTTTATGAAGAGCCGGTTCTTGATTCCCAGTGAGCCGAGCGCAGTGGTTTCCAGCACTGTAACGATGTGTTTATGGTCAGTCTTACATCAGCATCACCACAGGCCTGATGGAGCCAGTTCCACGAAATCACTCAATCTGAGCGCTGGAGTAAATCTCAGAGAAATGAATCTGTGGAAAAGTGAACAACATCAGTATTAGCGATCGGCTGGACACTCGCGCTGCCAGGAACTGAAGGAACCGTAAACAGCGTCTGCATTCGAGGCACGAAACCTCCTTCATCTCAGCACTGGTGTGGAGGAACTTCACAGAGCGGTTCAGTGGTTGATATCTTAAGGGACGTGCTTCATGTTAATGTAAAATCCCAAATGGAAAATAATTGTTGCTGGCCTATATTTCTTTATATTTCACAATACTTGTGACAGGTCTAACAGGGAACATTCTATCAAAGTTATGAACAATCGTTCTTACAGTAACATTAATAGATCATTCATCTAAAGTTATCTTTATTGCTCTCAAAACATTTTTTTTGTCAGAAATGTTTATAATTTTTTTTTCTTTTGTTTTTTAAATGTTACTTGTTTGGGAACGTTCCAAGAACATTCAGAAGTAACGTTTCCATAATGTTAGGAGAAAGACCAAATAGAATGTTTCTGTAAAAGAACATTTAGAAATAACATTTTCATAAATTAATATGAACATTAGCAAGAATATGTTTTTGTTAGCTGGGTTTTTTGACCTGTGTTAGACTGGATAATCAAAGTTTTCAACAAAATAAAATATTTTAACATATGTTTTTAATAAGTTACAGAATATGAAACATAAACACTGTTAGTGTATGCTTTGCTTTTATCCAAAGCAACTTACAAACAGAGAACACAATCCATATTGTGTGTAATGTTTCTGTCATTCGTCTTTCTAAACAGCTGATGTTAATGTTAATATTAATAATAACCAAGTTAAAGTTCTTTGGAACAGAGTTAG
Organism: Scardinius erythrophthalmus; assembly: GCF_964197995.2. NCBI lineage: Eukaryota > Metazoa > Chordata > Actinopteri > Cypriniformes > Leuciscidae > Scardinius > Scardinius erythrophthalmus. The sequence goes on along the minus strand of NC_138223.1, from coordinate 1,287,067 downwards.
AGGCGCATTAGTGTGAAGTTTATGTTATTAACTTTATTAATGCTGATTTTCAGCATATCAAATCAACAGCTTTTCGTAGAGCACTGAGTCTTAGTGTAAGTATGATTATAAACAGATTTGACAAGCACTATTCATTTTTTAAGTGAAAAACGTCAACACCCTGAAGTTCTCTCAGTTTTATTGCTCTGTTATGATCCTCTCGGTTTGCCAGTCCGTATACCAGCTTATTTCCAGCGGGTATCTTGGAACAAACAAACATTGCACTAGGAAAATATTATTTGCCCCCACAGGCGTGCTTATGAAATATTCCTTTGGAGAAGATCAAATTGAAAAGATGACTGTGCCAGCATTCATTTATTTTGAAGGAAAAACATTCCACTGTTTATCCAGCTACCGCACATCTTTACTCACATCTTTGACTCATTAAACCACGAGAAATGAATGAGAATTATTAAATCACATATACTCACACTCGCCGTTACTCATGTGTATAAACTTTAAGGGCCCTATCTCGCACCCAGCGCAATTGACTTTGTACACGACGCATGTGTCATTCCTATTTCTCACCCGATGCACAGCGGACTTTTCCCTCCACAGACGCACGTCGGTAAATTAGGGAATGAACTTGCACTCCCGGCGGCGGTTCAGCGAAAAGAGGAGGCGTGTTCCGGCGCAAACGTTCCCTGGTGCTATTTTGCAGTTTCAGAAAACAATTCCGCCACAGACCAGGAGAAACCTCGTCTAAAGTCAGTGGCGCGTTATTCAGAGGCTATTTTAAGGGCGCATGCTTGGCCATAATGTAGCGTGTGCACAACGCACACACACTTTGCTTCTCTCATCTACACAGAAGCAGCAGTTTTCATTTTTAGAAAACCATACATTATTACAAGGAAAAATATTACCACACGAGGGAAATCATTGTTGTGTCCATGAAGATGTGAAAAATAGGCATAAATCTAGCTTACACATTTACCCAAATTATCATACGCCTGTTTAACCGAAGCTAATCTGGGTGTGTTTCTCCATCCCCAATGTCACTTCTCTGTGTTTTACGGCCCTGACGAGAACGCCGGTCTCCTCGGCTGTGAACCGCTCCTGGCAAATCCGCCGTTATAATAGCAATCCGCCATGGAACAAGCGCGCCTGCTCTTAAAGGGAATGTGAGATGTCGCTCTGATTGGTTTATTTCACGTTACGCCCAAACCACACCTATGAGTAATGAAGCGACTTCAGACCAACACATTTTAGATTTGCGTCGAGTCATTTATCCCGCCGGAATAATAGCAACAGCGCCCGAGATCCGCCCACAAAGTTACTTGCATTTCGCGCTTGATACTTGCGTTTCAGATCGCTAAAATAGTGCCCTATATGTTTCATCAAAGATGTAATTCGCGGGTGTTCGGTTCTCAGCGTGTTTCCGCAGAGGAACTCGAGCTGTAAAAGAGGCCAGAGTCTTAAAGCAAAGCACAACACAGACAGCATAAGTGTGTTTCCCAGCGGCTCGAGGCGAGCGCTTGTGAGTCGAGTGAAAACAGAAGCTCTGCGTGGGATCTGAGGGCTCGCTGTTTACCTGGATCAGTTCTGTGTGTCCAGATGTTCTGCACATCTGGAACGCGTGCTGATACACTGTATGTACAAAGAGAAATGTCATGCATGCACACATTACACAGAGTGTGTATCATATATACAGTCAAACCTAAAACTATTCCGACACCAAATATCATGTGTGATATTGTTTCTCTAGTGTGATCAGGACACTATAGTTCATTTCTGTAAGTGAGGAGAGCAGAATAAAGTAAACTGTGACATATTACACCCAATAACTCTTCATACAGAGACTAAAATGGGAGCAGAAATGATTGGGACACTTTGAGCTGATCATGTTTTGCTGAAGTGTGTTGTCTTTAATTGCTAATGCTCTTTTTACACACAGACTGAACACAATGAAGCATTGCTTGGTGATTGGTTGAGCTAAACTGGTATTATCTAATTGTGTAGTTAAATTTAACAGCTGACAGATATTCAACATAATTCATGTGTGAGACAGTCTAACAGAAGGACGGACAAAACCAGTCAAATATCAGCTGAGTTCATAACTCTGAGTTCTTGTATAGCGAATAAATTGTAATAATGTGAAAAATGTTGAAGGTCAAGTCAAGTCACCTTTATTTTTTTAGCGCTTTTTACAATACAGAGTGTTTCAAAGCAGCTTTACAGAGATAATAATGCAGCAAAGTTTGTTTCTAGCTGTATATAAATCCCGCTGTCTTGTCTCGTCTACAGAAGTGAGTATGATCAGTGTATGATCAGAGCTCGAGGAGGATCGCTGGTCTTACGAGGTTCAGACGGTTTTGCTGTAGAAAACATGACTGGGATTTATAGTTCCTGAAGCCGAGCGTTGAACTCTCTAACCTGAACACACACATAAACACAAACACATGTTGAACACGCACGTGTGTGTGTGTGTGTGTGTGTGTGTGTGTGTGTGTGTGTGTGTATCTGACAGAACTGACCCAGTTGGCTCTGATCCAGCGCCGGTTTCAACAGGAAAACAGAATCTCAATGTCATAAACCTCCTCATTATTTCTGTCTTTACAGCCTCGTTTCAGACGCTCACGTGTTCGACGCCGAACATGATCTCGCATCAAAACAGAACAACTCGAGTTCTCAACATACAAGTAATTATATTTGAGAATGATCAGAATCAATTGTTTTGTTTTGCTTTGTTTTTCACTACATTCAGACAGGGAACGTTCTGTCAAGGTTCTGTCGAAGTTATTAAACATTATTCCAGGAACGTTAATAGAACGTTCATTTAAAGGGTTGGTTGATAATGATTTGACTTTTCTAACTTTAGTTAGTGTGTAATGTTGCTGTTTGATCATAAACAACATCTGCAAAGTTACGACGCTCAAAGTTCAGAGCAAAGGGAGATATTTGCTTTTACAGAAATCGCTTTTTAAGGACTACAACAAACGGCTGGTAGAGACTACACCACATTCCTCCCGGGTTAGTGACATCACCAACCCTAGAATTTACATAAACCCCGCCCCCGGGAACGAGATTTATAGATTATCAAGACAGAATATGCTAATCAATGACTAGAAGATAACTACACATCAGCTTCATAAATTCATCAATAACCATTCAGAAATGTCCTGTTGCTTCTACATGTTGTCTCTTCTTCTCGAGTCTCTCCATCATTGTCTGACTCCGGTTTGAACATAAAAGGCTAAAAGTTTTTGAAATGTTCAGTGCATGTGTGTGTGTGTGTGAGGTAAAAGGACACAAGCTCTTGAAGCTCCGCCCCCTGTGCCGGGAGCAGCAGCTCATTTGCATTTAAAGGGACAGACACAAAACGGTGTGTTTTTGCTCACCCTCAAAAAGTGACAATTTTAACATGCGATATAAAAATATCTGTGGGGTATTTTGAGCTAAAACTTCACACACACACTCTGGGGACATCAGAGACTTATTTTAGGGCTTATTAAAAGGGCATTAAGACTTTCGTTCATCTTCCGAACACAAATTAAGATATTTTTCATCAAAAATATCTTCATTTGTGTTCCGCAGATGAACGAAAGTCTTACGGGGTTGGAACAACGAGAGGGAGAGTAATTAATGAGTAATTTGCATTTTTTGGGTGAACTAACCCTTTAAGGATGTTCTCAAAATATTATTTATACATCATTTTTAGATTTTTTTTTTTCTGAAACGTTTTTTAAATGTTACTACTAGTTTCAGAACATTCAGAAAACATTCAAAAGGAACGTTCCCATAATGTTTTAAGAATGATACAATGTTCAGAGAACATTAAGCAATAATATTTTCATAACCCAGCTGGGTCATAAACTGGGAGTTTTCCCTGTATCGCTGATCCTGATGGAAATCTGCAGAAGTCTAGCATAAATTTGGTCAATATTTTTTGCACTTTTTGGTTATTTTAATTAAAAATTTGAGGCTTAAAAACCTTAAAGTTCGTCGCCAATCGTTTGTTTGGAATTTTAATAAATTGATAGGAAGAACATTCTTGTCATTTGATTCTTAATAATAATCTAACAAAAACTATGACTTTCTTGATTTTCTGATCAATTCTAAGTATCTTTTTGTCTCAAGCTTCCGCACAAAAAAAACACAGTATATCATTCAGGCGTTTATTTTCTCTCTCCACCCTTCCGGATCAACACTCGTTGAGTTTTCTGCCGGTCACTGGAGTCTGTCAGCGAGAGCGATTGAGCAGAACAGAGAAAACAACACGAGAAATGAAGTGATGAGTTTCATCATGTATCAAATGTCCGATCTGCAGTCGATCTCCCACCGGTGCGTCGTGAGGAGATGAGCGTGAAGTATTCGGTTTTAGAGAATAATTATTCAACTTTGAAGCTCTTTCCAATCAAACCGGAGGAGTAATGGCCGTCGAGTGTCTTATTTTTGGAAACTCTCGTGAGCTCGTGCTTGCACTCGCGTAGACCTTAAACTCAATCCTCTCGTGACACAGAGAAAAGAGAGAGAAGCTGCAGGACGTTCACTGGAAAGTTTGGAATTTGAGTCATTGTGAATTCAAAACAACCAGCTTATAATTCTGTAAAAAAATCGGTAAACTACTGGCAGCTGTGGTTGCCAGCATCATACCGTAAAAATACGCCATGTTACTGTTAGGGCCCTATTTTAATGATCTGAAACGCAAGTATCAAACGCAAAACGCAAGTAACTTTGTGGGCGGATCTCGCAAATCTAAAATGTGTTGGTCTGAAGTCGCTTCATTACTCATAGGTGTGGTTTGGGCGTAACGTGAAATAAACCAATCAGAGCGTCATCTCACATTACCTTTAAGAGCATGCGCGCGCTTGTTCCATGGCGGATTGCTATTATAACGGCGGATTTGCCAGGAGCGGTTCACAGCCGAGGAGACCGACGTTCTCGTAAAACACAGAGAAGTGACATTGGGGATGGAGAAACACACCCAGATTAGCTTCGGTTAAATGATAATTTGGGTAAATGTGTAAGCTAGATTTATGCCTATTTTTCACATCTTCATGGACACAACAATAATTTCCCTCGTGTGGTAATATTTTTCCTTGTAATAATGTATGATTTTCTAAACATGTGAACTGCTGCGTCTGTGTAGATGAGAGAAGCAAAGTGTGTGTGCGTTGTGCACACGCTACATTATGGCCAAGCATGCGCCCTTAAAATAGCCTCTGAATAACATGCGCAACGCACCACTGACTTTAGACGAGGTTTCTCCTGGTCAGTGGAGGAATTGTTTTCTGAAAATGCAAAATAGCACCAGGGAACGTTTGCGCCGGAACACGCCTCCTCTTTCCGCTGAACCGCCCCCGGGAGCGCAAGTTCATTCCCTAATTTACCGACGTGCGTCTGTGGAGGGAAAAGTCCGCTGTGCGTCGGGTGAGAAATAGGAATGATACATGCGTCGTGTACAAAGTCAATTGCACAAGATTGAGCCCATATGCTGTTAAATTACAGTTTTATACTGTAGCTGACAAAACGATATTTAGATGTTAATTTCAAAAACAGTAACATACCGTATTTCTACGGTGTGATGCTGGCAATCACAGCTGACAGTAGTTTACCATTTTTCTTGCAGGATTATTTTTTACAGTGATGTTGTGCTGAATTTCAGGTCTGGTTCATTATTACGCAGAGGAGATGTTGCTCTTTCATATCTCAGGAGACTTCAACTTTTGGACCGGCGTGATGATCTTCAACCAGACTGAACTGGATAATATTCTGAATGTTCTGATCCAATCTGACCTCTGACCTGTAATGCTGCATGAATCATAATGATAATCACACACTGTTCACTTGTTGGCCAGAGGAGAACTGAGACTGAGTCTGGTTTCTCACAAGGGTTTTTCTCCATTCTGTCACGGATGGAGATTTGGTTTCACTGTCGCCTTTGGCTTTCGTCTTGCTTAGCTGAGGACATTTAATATTCAACAATATTATTGATCTCCTGCATTGACAGCATTATATGAGAACTGAACTGAGCTGGACGATGACATCACTGTTTTCTCCAGAGCGGCTATATATATAAATGAACTAAATTAATAACTTTTTTACAACAGAAATGAACCATTATTGAACTTGCTTAATCTGGACTGTGTCTCTATTTTCTTCTGGAAACAAACTTTATTGCATTATTTTCCTGTTATCTCTGTAAAGCTGCTCTGAAACACTCTGTACTGTAAAAAGTGCTGTATTAATAAAGCGGACTTGACTTCAAAACATTTAGAAAAGCAAAAGTTTTTAAAATCAAAAGGTTTTCACAATGAGGCCAAAAGAATAATTTCCAGTTCCCCAAATAACCTTTCAGTGATCAGTTCTTAAAATAACCATTTTTTCTTGATGTGAAGAACATTTTAAACATCTAAAGAACCTTTTTTCACTTTAATAATTTTTATAGCGCCTTTCCAAAGCCCAAGATCACTTTCTGTTTGAGTTCTTTGTTTGATTGCAACGGTATGGAAACTTGTTTCCGCCACAAAATAAAACATTTTAAAATATAATTGCATCTCTATTTCTCAGAATTGAGAGATATAATGTCATAATTGCGAGAAAAAGAGTCAGAATTTATTTCTCGCAATTGCGATTTTATATCTCGCAATTCTGACTTTATAACTTGCAATTTGGAGATATGTATTTTTTATTCTATGGCAGAAACAAGCTTCAAGGCGCAGTTGAAGACGCTCTTGAAGAGACTCTGATGCTGTAATACTGCAATCCTTCCGTCGAGGAACACACTCCACCGCCTCTGTTTCGTCTCCTCGGGTCTCTTTACCAGAGTGTGTGAGACTCTGATCCGGCAGATGTTCCACACATGTTCTCCCTGAGGCTCTACTGGACCTGAGTGAGAACAGGACCACAGACCACAACAACACTGAGGGATCGCTGTCCTCTCCAGACGAACTCATTCTAGATCTCGTCTGATAGCAAGAAAATCAGTTTTTTACTCTTATCTTTCAGGGAAAATATTTAATGTAGAAAATAAATCAGAAATGTAGTTTTGTGGCCATCTATCTATCTATCTATCTATCTGTCTGTCTGTCTGTCTGTCTGTCTGTCTGTCTGTCTGTCTGTCTGTCTGTCTGTCTGTCTGTCTGTCTGTCTGTCTATCTATCTATCTATCTATCTATCTATCTGTCTGTCTGTCTGTCTGTCTGTCTGTCTGTCTGTCTGTATGTCTGTCTATCTATCTGTCTGTTTGTCTATCTGTCTATCTATCTATCTATCTATTTATCTATCTTTCTGACTGCCTGTCTATCTATCTATCTATCTATCTATCTATCTATCTATCTGTCTGTCTGTCTGTCTATTTATCTATCTATCTATCCGTCCGTCCGTCCGTCCGTCCGTCCATCCATCTATCTATCTGTCTGTCTGTCTGTCTGTCTATTTATCTATCTATCTGTCTGTCCGTCCGTCCGTCCGTCCATCCGTCCGTCCGTCCGTCCATCCATCCATCTATCTATCTATCTGTCTGTCTGTCTGTCTGTCTGTCTATTTATCTATCTATCTGTCTGTCCGTCCGTCCGTCCGTCCATCCATCCATCTATCTATCTATCTATCTGTCTGTCTGTCTGTCTGTCTATCATTTGTCTATCCATCCATCAGTCTGTCTGTCCGTCCGTCCGTCCGTCCGTCCGTCCGTCCGTCCGTCCGTCTATCTATCTATCTATCTATCTATCTATCCATCTATCTATGTCTGTCTGTCTTTTTTAATAGTTTTAGTAACTATAATAACCCTGACTTGTTTTCATCACTAAATGTATAGTTTTGAGTCTTATTTTTCACGTAAATGAGAAGTCCCTCATGTTGAGCATCCCGGAAGACTACACTTTTAAAAGTTTCCTGAATCTCGATCTGGTCGTGAGTGAAGGCAGAGCGTCTGACACTGATCCGAGATATCCCGCCGGCTCCGTGATGAACGCCGAGAGATCCCGCCGGCTCCGGCTGGAGAGCGTGACCTTCTCATCAAGGCCAGCGGAAAGCCCAGCGTTAGATCTGTGATGTGGAGTTCATTACGTGCAGATCCTCTCTCTCCTCCAGGATAAATCACGGCTTTACCGTGTTCCTGAAGTCCTGGGATCATGTGCAGTTTTGGAGTCCATGAAAGATTTCCTCCAAGATCCAGTGGACATTACGGATGATTGTGAATCTTTCTTGATGTTAAATGCTCTGATTTGCTTTCGAAACATCGATCTGTCTGTGTTTGAGCATCAGTTCGCATGAGCAGTGCCAAAAGAAGAGTGAGTGTTCGGGAAACCTGTGTCGAAGCAACTGTTATTTTTTAATGAATAATTTAAAATAATTTTTATTTTAACAGGGAATGTTCTTAGAACTTTGTCTAACGTTCTCTCAAAGTAACATTAATAGAATGATCATCTATTATAAGTGGTCTTATAATAATAATAATAATGTTCTCAAAACATCAGCATAAAAACGTTTCAGTTGGACGTTCTTCTTATGTTTTTTAAATGTTACCGCTCGTTTCAACATTCCGAGAACATTTAAAAGTAACGTTCCATTAATGTTTGCAGAATAATCAAGTGGAATGTTCCCGTAATGTTTGAATAATTGAAAAACAAAACGATGTTTTGAACATTCAGAGAAAACATTGGTAACAGTTTACGGTAACACTTTATTTTACCGTGTCGTTGTTACACGTGTTACATGTAATAATGTAGTAATAACTATAAATTATGCGTAATTGCATGCAATTAACCCTAAACCAAACCCTATAGTAAGTACATGTGGTTAATTAATATTACTCAGTACTTAAATATATAATTACACTGTAACAAGGGCACTTTAAAATAAAGTGTAACCCAGTTTACAATAAGGTTCATCAGTTAACATCAGTTAATGTATTAACTAACATGAACTAACAATGAGCAATACATTTGTTTTAGTATTTATTAATCTTTGTTAATGTTATTTAATAAAAATACAGCTTTTTCATTGTTAGTTCATGTTAGTTCACAGTGCAGTAACTAATGTTAACAAATACAACCTTTGATTTTAATGACGTATTAGTAAATGTTGAAATTAATATCAACTAAGATTAATAAATGCTGCTAAAAAGTATTGTTCATTCTCAGTTCATGTTGAACTAAGGTTAACTTATGAACCTTATTGTAAAGTGTTACCAAAACGTTTAATGGGAACAAAACGTTCTTAGAACAAATTAAATGAGTTTCATTTCATGTTGATGTTCTCTACAAAAATAGCCAACAGCATCGATACCGCTTTCCAGGTCTCAAAGTCCATGTAACAGGAATAATTGCTCTTTATTTTTTCCAGTTTCTCCTTTGCCTTTGAGCGCTGGATATCATATGAGTGTTCCTGGTTTCCAGCCTTAAATAATAAACCTTCATGAAAACAGTCTGAGCGATGAACACTGACTTCATGCATCTTTATAACTAACTAGTGCCATTTGTGCCATAGAATGCCACAGAATTAATTAAAGCGTTGACTAACTAAATAAGGCATGAGATCCTGTTCTCCAGACATCATCTGCACGGGATTATCAAGGAAAGGTTCGTTAGATCTGTGAAAGAGAACACGCCGTTAAACGCCGTGAACATCTGCGCTGCCAAACACTGAGTTCAGAAGGACACAGATATTAAAGGTAAAACTAGTGATGTTTACTCTTTCAAAACTCGTCGCCATGATGGAGGCGGTTGCCAGGGCGTTGCTATGTGGTTGCTAAGATCCTCAGAGTGGTTGCTATGAGGTTGCTAGGGACTGAGTCTCTAGTCGTTTCTCAATATGCGTTCTTGTCTGTACTTGTGTTCTTGTAGACTTGTGAAACGTCATCAGCGGCTGCCCTAGTACTGTGCCAATTCAAAGTTCACATCTAGCCAAGTCCAGTTCGAATCCCCGGATGTGTTCTTGATCCGCCCCTTTTACCGAGGATGCATCAAGAGGTGACTTGTGCGGACTTGACAAGCCAGGTATCCCAGAATGCATCTCACACCACCAACCAGCAAGCGTCAATAGCAGATGAGAAACCCCGCGTAATTTAAAAATACTGCTATAAATGTGTCACGAAATGTAGTTTTAAGAGTGTTTCAGGCGAGAATGTAGTTGTTTAAAGCTCAAATCTTTGGTTTATTTATAAAGATAGCGCCTATTTGAAAATTTGATCTGACGTTTTCGGAGTTGTGAGAACCAGGCAATCGGACGCTCGACGCTCGTACCCCGCCGAGAACAGCCTTTCCTCGGCTTCTGCTGCTGACGTTTGCCGCTGGCTCGGATGTCTCTAGTCTAGTGGTATAACCTTTTACAGTCTGGGTATAACATGAGATTTAAATCGTCTTGTGTATATCCAACAGGCGTTTTATTTGTTTTATTTGTCTCATTAATGTATTATTTGTTCCCTGGCAAAACGTTTTAGCTGAGGGCAAAGTGAAGTTATAGCTTTATTTAACGTTAGTCTATTTAACTATACAGCCTAGAGAGCTGACTTATGTTTGACTGAATCATTGGCTTTATTATTGTATAGCTTCTTATACCTTTAGGCTACTTATACTTTTAGAATGGCTATTATTGATCATTAAAACTGACATTCAGGTTATGTCATTTTATTTTATATATTTAAAACATATAAAATATTTTATTATAATAGCCTACATGTTGCCTACATTCTCTTCACTGTATATACATATATGACACAACCCTGTCTCTTTTTGCTAAATGTTCGTTTTAATGATCAATATTATAATGTTTTTTTATTCATCATATTTTAAAATGAAAACAAAAAGAGTCAGGGTTGTGCTTTATATTTCGTGTTGTTGTAAATATGCAGTGAAGATAATCAATTGCGTTGCCTGAACCTCATTTGTGTGGCCATTATGTTAAAGATCTTTTTTAAATGAAAATGAAAAGAGGCAAAGTGGTGGTTTATAACATATTTTGTTTTATTTGTATCCTATAAAGAGATAACCGGAGTAGCCAGAGCAAGCTGAGTGACGCTATCAAGTACGCCGCTGTTCCATTTGCAGAATTATCCAGTAGCACCTCAATGCAGTACACAAGATCCGAGGGGAGGAGTCGGATCTTATATAAGGGGTGGAGATTGGTAGGTTTAGGAGTGGGTTTAGGGATCAGGGGGTGGAGATTGGTAGGTTTAGGTATGTAAGGTGGGAGGAGTTGGATTTTATCCGACTCCTCCCCCCGGATTTTATGCTCTGCAGTGAGGACCATCTCGAATTATCGGACTCGCGTCCTCCCGTCCTCGGGAGTTCGTTCTCCTGAGTCGAACTTGTCAGTCCGAACTACCAAGGACTCAAGTCCGAACTTTGCGTACTTGGTATTGAGAAACGGCTTCTGAGTTTTTCGCCTCACCTGTTGTATCATCCAGCAGCAAGTAATTAATCACAATGTATGTGTGTGTGTGTGTGTGTGTGTGTGTGTGTGTGTGTGTGTGTGTGTGTGTGTGTGTGTGTGTGTGTGCCCATATCAATATTATCCATTATGTGAAAAATGTTAATTATGTATTTAGATATTCTTCTATTTTAATGTTTACTTGTAACATTATTTATTGATTTACGTGATTTTTAAATCCTTTTTGTGTAAAGCACTTTGATATATAAATAAACATGTTTTGTGTACACTATTCACCATCTGAACAGTTTCATGCGTCTAAAAGCGAAGGCACTCTTGGGAACCTGCATGAATTTGTAGGATACCGCGAGAGCACCATGTATGGTCCGTTCCCACACACACACACACACACTCATCTGAGGTCTGGTCAGCTGTAAAGCTTTATCTGGGTTAGTGGATCAGCGGCTGGAGCTCTAGAGTTTCAGAGCCTCAGGAGAAGATCTCCTCAATCCCACAAGATTTCCTCTCGTTTCCATCGACTGACCTCTCGATGTCAGCGCTGCCCTGTGTGTGTGTGTGTGTGTGTGTGTGTGTGTGTGTGTGTGTGTGTGTGTGTGTGTGTGTGTGTGATCCTGACCTCCACACATCCCTGAAACCCTTCCAGACCTCCTGCACTGGACTCGTTCTGTGTCTTTATTGCACATGTGAGAATCAAAGATAACATGGAATGTTCTTTCAAAGTTATATACAAACGTTCTTCCAGTAACATTAATAGAACGTTCGTTCAACGTTATCTGGTTCTATCCACCTTATTATTATGCCCCATCATGCTTTGCGTGAATTATGGGTGTAACTTCCATTAATCTGTAAAGAATCAGTGAAAGACTCGCTCTATAAACGCAATATGTTTTTTTAAAACTGTGTACATTGAGATGATATTAATGTACTCACCCTTCAACCATCGAACATTAAAAAGACATTATAGGGGTGGTTGATTATGATTTGACTTTTCTAACTGTAGTTAGTGTGTAATGTTGCTGTTTGAGCATAAACAACATCTGCAAAGTTACAACGCTCAAAGTTCAGAGCAAAGGGAGATATTTGCTTTTACAGAAATCACTTTTTAAGGACTACAACAAACGGCTGGTAGAGACTACACCACATTCCTCCCGGGTTAGTGACATCACCAACCCTAGAATTTACATAAACCCCGCCCCCAGAACACGATTTATAGACAATGACTAGAAGATAACTCCACATAAGCTTCATAAATTCATCAATAACCATTCAGAAATGTCCTGTTGCTTCTACATGTTGTCTCTTCTTCTCGAGTCTCTCCATCATTGTCTGACTCCGGTTTGAACATCAAAGGCTAAAAGTGTTTGAGATTTCCAGTGCATGTGTGTGTAAAGTAATCAGAGCTGCTAACACACACACACACACACACACACACACACACACACACACACACACACACACACACACACGAGCTGTTGTAGCTCCGCCCCCCTGCGCCGGGAGCAGCAGCTCATTTGCATTTAAAGGGACAGACACAAAACGGTGCGTTTTTGCTCACCCTCAAAAAGTGACAATTTTAACATGCGATATAAAAATATCTGTGGGGTATTTTGAGCTAAAACTTCACACACACACTCTGGGGACATCAGAGACTTATTTTACATCTTGTGAAAAGGGCATTATACCACCGCTTCAATAAAAGCATCAATAAGGGACTTTCAATAACAGACCATGAATAACCCCAAAAGAGTGAGTCTTTCCTCAGCAGTAACGGACGGGTTAAATATCACTGTAGTAATATATATATATATATATATATATATATATACAGTATATGTATATATTATGTAACATACGTTGCCTTAATCAAAAAATGTTCATCAACTTCAGCATTGTGTCATAGTGTTTCAAAGTAATTTCTGTCATTTTGATTGATAATAAATTGTATTTTGCTGTGAAAACAAACCTGGAAAGAGACGTGAGGATTTGAGGAGAAAAAACGAGAGATTCTTCGTGCATTCCAGTGGATTATTAATGGAGTCGGGAGAACAGACCACAAATGTGCAGTATATGTCGTCATTTTTCATACTTTTACAGCGGAATGCCAAGGGAAAAAAGAAAAGAATCGTGAGGAAAAGAAAGCAGAGAGTGAAGAGAGCTCTTACCGTAGATATTCTCGTTATATATGTCACGTTAAAATACCAAGTGTGTAACGTTATTCTCATGATGTCTGGAAATAAATCATGAAGGGAAATTGACAGCATTCAGTCAAACTGATGATCAGCTTTATTAATAGGGCAAACTTATGGTTTGAAATTATTGGTTTCTGTCTTTTTGAATGGAAGTTCCCCAAACTGGTCACTGTAAACTGACCTGTCAATCATCTTGTCACTGTAAACTGACCTGTCAATCATCATGTCACTGTAAACTGACCTGTCAATCATCCTCTCACTGTAAACTGACCTGTCAATCATCTTGACACTGTAAACTGACCTGTCAATCATTCTGTCACAGTAAACTGACCTGTCAATCATCCTGTCACTGTAAACTGACCTGTCAATCATCCTGTCACTGTAAACTGACCTGTCAATCATCCTCTCACTGTAAACTGACCTGTCAATCATCCTCTCACTGTAAACTGACCTGTCAATCATCTTGTCAGTTAAAATCCTCCACATTTAATTTAATTACATTTATTGTCCTCCTGTATCGGAGAGAAATGCAGAATCTCGTTGATCTGCAGTCGCGGGTCTTACATGCGGAGACTCTCCTCATATTAACGCATAATGATGCATTTAAAAGTTAATGGCCAAATGGATCTTTATTAAAGTCAACATTGTTATTGCAGATTAAATATAACACGGATAACATTACATAAATATCAGGTTAAACTTTGATTGGTCACTTATACCCCTTTATCTGAACCTCTCACCGTCGGTCGCGCATATCCACCATTTTTTGTAGTTTTTTTAAACACTTTTTACTCGTATTTGTAGTTCCTCCTCCAAATCGCAGTGGATAGTGGGTAATATTAGCCGTTATAGTGAGCACGGATACACACTTCGAAAATCCACCAGAAATAGAAGACGATCCGGGGACTTCTGGCAGACTCTTTTCAACACACTATGGTTTGGGACACACTTGTGTTAATCTCACACACTGTTTAGGGTGGATAGTGTGGACACTGAGACGCAGGAACAGTCGTGTCTAACCCTCTGTTCTCACACGCACGAAAACAACCCGCTCTGCCATAGTTCTGGGGAAAGCAGGCCAAACCGTGTCTTTATGGGCTCAGTGTGTGTGTAAGACGGAGAACGGTTGTGAAGTCTCAGCGTAACTTCTCCAGTTTAACTTTAACACGCTTCAGCTGTGTGTCGCTCAAGCTCCCCATAGACGGATAAATCCACTGACCTCAGATCTGACCTCTCGCTTCACCTCCACCCGTCTCTCTCACCTTCGTTAATAACTCTTCATCAGTGCTGTTTACTGAGCCAAGCTTCACTATTGCTCATGTTAGGGTTAGAGATTTAAACAAACCCCTAACCTTGAGTATTAAACATTGTATTGTGGTTTGTTATTGGGCACTACCCCTATTTTGTTTTTCTTATTTATGCTTGTACTTTGCACATTTGAGCTTAGAGAAACGTAATCTCGTTCTGCTGAACACTATTGCTGTAGTTGGAATGACAATAAAGCACTTTGAACTTGAACTTGAACTAAACATCAGCGTGTAGGTTTTCCTGTAATGGGAATGAATAAAACAGACAGAAAAATCCCATTTTAATCCTCGTTTAATCTGTTCATCATATAAAGCGATTGAGTCTCTTCAGAATAATAATATTATGTAATATATTCAATGGCCACTCTATCCTTCCTAAACAGTGTGTGAGATTAATATAAGTGTGTCCTAAAGCATAGTGTGTTGAAGAGAGGACGCCAGAAGTGGATTTTCGAAGCGTGGATCTGTGCTCACTATAACAGCTAATATTACCCACAATCCACTGCACTTTGGAGGAGGATCCAGTTCAGAATTACAAACACAAGTTAAAAGTGAAAACTACAAAACATGGCGGATGTGAGTGACCAACGGTTAAGTAGAGCGGTTCAGATAAAGGGGTTTCAGTAACTGATAATCAACATTTAAGCTGATATAACATATTTATGTAATGTTATGCATGTTATATTTCATCTGCAACAACAACGTGAACTTTTATAATGATCCGTTTGGCCATTAACTTTTAAATGCATCATTATGCATTAATATGAGGAGAGTCTCCGCATGAAAGAAATGATTCTGCATTTCTCTCCGATACAGTAGGAAATAAATTGAATTAAACGTAGAGGATTTTATCTTTGACAAGATGATTGACAGGTCAGTTTACAATGACAGGATGATTGACAGGTCAGTTTACTGTGACAAGATGATTGACAGGTCAGTTTACTGTGACAGGATGATTGACAGGTCAGTTTACAATGACAGGATGATTGACAGGTCAGTTTACTGTGACAGGATGATTGACAGGTCAGTTTACAATGACAGGATGATTGACAGGTCAGTTTACTGTGACAAGATGATTGACAGGTCAGTTTACTGTGACAGGATGATTGACAGGTCAGTTTACGTGACAGGAATCGTGTAACTAAGTGACAGAGAGTTAGTCAAAGACACTATTTTATGACGTAATCGTATGTTCCAAATCTTGTGTACTCTTCTGATACACACTCAAAAGTATCTACTTTTTCTTCACAAAAAGAGTACATACTTTTAGGGCGTAGTGTAAGTAGGCGAATTGAGATGCAGCAATGGTTTTATTCGTCACTGTTTTGCCTGTGTTCCAGTTCATCGTTAGTTGTCATGGTTTCTGATTAGTTCACACCTGTTCCCTGTTCTGTTTGTGTATTTAAGCCCTCAGTTTTCCTCAGTTCATTTTCTCTCTGTAAAGTAGGCCTAATGCAAAGTTCTGGTAGTTGTGTTCTCGTCTGCGCTTATTAAAAGTAACTTTTGATTTTTTTTATCTTGCGTCATGTATTTTCTGTTGGATTCTACTTCAGCTATAACAAGTTCATATTGGGTCCTGTTTTTATAGACTATTTCTTTCAGAGAAAAGATGGCACATTTTACATATAAAAACAAATCCAACACACTCTCACCTGTGACAGGTTATACCATTTATTCCGGAGTTTAAATCTTGGCAGTTTTTACAACCAGAGAATGCGCAGTGTTGTGGCATCTTGGAAAAAACAATTGATTTTTACTGTGAGTGACTACAGCTTCTGAAATGTTGACCGTTCCAAGATGGCGGACGAGTCGTCGAATGTAGACCTTATGTAGCCCCGCCCCTTTTCAGCAGCGCAGCGCTGCGTTTTAAAATCATCCCGGTCTACTGACATTTAAGACATCTGCTTTAAACATGATAACTTTCATTAACTTTACAATAAGTAAATCCACTTTACCAGTTAATTACTCCTGGACAGCAATGCCATTGAAATATAGCCTACAGAGCGACCGCAAAAACAGAAGTTCAAAGACAATATTCTTAAGATGGCTGCGCGCTTGTTTCTCTGGCCTCTAGCATCATATCTATCCATGTGCCTGCATACCTGAGATGATTGAGAACGCTTACACAAAAAATGACTTGATGCAAGCTTGCCCTTTCTCTCTCCATCTCTTCTGGGTCTGATCACAGGATGAAGATGATGGGCAGTTCCCGAGCCTCGCTGCGATAAATCACAATACACGTGACTCCTGTGCCTCGATGAATCCAGCGGTATAAATCTGAACTCTGTTGAGCTTATATCGCTTATACACAAACACCCCTGAGTGAGTCTCATTCCCCGCAACATACACACATCACCTGTGAACCACATTTATCTATCTAACGCTTTCCCTCACGGACCCTCATAATAACTCAATGAGCGACTAGAGCCGTTTTCTTTCCTACAGTCATATTCCTCATGCGTGCACCGATGCATCAGAAATGCATTAACGGCATTCTCTGGCATTCATGCGAGAGATGTGTGAAATATTTGCCATTTTATTGGAATATTTTTGCTCGTTGCTCATTTTTCTACACTACTGACATTTATGAACCGTTTTAAAGGAGGTTGTTTGGAGTTGACTTGCACACGTTAAGAAAATTGATTAAATAAAAACTATTATGTGCTTTAATTATTATTATTATTATTATCATCAGCAGCTACTTTAAGACAGGGAATTATTTATTTTGTTTATTTATTTGGCTGTCAAAAATGACACAGATTGTGAAATTTCTTGCAAAATGCAGTTATTAAATATTAACTAATACTAAATATATTCATAAACTGATGTCTCTCCAGCTAACAAAAATATGTTCTAAGAACATTTTGCTAAGTTATGAAAACTTTATTTCTGAATGTGCACTGAAGTTTTAAAACGTTCGGTTTTTTAAATGTTTTAAAATGTTTTTAAACGTTCCATTTTATCATTCTTCAAACATTACAGGAACGTTACTTTTGAATGATCTCTGAACGTTCTGAAACAAGTATCAACATTTAAAAAATGTTAGACGAACAATAAACTAAAATGTTGCAGAAAAAATGTTTGATAAACAATGTATAAAATTATATTTTAGTGCTAAAGTTTTGAGAACATTTTTAAAGACAACTTTGAACGTTCTATTAACGTTACTGGAACGTTTGTTTGTAACTTTAAAAGAACATTGCCAGAACATTCCCTGTTAGCTGGGATTGTATTGAATATAGAATATAAAACTGAATAGGTCTGGAGAAGTCATGTTCTATTAACATTAGTGGTAACACTTGAGAATACTGTTCCTTTATTAATTAATAACTACACAGGAACAAATGAGTAACCACTACTAACATTAGTAACTACTATAACGAAACTCTGATTAACAAATTAGTAACAGCGCTCAGTTGAATGTGGAAGTTCACTATTAGCTAATCAATAACTACGTTTTTTCATACCTCCCAGAGAACTACTATACAGGTTCATTATTAACATGAATAATGCATAATTTATAATAAATGGTTACGGTAACCCACTAGTAATGACTCAAGTGTTACTACATCTTTATAAAGGAACTATAATAATTTGGATCAGTATCTAAACTGAAGATCATTGTAACACATTACTAATGACTAAAGTGTTACCAAATCCATCAGAAGGAATTACTATTCAAAATCTTACAAAAACATCAAAAGCTTTCAATGACTTCAGTCAATATTAGGGAGTTATCAAGCTTTTCACTGCAGAATACTGATCCAAATGATGAGTCATTACTAATGGGTGACTATTACCTTATATTATACATTATGCATTGTTGATATTAATTATGAACCTGTATATAGTAGTTCTTAGTAGTCTTCGTGAGATATGAAAAATAGTAGTTAGGGTTAGGTTAATCAGAGTTTCTTGTTAGTTAATAGTAGTTAGAATGTCAATAGTGCGTTACTTATTTGTTCCTGTGCAGTTATTCATTAATGAAGGAACAGTATTTTTCAAAGTGTTACCATATCAGTTTTATATATCAGTTATTGAACTGAACTGAATCAACATTGAACTAAAGTGAGCGGAATAATTACTGTGAAGCAATCCGTCTAGTGTGAAGTGCTATATGTATAAATGTGCCATTATATTACATTATATTATATTATAAATCCGCTTCCATGATCTTGACATAAACTCTGATCAGAAAGACTAAGCGTTCACAAGTGTAAATCCCCTAGCGACGCGTCTGAGCTGTGCTTTGAAGCGCATGTTTATAAGCTTCATTGGATCAGCCGATCTCTCATAAACCCAGAACATCCCGAGCAAAGCAGTCTGAGAAACACACACAGCTGGCTTCAATGAGCACTCGCAATTTACAGATGCAAAGAAAGTCAGACACTTCATTCATTTAATCCGAGTTCTGCAGCCTCGTAAAGGCATGGCTGCGACCACAGAGACGGGTCGAGGACCGAGCGCTTGGTTTGGGTCGAGAACTGAACGGGTTTTACTGTAAGACTCTCTGAAGGGTTGCACGCGAATGGAAACATGTTGACTCGTTATCACACCCAGAAATTAAAGCGGTGGTATAATGCCCTTTTCACAAGATGTAAAATAAGTCTCTGATGTCCCCAGAGTGTGTGTGTGATGTTTTAGCTCAAAATACCCCACAGATATTTTTATATAGCATGTTAAAATTGTCACTTTTTGAGGGTGAGCAAAAACACACCGTTTTGTGTCTGTCCCTTTAAATGCAAATGAGCTGCTGCTCCCGGCGCAGGGGGCGGAGCTACAACAGCTTTTTAAGGGATAAAAAAGGTACAAAAGCTTTCAGATGGTACTAATATGTCCCATAATGCACTTTTCATGGGATAAAAAAGGACAAAAGCGTTCAGAAGGTCCTAACATGTCCCATAATGCACTTTTTAATAAGGGATAAAAAGGTACAAAAGCGTTCAGATGGTACTAACATGTCCCATAATGCACTTTTTAAGGGATAAAAAGGTACAAAAGCATTCAGAAGGTCCTAAAATGTCCCATAATGCACTTTTTAAGGGATAAAAAAGGTACAAAAGCTTTCAGGTGGTACTAATATGTCCCATAATGCACTTTTCATGGGATAAAAAAGGACAAAAGCATTCAGAAGGTCCTAACATGTCCCATAATGCACTTTCTAAGGGATAAAAAGGTACAAAAGTGTTCAGAAGGTCCTAAAATGTCCCATAATGCACTTTTTAAGGGATAAAAAGGTACAAACGCATTCAGAAGGTCCTAAAATGTCCCATAAAGCACTTTTTATGGGATAAAAAAGGACAAAAGCGTTCAGAATGTACTAACATGTCCCATAATGCACTTTTTATGGGATAAAAAAGGACAAAAGCGTTCTGAATGTACTAACATGTCCCATAATTCACTTTTTATGGGATAAAAATGGTACAAAGGTGTAACTTTTGAAAGGGTATCACCCCAGTGACAGCTTTTGTACCTTGTTTTCTGAGAGTGTTGCTACACTACATGATTTTCCGGATCTTGGCGTAGTTTTTCCCAGCAGTCCGTGAGGTTTGGTTTGGATCAAGCCCCACCTGTGGAGAAACGCAGCTTTAGTCTCTGTCAGGTATGAACGCTGGATCTGAGTTTGTTGAACACCTGAAGCCGTGGATGAAAGAGGAGCATCTTAAGCGGTTTATACGCCGTTGATTTGAAGCACTATTTCTCTTATGACTGGATTTATCATGTATTTATGCACTTCAGATTATTTAATTGAACAGTATGATCCAGAATGAAGATAAAAGTCATATCAGCTGATACTGGCATGTTTCAGTGCTTTCAAAACCTCAACTTGGAGGAAAAACTGAACGAAAACGACACATAGATCAATGCTGCCCTCTATTGAGACTTTAAAACACTCATTTCTCCTCGTATCTTTGGACATATTATATATTCATATGAATATATGTATATACGTACAGACAATTGAAAAGTTTAATAAAAGTATTTTTTTTTTCCCACTAAAATAATCTTGGAGGACAGAACAGATTCCCTAAATTAAAAAATAAATTTTCCATTATGGGGTCAAAGGTCACTGACCTTCTTATTAGAGCCAAACTGTCACCCCATTGGACGGATGCCGTGTGATTGACAGCTCCTCCTCAGGCCCCTGTAAAGCTCTGGCACTTTCTGCAGATTCAGTCTAAATTAATACAAGTTGTTTATCACTCTCTGCGCACAGAAATTACATGTTTTATTGCTTGTCTTTTATAAGTCTCTCTTGTATCTATAATTGAGAGTTTACAGTGTAGTTAATCGGCAAAACAGCACGTGGAAGCTCTAACCAGGGCCATATGGAGCGGCTCACGTTTGCATGGACAAAATAAAAGAAAGTAGGCTATATATATTTCCTAATATATTCATCAGGGATCAGAAAAGAAAATTTGAGATAAACGGTTTGTCAGATGATTTGATCTGAGATTTACAAACAGTTATTTTCATAACATCAGTTATGATTCACATACAGAATATCACAAGGTCAGTGAATACGACTCCGATGTTTAAGAAAAACTACAACTCCCACAATGCACCTGTGACAGCAGCACCCGGAAGTGCGATACACCACGCGCTGTTGTGTTCGAAAATCATGCGCTTGCTGCAGAAAGGGTAAGAAACACTTTCATTATCATAAATAGTGTAAAGTTTATAATGTATTTCTATATCAAAAAGAAGAATGAGTTTAAAATATTAACCATAACGCTTACGAGAGTTACCTTACGAGAGTCCTTTACCAAAAGACGGTAATACCATTGTATTTAG
>NC_138223.1:1255000-1265206 GCF_964197995.2 Scardinius erythrophthalmus | reverse complement strand
CAAGCCAAAGTTCAATTCACATTCATTTGTATATTATGAACACTTTAGATTGCCATGTGACTCTTCACTCCTCAAGACGCCTCTGAGCCGTTCTGATCCACTGATGTGTGTGTGTGTGTTTTCAGAGCGTGTGTGTGTGTGGAGGTGGGCAGCGGATCCGGCGTCGTATCGGCCTTCCTGGCGTCTGTGATCGGCTCTGACGCACTCTATCTGTGAGTGAAGGAGAACACATGCCACGGGTTGCAGAAATAAGTCACTTTCCATCTGAGTGAGTGAGTGAGTGAGTGAGTGAGTGAGTGAGTGACAGTGAGTGAGTGAGTGAGTGTCAGTCAGTGAGTGAGTGAGTGAGTGACAGTCAGTGAGTGAGTGAGTGACAGTGAGTGAGTGAGTGACAGTCAGTGAGTGAGCGAGTGAGAGTGAGTGACAGTAGTGAGTGAGTGAGTGAGTGACAGTCAGTGAGTGAGTGAGTGAGTGACAGTCAGTGAGTGAGCGAGTGAGTGAGTGAGTGAGTGAGTGAGTGTCAGTCAGTGAGTGAGTGAGTGACAGTCAGTGAGTGAGTAAGTGAGTGAGTGACAGTCAGTGAGTGAGTGAGTGACAGTCAGTGAGTGAGTAAGTGAGTGAGTGACAGTCAGTGAGTGAGTGAGTGACAGTGAGTGAGTGAGTGAGTGACAGTCAGTGAGTGAGCGAGTGAGAGTGAGTGACAGTAGTGAGTGAGTGAGTGAGTGACAGTCAGTGAGTGAGTGAGTGAGTGAGTGACAGTCAGTGAGTGAGTGAGAGTGAGTGACAGTAGTGAGTGAGTGAGTGAGTGAGTGAGTGAGAGTGAGTGAGTGAGTGACAGTCAGTGAGTGAGTGAGTGACAGTCAGTGAGTGAGTGAGAGTGAGTGACAGTCAGTGAGTGAGTGAGTGAGTGACAGTCAGTGAGTGAGTGAGAGTGAGTGACAGTAGTGAGTGAGTGAGTGAGTGACAGTCAGTGAGTGAGTGAGTGACAGTCAGTGAGTGAGTGAGAGTGAGTGACAGTAGTGAGTGAGTGAGTGAGTGACAGTCAGTGAGTGAGTGAGAGTGAGTGACAGTAGTGAGTGAGTGAGTGAGTGAGTGAGAGTGAGTGAGTGAGTGACAGTCAGTGAGTGAGTGAGTGACAGTCAGTGAGTGAGTGAGAGTGAGTGACAGTAGTGAGTGAGTGAGTGAGTGAGTGAGAGTGAGTGAGTGAGTGAGTGACAGTCAGTGAGTGAGTGAGTGAGAGTGAGTGACAGTAGTGAGTGAGTGAGTGAGTGAGTGAGTGAGTGAGTGAGTGAGTGAGAGTGAGTGTGTGAGTGAGTGTGTGTGTGTGTGTGAGTGAGTGAGTGAGTGAGTGAGTGAGTGAGTGAGTGAGTGAGTGAGTGAGTGAGTGAGTGAGTGAGTGAGTGAGTGAGTGAGTGAGTGAGTGTGTGAGTGAGTGAGTGAGTGAGTGTGTGTGTGAGTGAGTGAGTGAGTGAGTGAGTGAGTGAGTGAGTGTGTGTGTGAGTGAGTGAGTGAGTGAGTGAGTGAGTGAGTGTGTGTGTGTGAGTGAGTGAGTGAGTGAGTGAGTGAGTGAGAGAGTGAGTGAGTGAGTGAACTGACATGAGCTGATCATTGATTCTGTTATTTCTGATACTGTAAAGCGCAGTAGGAATAAAGCTGTTTTGTCTTGTGTTGTTTGTGTTGTCTTATGTTTGTGTGTGTTGTTGTGTTGTGTTGTTTTGTGTTGTGTGTTGTGCAGTTGCACTGATGTGAACCCGTCGGCTGCTCTCTGCACTCTCCAGACGTCTCAGCTCAACAAGCTCCGGCTGCAGCCCGTCGTCACCGACCTGGTGAGATACAAGAGTTTAGCTCAAACATGGCATAATAATGGCACAACATAACATATCTTCAATATAGACTCGATGCTGATGTAAATGTAAAACTCCTTGTATTTAGTCAGTGTCCTAAAGCCCCGCTTCCTCAGCTGTCAATAATCCACAGCAGAGCAGTGAAGCCCCGCCTCCTCATCACAGATGCTGATGTTATAACAGCGGTCCTGCTGCTCTTGTGTTTATCATGTTTGTTGAGGTGTTTCAGGAGTTCTGTCGTGTCTCACAGGTCGAGTGTCTCTTGCCGAGGTTGAAGGGAAAAGTGGACGTGCTTGTTTTCAATCCGCCGTATGTCGTCACACCGTCAGAAGAGGTAAACCAGTGTGTGTGAAGTCATGTGATCAGATACTGAGACTCTGAAATCAAATGAATGAGAATGAATGACCAGCATACTTGATGTTTGGGGGCTTTCCTCCTGATTGTGCTGTTTTGATTAGGGATGCACCGAATGTTCGGCAACCGAAATTATTCGGCCGAAAATAGTCAAAAAAAGCACTTTCGGTGTTCGGCCGAATAAGTAAAAAGGCCGAATAAATTTTGACGAACAATGACGTTTTTAATGACGTGATCAAATATTAACCCGCGTAGAGTGAGAGGCGCGCGCTTTATGCAGCAAACATGTTAGCAGTGTGGAAGCACTTTAAAGTGTCAGAGAAAGAGGCAAAAACGGCCGTTTGCAGACACTGTTCTGCTGTCCAGAGGGGTGCATCTGCAAAAACGTAGCCTACAGTACTTCGTTTAATTTATCACTTCAAATCAAGACACCCCTAACATCATGCATCACATGATTAAAATGTTAACGCAGCGGAACGGGACACTGCAGTTCGCAAAAAGTTCATAATTTGCATGTGCAATAATGACTTGTCGGTTAAACATTTAATTTGCGTGCTGATGCGCGTTTCTCAGTGCGTACGTTAAATTATGTGAAGCTCACATGGCCTGTCTACCAGTGCCTGGATACTGGACTAAGTTATCTTTCGAGTCTTATTGTGCTAATACTGTCAAATACACAAGGTTTACATAAACAAAGTCGGTTATGTCTAAAGTGAAAGCAAACTTGAGAAAATTGAGAGAAAATCATGGAGAAAATCTGCTTGTCAAATGCGTGTATATTAGACGAGTCGCGCGCAGCTCTTAAAGAGACAGTAGCAGAATAGAAAACACGCTGCCGCTTGTCCTTAAAGGAATAGTTCACCCAAAAATAAAAATTATCTCATTATTTACGCACTCTGATGTTGTTCCAAACCGGCATTAATTTCCTTCTAATATTTTTCTAATATTAATATTTTGAAGAATGTGGCTCAGTAACTATTATTTTCAACAGAAGAAAGAAACTTATTTGAGTTTGAGTAAATTATGACAATTTAAATTTATAGAACTATCCCTTTAATGTTAATAAAACAACAAAATGCAAAGAGAAAATCACTCACTGCTCTTGACTGATAGCTTTAATAGTAGCTGTAATAAGTATCATAAAATGTTTTTTTATTTTACTAATTTATTTATTTTAAGTTATATTGTGCTTTGTTTGTATAATATCTGCTGGAATGTTAAAAAAAATGTTCAGTGTTAAATAAATATTTTGAAATAGTATTTTTGATATTTGATTTATTTCTCTGAAAAGCAACACAAAATATTAAAAATATTGTCAAAATAAATGGAAAAAGATGCGAAACACTGCGTTCGGTATTCGGCCTTCGGCCTTCGGCCAAGCATTTCATTATTATTCGGCTTCGGCCAAGAATTTCATTTCGGTGCATCCCTAGTTTTGATGAAATTGTAGGATTATTTATGATTTGAAATCTAAAAACATTAAAATCCCCCTGTAGTCAATAATTATATCCCTTAAAACTCACCAAAATTTCATATTTAAACGTTTTTCCCTTGAAAAAAATTCTTCATGCCTTAAAATATCTTGAATGTAACTCGACACCTTTGCCTCATTTAGTATGCGCGACTCTATGAATATGCAAATGAGCCCCGCCTCCACTCACTCACTCAGCTCAGAGATCCACTGGTTGACGATCACACGTTGATCTGATTGGTTACAAGGTAGTTTGTGACGTCAGAAACACCAGCGATTTCAAAGCGTGTTTTTGAGACTGTCTTTGGTTCACTGCAGTTTTAAGGAGGAAATACTCAGCAATGCTGTCGACTTATGAACTTACACATGCTTTGTCTTAAAGCGCATTAAAACACCACATAGACACATAAACAACATTAAACGCTGGATTTACACCACAGGGGGACTTTAAGAGACTGAGCGACAGTGTGCGGGGCCTATGATGAGTGTGTGTGTGTGTGTGTTCTGCACAGGTGGGCGGTCGTGGGATCGAGGCGTCGTGGGCCGGTGGGAGACGCGGCAGAGAAGTGATGGACCGATTCTTTCCCATGATCCCCGAGTTGCTGTCAGACCATGGGCTGTTTTACCTGGTGACCGTGTCAGATAATGATCCAGGTGTGTGTGTGTGTGTGTGTGTGTGTGTGTGTGTGTGTGTGTGTGTGTGTGTGTGATGTTCAGACTCACATCAGTAGCTTCACTGATATCAGATTCCAGTCTGACTCCTGTCTGAAGTGAGTGTGAACAGGCGGGACAAAAAATCAAATATGGTCAAAAGATCGGATTTGTGCATTAAAGGTGCAGTGTGTAATATTTAGGAGGATCTGTTGACAGAAATGCAATATCATATTCATAACTATGTTTTCAGTGGTGTATAAAGACCTTACATAATGAAGCGTTATGTGTTTATTAGCTTAGAATGTAGCTTCAAATATACTGTTAAAATATTTCATAATGTTGATCATTCATATATGGGAACTATATTTTCTTTTCATAAGGGTCGGACGCTCTCGGTGTCCTCTTTTGATTTGATTTATTAGACGAAAAATAGTGAAATACACTCATTTGTCAAAGAAAGCACAATAAAGTTAAACACTAGTTTCCATTGCGATCCCGTTGGCCACCGTAACTTCTGTTGGGTGCAGTTCACAGCCTCACCACTAGACGCCGCTAGAAATCACACTCTAAGTGTACATGTGTGTGATCTGAACTGGTGTTGTGTGTTCTAGAGGAGATTGTGTGTCTGCTGGGTAAAGCTGGGCTGAATGGACACGTGTGTGTGAGCCGTCAGGCCGGGCGAGAGCGGCTCTCTATCCTACGCTTCAGTAAAGGTGACGAGACGTCCTGAAGAGGAAGACTGTCCAACACACCAGAGGAAGACTGTCCAACACACCAGAGGAAGACTGTCCAACACACCAGAGGAAGACTGTCCAACACACCAGAGGAAGACTGTCCAACACACCAGAGGAAGACTGTCCAACACACCAGACGCTTCTACATGATTACTCCAGGAGTCCAGCTGACGTCCCGCGGCCGAACTCTGTGACCGAGGCGTTCGTTTGTGTTTCCGTAAACTACTGACAAGAAACCAGAGATTCATCCTCAGGGACTGATGTAATCGTCGAGTGTGTGTGTGTGTGTGTGTGTGTGTGTGTGTGTGTGTGTGTGTGTGTGTGTGAGTGTGTGTGTTTGAGTGTGTGTGGTTGAGTGTGTGTGGTTGAGTGTGTGTGGTTGAGTGTGTGTGGTTGAGTGTGTGTGGTTGAGTGTGTGTGGTTGAGTGTGTGTGTTTGAGTGTGTGTGTTTGAGTGTGTGTGGTTGAGTGTGTGTGGTTGAGTGTGTGGTTGAGTGTGTGTGGTTGAGTGTGTGGTTGAGTGTGTGGTTGAGTGTGTGTGGTTGAGTGTGTGGTTGAGTGTGTGTGGTTGAGTGTGTGGTTGAGTGTGTGTGGTTGAGTGTGTGGTTGAGTGTGTGTTTGAGTGTGTGTTTGAGTGTGTGTTTCAATGTGTGTTTCAATGTGTGTGTTGAGTGTGTGTTTGATTGTGTGAGTTTCAGTGTGTGTTTCAGTGTGTGTTTCAATGTGTGTGTTGAGTGTGTGTTTGATTGTGTGAGTTTCAGTGTGTGTTTGAGTGTGTGTTTCAGTGTGTGTTTCAATGTGTGTGTTGAGTGTGTGTGATTGTGTGAGTTTCAGTGTGTGTTTGAGTGTGTGTTTCAGTGTGTGTTTCAATGTGTGTGTTGAGTGTGTGTTTGATTGTGTGAGTTTCAGTGTGTGTTTCAGTGTGTGTTTCAATGTGTGTGTTGAGTGTGTGTTTGATTGTGTGAGTTTCAGTGTGTGTTTGAGTGTGTGTTTCAGTGTGTTTCAATGTGTGTGTTGAGTGTGTGTTTGATTGTGTGAGTTTCAGTGTGTGTTTGAGTGTGTGTTTCAGTGTGTGTGTGTTGAGTGTGTGTTTGATTGTGTGAGTTTCAGTGTGTGTTTGAGTGTGTGTTTCAATGTGTGTGTTGAGTGTGTGTTTGATTGTGTGAGTTTCAGTGTGTGTTTGAGTGTGTTGAGTGTGTTTCAATGTGTGTGTTGAGTGTGTGTGTGTGTGTGTGTGTGTGTGTGTGTGTGTGTGTGTGTGTGTGTGTGTGTGTGTGTGTGTGTGTGTGTGTGTGTGTGCAGTGTGTGTGTGTGTGTGTGTGTGCATTGTGTGTTTCAGTGTGTGTGTGTGTGTGTGTGTGTGTGTGTGTGTGCATTGTGTGTTTCAGTGTGTGTGTCTGTGTGTGTCTCGGTTTAAACCGAGACTCACAGCTCATGCTTTCTCCCAGAATGCCTCTGGATATTAAACATGACAGTTTTTAAGTCTTGCTTGCGTTTTCTTTTTTCCACAAAAGGTCAATTTTGCACATTAAAGTATTTACTGATTTTTGTGCCATCAAATCGCTTAATCGCATCTGTTTATATAATATATGTCTGTCCACAAACTTTAAGCATTTCTATATAGCTTTATTTTTATTTTAGTTTTAGTAAAAAAAAAAAAGTTTATCTAAAACTAATTAACTAAAAATTATTACATATATTTCAACTTTATTTCATTCCCTGAAGACGATTTTTACTAGTTTTAGTTAACAACAGGATTATTATTGTTATCATTATTGTTTAAATCTTGCTTGCATTTTCTTTTTTTGATTTTACACAGAAAAGAGTCAAACATAAACATTCAAAACCTAAACTAAAGGAGAAAAAGGTTGAGGTTTATTTACTGATTTTAGTGCCGTCAACCCGATTAATCGAATCTGTGTGTGTGTGTGTGTGTGTGTGTGTGTGTGTGTGTGTGTGTATACAAACCTTGATGTGCTTTTATTGTTTCTATATAGCTAAATTTTTCAGTATTAGTAATTTTATTCCATTTTTTTAAGTTTATCTAAAACTAAATAAAAACTAAAAATATTACAATATTTTATAATTGAACTTTATTTCATTCCCTGAAAACATGAATAGTTTTAGTTAACAACAGGATTATCATTTACTATTTTTTACCAAAAAAAACAATTAAAAAATATTTTAACTTTTTCCCCCCAAAAAATATAAAAAATATTTCATTGATCCAAACAAATGTGACCTGAAACAAAATTAATTGTTTTATTTCATCTAGTTGCCGTCAACCCGATTAATCAAATCTGTTTATATAGTAAGTGTGTGTGTGTGTGTGTGTGTGTGTGTGTGTGTGTGTGTGTGTGTGTGTGTGTGTGTGTGTGTGTGTGTGCAAACCTTTATGTGCTTTTATTGTTTCTATATAGCTAAAAAATTTTTCAGTATTAGTAATTTCATTTAATTTTTTAAGTTTATCTAAAACTAAATACAAACTACAAATCATTTTATAATTGAACTTCATTTCATTCCCTGAAAACATGAATAGTTTTAGTTAACAACAGGATTATCATTAACTATTTTTAATAACTTTTTACCAAAAAAAAATAAAAAAATTAATTGATCCAAACAAATGTTACCTGAAACAAAATGAAAATATTTTCTTTAAAAGGTGTTTTATTTCATCTAGTTGCTGAGGCATCATCTCATTTTTGTTTAGTTTAAGTTTTAATACTAAAATAACTCTAATAAAATAAACTATCAATCACTGATACTAAAATAACCTTATTCAACAATAACAAAGTTTCTCCCAGAATGCATCTGAAGCCGATCAGGATATTAATCAGGACTGTTTTTAAGTCTTTTTTCCACAAAAGGTTCATTTTACACACAAAACTGAGAAAAGAGTCGAACATAAACATTCAGAACATAAACTAAAAGAGAAAAACTGATCTCAGTGCGTCAACCCCACTCACTGCATCTGTTGATATAATAAATGTGTCTACAGACTTTTATTATGTGCTTTTATTTCTACAGTTTATAGCTTCATTTTTATTTCAAGTTTTTTTTCCCGGATTCCTGGTAAATTCAGTCAATATCCGGGAAAGAGTTCATCAGGGAGACTTTGGATGGAAAATGATGAGCGTATTAAAAATGATCTTCATATGGGTTTGAGTGTGAATTAATGACAAATATAATTTGGGGTTGAACAAACTTTAATGCTAATCTCAACAAATGTAAAAAATACAACTTTTAATTTTTGAAATAAAAAATGCAAAATCTATTAATAAATGCTGCAGAATACCATTAATTGTCAGTTCATGTTAACTAATGTAGTTAAATAATAGAATTAATTTCATAAGGGTTTGGAACAACAATTTTTCATTGAACTCTTTAATCCTAATTTCAACGCAAACACAACTTTTGATTTTTAAACATTAGTAAGTGGTAAAATAATCATTAATTAACGCTGTTCATTGGTATTTCGTGTTAACTGAAGCATTAATATTGACTTTATTATGTTGCTTTTTGTTGTTCTCTGAATGATTTGGAAACTCAACATAAATGCGTTCGCGAAATAATAAATGTTCCAATTCGGACAAAAAATGCAGATTATTTTTATTTTAAAAAAAACAAGAGTACAGATCAAATATACAACAATTCAGCCATCGCATGATTCACATCCTCACACTCGTTAGATAAAGATTGTGTTGAAATGAAAGGCACGGCGTGTCAAAGGTCATCAGTCTCGCTCGTGTAAAGGCCGCAGGTTAAACGCCGCTCCTCTGGGTCACTCGCGGCCAGCAGGAGGCGCTCTAGCTCAACGTGTGGACAGAAGCACATGACAACAGCTCTCAGATCAGCTGCGGTGTCCAGAGAGAGAGAGAGAGAGAGACAGATACAGATACAGAGAGAGAGAAAGAAAGACGGAGAGACATATCCAGATACAGAGAGAGAGCGAGAGAGAGAGGGAGTTTCTTCATGTCGTTTCCAGCGTCGCCGACACACACACACACACACACACTCCATCACAGCATGAACGACTGAGTGTGTTTGAAATCCTGAGGCTGGAGGAAGAGAAATAAATCATTCAGAATTCAGAAATAATAATAATCCATTTTCTTTCTAGTAACTCTCTTCAATATTCGCCACAGAGGATCAGTAATGAGGATTTGCATGAATGAAAGTCCCGAGTGTGTGTGTGTGTGTGTGTGTGAGTCGATTCATCAAAGCACATGTAGTTAGAGGAGAAACTGATACTTTGTAACATTTTCAAGAGCTTTATTTTTAGTGCTGAAGTTTTGCCTTTTTGGAGGGAAAAAAGGGGAATTATTATTTGTTGAAAAAAAAAAATCTTTGTAAAAATTACATAATTGGAAAAAATATCCTGCATATCCAAATTGTTGCCATAATTAAAAAATATATTTAATTTAGAATCTTAAATATTTTTTTAAATATTATCTATTTTTTTTTAAATGAACACTTTACAATAAGGTCTCGCTTGTTAACATGAGTTTCATGAACTAGCAATGAGCTTATTAACATTTATTAAGATTTGTTGTTAATGTTTGTTCATAGTGCATTACATAATCTGAACAGATTCAGTGGGTTGAGATTAATATTAATATTAATAAATGCAGCAGGAGAATTATTGTTAGTGTGTGTGTGTTCGTGTGACTCCAGTGTGTGAAAAACTCACTTCTTTTGGAGGATGAGTGTATCCTGACGTCTGACTGAAACACACAACACACACTGTTAAACACACACTCAAACACACAACACACACTAAAACACACAACACACACTGTTAAACACACACTCAAACACACAACACACACTGTTAAACACACAACACACACTGAAACACACAACACACTGTTAAACACACACTCAAACACACAACACACACTGTTAAACACACACTCAAACACACAACACACACTAAAACACAACACACACTGTTAAACACACACTCAAACACACAACACACACTGTTAAACACACAACACACACTGAAACACACAACACACTGTTAAACACACACTCAAACACACAACACACACTGTTAAACACACACTGAAACACAACACACACTGTTAAACACACACTGAAACACACACTGTTAAACACACACTCAAACACACAACACACTGTTAAAC
>NC_138223.1:1240000-1250000 GCF_964197995.2 Scardinius erythrophthalmus | reverse complement strand
TTCTTCAGTCGGACTGGGAATCAAGATCCGCTTCATCAGTTGTCACTTTGAATCAATCTAATGAGTCACTCACTCAATGAATCAATCTAATGAGTCACTCACTCAATGAATCACTCTAATGAGTCACTCACTCAATATATCAATCAATCTAATGAGTCACTCACTCAATGAATCAATATAATGAGTCACTCACTCAATGAATCACTCTAATGAGTCACTCACTCAATGAATCACTCTAATGAGTCACTCACTCAATATATCAATCAATCTAATGAGTCACTCACTCAATGAATCAATATAATGAATCACTCAATCGTTTACATTTACATTTATGCATTTGGCAGACGCTTTTATCCAAAGCGACTTACATTGCAATTCAAGTTACATATTTACATTTATATCAGTTTTTGAAATGAATTATGAATTAAGATTAATTCAATGAATTTATAAATCTAATGGATCACTCAATGATTCACTCTAATGAGTCACTCATTCAATGAATCACTCTACTGAGTCACTCAATATATCAATCAATCTAATGACTCACTCACTCAATGAATCACTCTTTAGTCACAGGTTGTTCATATGACACATTCAAAACTGAGTTTTCCTACAATAAATGCTTGAAAACAGATTTAAACATTTAAATGTAGTATATACACTAGTGATCAGGTCATAACTGTTTTTGAAAGAAGTCTCTCCTGCTCATCAAAGCTGTAAAAACAGTGAAATATTATTCTATTGTAAATCATCTGTTCTCTATGTGAATATATAGTAAAGTGTAATTTATATCCTGTGATCAAAGCTGAATGTTCAGCATCATTACTCCAGTCTTCAGTGTCACATGATCCTTCAGAAATCATGATTTGATGATCAAGAAACATTTATGATTATTATCAGTGTTGAAAACTGCTTTATATTTCTGTGGAAACTGTGATAAAATGTATTTTTCTGGATTCTTTGATGAACAGAAAGTTCAACAGAACAGCGTTTATTTGAAATAGAATCTTTTGTGACTAAAATAAATGTCACTTTTGATCTAAAGAGTGGAGTCTGAGCTGAAAGCTGGCACAGAATGGTGGTGTGTGTGTGTGTGTGTGTGTGTGTGTGTGTGTGTGTGTGTGTGTGTGTGTGTGTGCGTGCGAGACAGACAGTCAGTGTTGTTCAGAGACGCTCGTGTCGGTCTGTCAGCATCAGTTAGTCTGTGTGACACTCAGAGATTCAGAAGAACATGAGGACATTCACTGACACTCAACACACACACACACTCAACACACACACACACAAAAACAGATTTATGATTAATCACTCGCTTTGTGAATATTTTCTCATTAACTCATATTATTTGCCTATACATATACAAATACATATTCTTCCTTTCATATGAAGTACATTCAGGGCTTATAAATTCAGAAGAAAAGTTCATCAAAGATGTTTTACTGACCAATTTAACTTTAAATTTAATTTACATTTTTAAACTTCAATTAAATATTTAAATCTCAAGAAATACTTTCATGAAAGCCTTTATTTGATTTGACTATTATTTTGATTTGTATGTTTGAGTGCTGTCAAATCGATTAATCACATCTAACAAAAAAAATTTGTTTATATAATCTATCTGTGTGTGTGTGTGTGTGTGTGTGTGTGTGTGTGTGTGTATTATATAAACACAAACTTTAATGTTAGACGCATATGTTTGTATATTTTATATTCATGTGAAGCTTGCTTTATATAATAATATAATTATTATTATGAATTCTATCAAAACTGAAGATGATGTTACAAGTGTTTTGTAGTAAGATTTTTTTGAAAAAAAAAATTATGACGGTTTCCACAAAAATATGAACTGTTTTCAACACTGATAATAATCATAAATGTTTCTTGAGCATCAAATCATCATATTAGAGTGATTTCTGAAGGATCATGTGACACTGAAGACGTGCATGAAGCGTGTGTGTGCTGATGCTGACCAGTACGCCGGTGAACTCGTTGACGGTGTAGCTGGCGTTGGGCTGGCGGATGGGGATCGCGCGGTTGTCTTTATACCAGGTGTATGTGGCGGGGGGGATGCTGTGATGGTCCCTACAGCGCAGCTCCACCAGGGAGCCCGTCAGAGCAGAGCTGGGAACCTCACAGGCCGGAGTCTGAGGAGGCACTGCAGAACACACAACACATGAGTGTGTGTGTGTGTGTGTGTGTGTTTTAGAGCGTCCGGGACAAGCGTTACCCAGAGAAATTATTACATTTAAATAATTCTCATGCCAATAAAGCACATTTGAATTTGAATATGGTTGTTTTGGCTTTTTCAGCTCTAGAATAATGTTATTGTCCAGATAAAGTTAGTTTTGTGTTATATATCGCATTTATTTAGCAGTATATTCCCATATAGGGGAGAGCGTGGAGACGAGCGTTACCCAGCACTTTTAGCGTGACGTTGGTCTCTCCCAGCGTGACGCTGTCGGCAGGAGCGCTAACCTCGCACCGGTACTCGCCCGCGTCCTCCTGAGTGACCCTGAGCAGCTTCACCGTCGCTCCCTGGATCTCCGCGCGGTGCTGGAACAGCCCTGCACAACAATGACGATCACTACATTTATGCATTTGGCAGACGCTTTTATCCAAAGCGACTTACATTACACATTTACATTCTTATCAGTTCTTGCTTTCCCTGGGAATCGAACCCATGACCTTGGTGTTGCAAGCGCCAACGCTCTACTGCTCAAACTTTGCTCTATAGCGCCTTTAAAGGCGTCATCGGATGCCCATTTTCCACAAGTTGGTGTGATTCTTTAGGTTCTTCATGTAAAGTTTATAATATACTTTGGTTAAAATTCCTCAGTGGTTGTGTAAAACAACACGCTTTCACCTCCTCAAGAACAGCTCTGCTCACAGCGACCCGTTCCAGTGCATGTCTCTTTAAATGATAATGAGCAACTGCACACCCGTGGGGGGCGGGGGGGGGGTCGACACAAGACTTGAGGAACGTATACAAATAGCTAAGGGCGGAAATATGCTAATGCGGGAAATATGCTAATACGGGTCAGTCCGTCAGCGGTTGTGGGCGGAGCATGAGCATTATGACATCATATTGTGCAGGAAATCCAAACGGCTTGATTATTGAGAGTGTTTAGACTTTTTGAGGATTAAAAAAAAGGAGCGAATGGATTTTTTTCATTGTATGGTGGTTGTGTCCACACACTGCAAACACACATTTATACGCAAACACCATATAAAAGTGAATTTAGCATCCGATGACCCCTTTAAATGTTGCATCTCAAACCATGTTACAAGAATAAAATAAAAAATTCATGAAAATAATAAGATACAAAATGAAAACATGCCTGTTTTCCTGAGTGTTCCCAGTTCATTGGCTTGGGTGGTTACAGGTCTGAGATCAGTTCAGGTCTGGTGTTCCTCAGGGCTCAGTTTTAGGCCCTTTACTCTTTAATACATTATCACTTTTATGCTGATGATACTCATGGGGCTCTGTGGTTGCTAGAGTGTGACTAATGTTTTTTGTCTGTTGCTATGTGGTTTCTAGGAGGTGTCTGCTAGGGCATAACTCATAACACCTCAGCAACCACATAGCAACACCTTAGCAACAACACAGAAAACCTTAGCAATCATGTAGATATTTTTAGCCTGTTGCTATGTGGTTGCTAGGATGCTCTGGGACATTGATAAATGGTTGTGATGTTGTTCTGAGTGGTTGCTGTGGTGTTATGAGTGTTTTTTAAGTGTTGCTATGCAATTTCTAGGTTGTTGCTAAGGTGTCACAAATGTTTTTAGTGTGTTGCTATGTGGTTTCTAGGTGGTGTCAGCTAGGGCATATCTATATGACTGCTAAAGTGTTCTGTGTGGTTGCTAAGGTTTTGCTATGTGGTTGCTAAGGCGTTATAAGTGATTTTTAGCCTGTTGCTATGTGGTTGCTAGGACATTGATTTATGGTTGTGATGGTGTATTGAGTGGTTGCTAGGGTGTTATGAGTGTTTTTTTGAGTGTTGCTATGCAATTTCTATGGTGTTGCTAAGGTGTCACAAATGTTTTTAGTGTGTTGCTATGTGGTTTCTAGGTGGTGTCTGCTAGGGAATATATGTACAATTCTTAAGGTGTTCTGTGTTGTTGCTAAGGTGTTGCTATGTGGTTTCTGATGAGTTATGAGTGAATTTTTAGCCTGTTGCTATGTGGTTGTTAGGATGCTCTAGGCGTTTGCAAGGACTTTGATAAATGGTGTTCTGAGTGGTTGCTAGGTTGTTATAAGTGTTGCTATGCAATTTCTAGGGTGTTGCTATGTGGTGGTTATGGGTGTTATGAGTGTTTTTAGGTGTTCTATGTGGTTGCTAAGGTGTTGCTATGTGGTTGCCGAGGTGTTAGGAGTTATTTTTAACATGTTGCTATATGTTTGCTAGGGCATTGATATTTGACTGCTATGGTGTGGTTGCTAAGGCGTTGCTAAGCAGTTCCTGAGGTGGTATAAGCGGGGGTTTATATGTTGCAATACATTTGCTAGGTTTTTCCTGCATGGTTGCTAGGGTGTTGATATGCACACCTCTCCTCAACAAGACATTAGAGGAATCATTCGTTCGCCAGTTACCTACGAAACGTCCTTCATAATAAACGAAGGACACGTCTTTGTCCTTCTTCTTCCACTCGATGCGAGGGTTCATTTCTTTCTCGGTCTTGAACTCACAGGAGAGCTCGGCGTCTGTGGAGGACAAACACACATCATGGAGTTAGAGCACATCGTCCGACGTATGGCGCATGGCGCATGACAACGGCACACACTCACCCTTGAACTCGTGCACTTCCACGCTGGGACTGCGGCTGGTGACGGTGACCGGGACGACAGGGACGCCTGAAACAGGAACACAACAACAACACAATCTCAGTCTCCAAAATACAAAAAAGCAGCTGTGTGATGTTCAGATGTTCGTCATTGGTAGTTTGACTTCCTAGACGTTAGGAATGTTTTTAGTGTTTTTCTATGTGGTTTCTAGGGAGTTCTAGGTGTTTACTAGGGTACATCTGTATCGTCGCTAAGGTGTTTTGAGTGGTTGCTAGGGTGTTATGAATGTTTATTAGTGTGTTGCTATGTGGTGTTTACTAAGGCATTTATATGCGGTTGGTTATGGTTACTAAGGCGTTGCTATGTGGTTGCTGCTATGAGTGTGTTTTGATATGTTGCTATGCGGTTGCTAGGGTGTTCTAGGTGTTTGCTGGGGCATCGACATAAGGTTGCTATAGTGTTCTGGGTTGTTGCTAGGGTGTTTGCTTATCTTTACTGCTGCTATGGTTTCTGTGTGGTCACTAAGGTGTTGCTATGTAGTAGCTGAGGTGTTATAAGTGATTTTTAGTGCGCTAGGGTGGCATTATGAGTGTGTTTTGAAATGTTGATATGTGTTTGCTAGGGTGTTCTAGGCATTTCCTATGGCGTATCTATATTTGTGTGTGTATATATATATTTCTCCTAAGTTGTTACTAGGGTGTTGCTATGCGGTTGCTAAGATAATGAGTGTTTTTTTGTGTACTGTTATACTGTTGCTATGGTGTTCTGAGTGGTTGCTAGTGTGGCATGTGGTTCCTGAAGTGGTATGGGTAGGTTTTGATATGTTTCTATGCAGTTGCTAGGGTGTTGCTATGCTGCATAGCAACTGAAGAGTGAATCACTGTAGTCAATTTTTTTAACCTTTATTTATATAGTGCTTTATACACAACAGACTCTTTCAAAGCTACTAATAGTGCTCTATGAGAAGTGTTTGCGGACTCCCAGCGGGATGAACAAACACAATATGGATTTCTAAACATAGTTGGTCTAATTTTTCACTGAAGGTCCAGCTTCTGTTCTCCTGTGTGTTTGTGGCTAAAGTTGGATTTCGATTCACTTGCAGGAAAAGGAAGCAGGTGTTTCCCTTCCTGAATAACATGACAGTCATTGTTGGTTTTCCTGTTTCTGCCCACGTGCGACCGACTTTTAGACCACGACCCACAAGAGATCAAGTTCACTGACGAGACTATAGCTTTCCAGATCACACTCACGTTGTGCTGTGATGCTTTTACACTGCAAAAAATGCTTTTCTTACTTAGTATTTTTGTCTTGTTTCCAGTTCAAATATCTAAACATTCTTAAATCAAGATGCATTTACTAGATGAGAAAAATGACATAAGATGTTTTGTCTTGTTTTCTGGGGAAATAAATCAAAATTAAGTGAGTTGATGCTTTAAAAAAGCAAAATTGTCTGCCAATGGGGGCAGAAAAATAATCTTAATTCAAACATAAACAAGATTATTATGCTTACACCATTGGCAGATCATTTTGCTTTTTTTTTTTAAGCAAAAACTCACTTAATCAAAAAAATTTTTCATCAGGAAACAAGACACAACATCTTATGTGCATCTTGATTTAAGAATTTTTAAATATTTGGACTGGAAACAAGATAAAAGTACTAAATAAAGAAAATATTTTTTGCAGCGTACAAGATCCACGTTGCATTCATATTTAAATCACTTTTAGATTGCTACATGATTAAAACACGTGTTTACCAGAGGTGGCCTTTGCAATTCAGAGGCCGATTTCAAATAAAAGAACATTAAATCTTCGTCCCTCAGTAGGGCTGAACGATTTAATCGCAACAAAACCGCACGCGATTTGCGATTATTTTATGCGCAGCTTGTCAGTGGAGTGCGTACTGTGATTGGTAGTAAATACTGCCCCATTTGAACGCCAGAGGGCGCTCTCACGCAAACACGCTAAATGTGCCCCCCGCCACAGAAGTACAATAATGCGCATCATTCCAGGAAATCCCTATCGCTGTAGCTGAATAAACATAAGATTGAAACGCTTTGATTAAACATGACTTATAAAAAAATAAAATACACAACTGCCTTATTCTGTGTCAGAACAGAAGCTCATCATCTCACAGAAGGAGGAGCTCAACTGTCGTTATGAAGTGAGTTTGGAGTAAATGCATGTTATTAAATGTTGCATGTTATTAAAAAGAGGTTCATAAATGCTTCTCATGTTTTGGAAAGATGTTTGACGCGTGTTGTTTTTTCAAATGGACGTTATAAGTGACTCAAACTCCCAGAGCTTTCAGATGGAGCAGCGTTTACAGAGCCGTACATCAATGACAAACTGCGCATAAAAAAAATAATCGCTGCCATTACATGGAAAGTGCGATTAATCGTTCAGCCCTATCCCTCAGCTGAAATGAAATGATACTAAAACCACCAGTAGGTGGCGGCAAATCAATGCCTTAACAAGAGAGTCATTAGCCGCGTTTACATTACCCTTCAAATTGCGCAAATTGAAATTGCGAATTGAAAATACGCTCAATGGTCAATTTTGCAAAAACTCCCATTTATCGCAAAAAAGTTTTTCCGCTCGCATGAGGGGGTTTTTCAGGCAATTCCAAAAAGAAATATTTCGCAAAACTGCATTGGAAACAGTTTTTGCGCAATTACAGTCACCTGACGTAGACGACGCGGTGTGTTTGGACAGAATACGAGACAGAGTTCTTTATTAAACTCATATAAGACAAAAGAATTACAGGAATACTGGATTCTAAACCTCAAATAAATGCCACAATCAAGACCTGGAAGCAAAACTGAGAGAGAAACACCCAGAAACTCCTCATATGTGCCGCTCATGAGTATAATAAGGGTCGTTCCTCACCATTAATGCTTGAAAACACACACACATCTCCTTCCATTAATAATAATGGCCAGTGCAGTGGCTGGGAAACCCACCAATGTCCGTTGCCATGGTTTTTGGAATGATTTTATTGATCGCGAGAGGAAAAAATTAAGTTTTAGTCCATAACATCGGATAATGGAAACGCCGTCATTTCACAATAATTTTTTGTCGACATTTAAAAAAAAAATTTTCCGCAAATCTGTAATGGAAACGCGCCCATTGAATCATTCAGTTGAACGATTCGTTCGAAACGGCTGATTCATTCAGGGGCAAAGAAGAAGTGACTGAGTGAGTCATTGAGTCGTTCATTAGAATGATTCGTTAAAAAACGCGGATTCAATCAGTAACAAAACTAAAACTCACGCAGTGGCTCAAAATAGAGGAAAAACGGACAATATTGCGTCACCTCATTATTAACTTATTGTTTATTAAATTGTTGTATAAAATCATTATCAAACGTTCTGATATTCTGGAAAACAGCATGTTTGTTCGTGTGATATTGGTTACAAATATTAAAAACAAGAACTTATTTAACTTTATTTAATCATAACAGAGCCCTCTTTTTCTTTTGTCTCTCTTGATCATGCAAGACCTAAACAACTGAAACCAGAACGAAGACCAGAGTTAATTCTTTGCCCGAAAGAACCACGAGACATTATTGCTGCTACATTTTTAAAGCGGTGGTATAATGCCCTTTTCACAAGATGTAAAATAAGTCTCTGATGTCCCCAGAGTGTGTGTGTGAAGTTTTAGCTCAAAATACCCCACAGATATTTTTATATTGCATGTTAAAATTGTCACTTTTTGAGGGTGAGCAAAAACACACCGTTTTTGTGTCTGTTCCTTTAAATGCAAATGAGCTGCTGCTCCCGGCGCAGGGGGGCGTAGCTACAAGAGCTTGTGTCCTTTTACCTCACACACACGCACTTAACATTTCTAAAACTTTTAGCCTTTAATGTTCAAACCAGAGTCAAACAATGATGGAGAGACTCGAGAAGAAGTGACATGTAGAAGCAACAGGACATTTCTGAATGGTTATTGATGAGTTTATGAAGCTGATGTGGAGTTATCTTCTAGTCATTTATTAACATATTCTGTCATGATAATCTATAAATCGTGTTCAGGGGGCGGGGTTTATGTAAATTCTAGGGTTGGTGATGTCACTAACCCGGGAGGAATGTGGTGTAGTCTCTACCAGCCGTTTGTTGTAGTCCTTAAAAAGTGATTTCTGTAAAAGCAAATATCTCCCTTTGCTCTGAACTTTGAGCGTTGTAACTTTGCAGATGTTGTTTATGCTCAAACAGCAACATTACACACTAACTAAAGTTAGAAAAGTCAAATCATAATCAACCACCCCTTTAAATCAAAATGAAATGTATCGTTCAAATGAGGAGTAATGTGCAGATAAATGACCGTGTCCTTGAGTAATTCTTTTGTTTAATTCCATGTCAAAGTGCAGCTGATGATGACCAGCGGAAGCAGAACGTCCAAAACACTGCGTGGAAATGCTGTTTCCTGACAGATAAAATCAGGAGTGTGTGTGTGATTGATTACAGTGATTAATTCGTTTCATCGTTTAGAGGAAGAGTGTGTGATGTCAT
Organism: Scardinius erythrophthalmus; assembly: GCF_964197995.2. Classification (NCBI taxonomy): domain Eukaryota; kingdom Metazoa; phylum Chordata; class Actinopteri; order Cypriniformes; family Leuciscidae; genus Scardinius; species Scardinius erythrophthalmus. The sequence goes on along the minus strand of NC_138223.1, from coordinate 1,240,709 downwards.
TTCACGACCGCTGCAGTTTCAGATAACAATAACACCAGTGTTTTCTGGAAGCCGCTAATGTCTCGACTTTCCCCCATATCCGTGTTATTACTCCAGTTCTGGAGCGGGAATAACGGGAACAACTTATCAAACCCCATGAGCTGCTGTCAATCAAACACTCACATTAGAGTTCACTTCATTCACATTTAGAAAACTATCGTCAGATTCACACAGAAACTCAAAAGATCTTCACCACAACCCGACAAAATAAAAGTTCAGCTTAACTTGAAATTTTAACAGATTTAGACCCGGAAATCTTTTTTTTTTTTTTTTTTTTTTTTAAAGAATTGAGTGTTTATCAGAGGGGTCCAAGATCCTGGGACTTCTGCTGCACCTGAACCACGAATACACACACAAAAAATTTAATGGTTTCGAGGAGTTTTGTGGTTGGAATTTAAAAAAGTAACAAATCCTTCATTCACCGGTCAATTTGACCCCCTTAGGAATGTGAGGAATGCTTCAGTTCACATAGAAAAACCTAAAAATGCTCAAAATTCAAACTAAAAATGCTCAAACTTTACCAAAAACATGTGTATCTGAATGCACACTGAAGAGAAACTGGCTTTAGGACCCAGCGGAACAGCTCATTTACTCCATATAGAGATATAAGCCCATCAAATATCATCTTATATTATTATTTTTTTTCCACAAGAGGTCAAAGACACACAAT
>NC_138223.1:1147500-1225000 GCF_964197995.2 Scardinius erythrophthalmus | reverse complement strand
TTATACACAGAACACACACATACATTATGTAAACTTTTTATTTTTTAGATGCGATTAATGGTTTCCCAGCCCTAATGAACACGAGCTTCTGTTCTTCACTCGGAGAGAGCGCTCCCGGTCGTCTGCCTAACCCTAACACACAACACACTCTCCAGCGCGGTGGGGCCGGGTGGGTTCAACGCAAAAATCTGTGTGGGATCTGCAACCCAATACACACATCAGACACGTGAGCGGAGGAATGCTGTCGGCCCGCTCGCACACACACACACTCGCACACACGCGGCATTTTTAAGAACACAATAAGGCACATTTAAGGGATGAAATGATTGACTGCAGGGATGCTTTAAATAAATGTAAATGTGCAGCTTGAATGCAATGCAGTTCACGCAGTATAAAAGCATCAGCCAGATGCATGAATGTAAATATGAAAATAAGCAATACATTTTTTTTAAGCATTTTAACACACATTTCTAAATAATCAAAGCACATAAAACAAGGAGGATTTCAGATGCATGTTAATAACTGCTGATGTCAGATATTAATAACCAGTTCTGACCTCTGAAGGAGTCCAGGAGTCCAGACGCGAGTCCAGAACCAGATCACAACAGAACGCACCGGCGGTCACTGCAAACACAACCGGTGAACATCGTCTCAGTATCACTGCTGACACACACACGGGTCTCTGGGTTCGACACGCGTGTGTGTTCTGTTCAATGACACGTGAGATTAATGCTTGATATACAGTATTCAGGATACTCCTGAAAGAGTCATTCTGTACTGTAATGTCAATGTGTCATGCAGTCTCACATAGATCTAGTCTATATTCTCGAATTATATCTTACTTTATAACTATCATAACAGTGTAATTTGAGTTTATCTGTCGACGTGATGCCGGTTAATCTCAGATCTGGTTCAAACATCCACATCTCTATGATCAGATGATCTTTCTGAACCCATGTTTTCTCACCGCTGGCATTTCGGTTGTTTATTTTGTCATGCACTGCGATACTGAGTTTTTGCGAAATTTACATGTTTCCATTGAGCGTATTTTCAATTCGCAATTTCAATTTGCGCAATTAGAAGGGTGATGGAAGCGTGGCTAATGACACCTTAAAATAAAGTGTGACCGTATTTGATCATTTTTGTACTTTTTTTTTTTCCACAAAAATGCCAAGCCTACAAAAAATTGCTAATAAATCTCTGGTTATGCTATATATTAATGCCAAATATTGGACTCAATCTTTTAATCAAGTTGTTTTCGTTATTTCTGGCACTGATTGACCGTAGGCCTCACTGATCTGACCTGATGATCCGGCAAGCTTGTGTGTGAACTTTATTTCACTCAGAAAACTGAGGAACTCAAATCAGTGTTCAATCAGATCAAAAACTGTGCTAACTGACAAAAAGATGGAATCCAATATTTGGTGCTAATGGAGCATAATGAGAGATTTACAAGCGCACATTAGGAGAAGGAAGTGTTAACAGGATCAGTCCTACCTGGCACTTCAGGAAGCTTCAGCAGCTCGACGCTAAACTCGTCTTTAAACGCTCCGTCGAGCACATGACCCAGGAGAGACGCACAGGAGCGCCAGTACGCCTGACACACACACACACACACACACACACACACACACACACACACACACACACATCATTATGCCTCAGTGATAGATGCTTTAGAATCATTAATGTGTCGATTATGGTGAAAACACTTTACAATAAGGTCTCAATATTTAATGCATTAACTATCATTTATAATTTGCCATTGTGCACAACCAAAAATGTATAGTTTACTATTGTCTACTGATTTCTTGTCAGTATCCACATTATGTTTAGCATGGGAGCATAACTTGAATGTACAAGGCTTCCAGATATTTAAGCTGTACAAAAATAACTTCATTGCAAAATGATATTTGTCATTATAATTTTTTAATCATTGTTTTTAAAAAGCATGTTCCTGGTAATCTTGAATGAGAATAAGTTCCTCTTGCAGCATCTCTTCTCTTCTCTGATGACGAGGGCGGGGCTATAACCTGTCACTCACATGACATCAGCCAATAGCAAACCACAGCCATCCAATCAATTCCCCACAGACACAATCAAGCCCCGCCCACATTTATTCATGTTCCAGAATCGTTTCGCTCGGATATACGACACAATAGAGGAGAAAAGACGAGTGTAACTTCACTTACGTGATGAGTTTGACGAATTTAACCTTATTCTGTAACACACAGTCATTACAGCAGACACAAACACTGACCTGATTGACTATCTGAGGGTCTTCATCTTTAAAGGTGAGGAGGGTGAGGTCACAGGAGCGGGTCAAAGGTCGATGCATGTGCCACGGTTCTCCGTCCACCAGAGCCAGAACCGAACTCTTCACATGCCACTCCGTCAGATCTGACAAACAGGAGAGAGTGAAAACACCACGGGACGCTCGGGTCGGTTTGTGCACGCCGTTTACTTGATGTTTTATTTATATGTTTTCACAGATCACTGATCATTTACTACACAGTGAACGCCATGAGGCTTCAGGTTTGTAAGGACAGGGGACTTCTGCATGAAAAAAGGCAATCGCAATATATGTTACTCGGCATATTGCAAAATGTTTAAAATTGCAATAATATTGGAGACGCTGGTGATTCCCACTAGAGATCGACCGATAATCGGTTAACCGATATTTAAGCAACTAAATAATATTGGTTTAAAATTGCAATAATATTGGAGTGATTCCAACTAGAGATCGACTGATAATCGGTTTACCGATATTTTCCCGAAATTTAAGCAACCAAATAATATTGGTTTAAAATTGCAATAATATGTTGATTTTAATTAGAGATCAACCGATAATCGGTTTTACTGATATTTTTCCCAATATTTGTGCAACCAAATAATATTGGTTTAAAATTGCAATAATATTGGAGTGATTCCCTCTAGAGATCGACTGATAATCGGTTTACCGATATTTTCCCGATATTTAAGCAACCAAATAATATTGGTTTAAAATTGCAATAATATGTTGATTTTAATTAGAGATCAACCGATAACCGGTTTTACTGATATTTTTCCCAATATTTGTGCAACCAAATAATATTGGTTTAAAATTGCAATAATATTGGAGTGATTCCCTCTAGAGATCGACCGATAATCGGTTTACCGATATTTTCCCGATATTTAAGCATCCAAATAATATTGGTTTAAAATTGCAATAATATCAGAGACACTGGTGATTCGCACTAGAGATCGACTGATAATCGGTTTACCAATATTTTTCCCAATATTTAAGCAACCAAATAATATTGGTTTAAAATTGTAATAATATGTTGATTTTAATTAGAGATCGACCGATAATCGGTTTACCGATATTTTCCCAATATTTAAGCAACCAAATAATATTGGTTTAAAATGGCAGTGATATTGGAGTTGCAGGTAATTCCAACTAGAGATCGACTGATAATCGGTTTACCAACATTTTCCCATAATCGGGTATTGATTTTGTAATATCGGATTCACCGATGAATGGCGCCATCTTTTGTGCGTTTTGAGAATTGCGCCCAAGGTCACCATTAAAGCGCTGCATCTGAGGAGAGGCGAGTCAACAACAGTGTTCAAAGCTAAAATATCTTGCCCTAATTAATTAATAAACATTATTTAACATACCAGCCATTAATGCAGAAATGAGATATGCAGTGTTGTTGTTATAATTATCAAAAACAGAAATAAACAATAAATAAATATCGCTTCTATATATCAGTTATCAGGCAGATAAACATGCAAATAATTGATATCGGTTATAAAACATAAATATGTGTCGATCTCCTGACACACTCACAGCGTGTCATAATTCTCAAAAACAGAAATAAAGCAATAAATAAATATCGGTTATCGGGCCCACAAGCGTGCATTTAACTGTTATCGGCTATAAAGGACGGGTGTGTGTGGATCTCTAGCGACACTCACGGCGCGTGCAGCTGTGTGGCGTGGACTGGCCCCGGTTCATGACGAGCAGCGCCCCCTGTAGGCCGGGCCCCCGCAGGGTCACCTCGATCTTCTCTGTGCGCGGATACAGAGACCGCTGACGCTTCTGCTCCTCCGAGAACTGAGCGCTGCGACGACTGCGCAGATCCGCAGACGAGAGACGCACCGCCGCCGCGCTCGACGCCAGCCCTGCAACACATTCATTCATTATACTGGACGAGAGAGAGAGAGAGAGAGAGAGAGACAGAGAGAGAGAGAGAGAGAGAGTGAGAGAGAGAGAGACAGAGAGAGACAGAGAGAGACATAGCCTATATATATATATACACACATTACTGTAAGTAATGTAATAAAATATTATACTAAATTATACACTATATTTCGGTAACACTTTACAATAAGGCTCATTAGTTAACTATCTTAGTTAATATGAACTAAGGATGAACAATACTTCTACAGCGTTTATTAATCTTAGTTAATATTAATTTCGACATTTACTAATACATTATTAAAATCAAAGGTTGTATTTGTTAACATTAGTTAATGCATTGTGAACTAACATGATCAAACAATGAACAGCTGGGTTTTTATTAACTAATATTAACAAAGATTAATAAATAAATACTGTAACAAATGTATTGCTCATTATTAGTTCATGTTAGTTAATACATTATCTAATGAACCTTATTGTGAAGTGTTTCCAGAATTGCAATAGCATAATAATCTACATTGAAATGAGTAGTCATAAAATTAGATACTCCGTTAAATGAGAAGTTGAGAGTTAGTTGTAGTTTTATTTGCCAGACATCATCATCATCATCATCATCATCAGTGTGTGTGAAGGTCAGTAGTTTGATCATCAGTGTGTTTCATCATGATCGACTTACGGCGCTGAAGAATCTGACAGACTGTTCGAGAAGCCATGAGCGGTCACACACACACTTCCTTCGCTATATGAACTGATAAAATATAAACTATACAGAAATGATTTCAATAAACCTGATGACTGTCTAAAGCCAGCGACATGCTTGTACAGTTTCCGGCTGCAGGTGCAGCGATAATAACAGTCCGTGCGAACCGAGGAAACCGGCGTTTAAGGTTCCGCTTTGAGTGACTGATGTCAACAAGCTACAGTTTTCAATTACAATGTATTATTAAGTATTATCAAATGAACTATATACATATATGTAGAATATGTAAGGGTTCATGCCCGACGAGGTGTCCATTGTCAGGTATTAATGGACGGCGCGCATTGGACGGTTGCCTCTGCCGAAGTCCATTAATACCTGACAAATGGACACCTCGAAGGGCATTAACCCGCTTATACCATGGTCACTTGCCAAATAACACATTTTTAAAACATTAGTTTATATTTTAATTAGTTTTACAATCGAAATCTAAAGTTTGTACAAACAATAACTTGGTTTCCCTGGTTACGCCTGACGGTTTATTTACTATCACTTTTTAATGGACACCCTACAGCCAATCAGAATCGAGTATTCACCCAGACCATGGTATAAAATATATTATATAATATACCATTCATTTGTTTCAGAAATAATTGCAGCTTTATGTAGGCTAATTTTTGCCTTCTGAATAACATGTAATTAAGAAATGTGATTTTAAATCTTGACAGTTTTGTAGTCCTAAAACTCCCTCAGAGATTTCCTATGAGTAATTTATGAATTGTTAAACACATTGTTAAACACAAACATAATAAATCCTTATAATATATATCAAAAAACATTAAAAAAATAAAAGCAATATAATTACTTACAAGTATTGAATATCAAAATATATAAAAGCAAATTTAACAAATCAAATTGAATTTAAGGGGTATTTATATTGTAGCCTAATATATAAGTTGCATTTCCAGCACAGAATGTCTAATAAGAGGAGAACTTCCACTCTCAGTAAACGTCCGGCTTCTGAACTGGTTGCAGTTCCACTCTGGCTCCACATGAGGGCGCTCACAGGACGAGTGCAGTTCCACTCTGGCTCCACATGAGGGCGCTCACAGGACGAGTGCAGTTCCACTCTGGCTCCACATGAGGGCGCTCACAGGACGAGTGCAGTTCCACTCTGGCTCCACATGAGGGCGCTCACAGGACGAGTGCAGTTCCACTCTGGCTCCACATGAGGGCGCTCACAGGACGAGTGCAGTTCCACTCTGGCTCCACATGAGGGCGCTCACAGGACGAGTGCAGTTCCACTCTGGCTCCACATGAGGGCGCTCACAGGACGAGTGCAGTTCCACTCTGGCTCCACTTGAGGGTGCTCACAGGACGAGTGCAGTTCCACTCTGGCTCCACATGAGGGCGCTCACAGGACGAGTGCAGTTCCACTCTGGCTCCACATGAGGGCGCTCACAGGACGAGTGCAGTTCCACTCTGGCTCCACATGAGGGCGCTCAAAGGACTAGTGCAGTTCCACTCTGGCTCCACATGAGGGCGCTCACAGGACGAGTGCAGTTCCACTCTGGCTCCACATGAGGGCGCTCACAGGACGAGTGCAGTTCCACTCTGGCTCCACATGAGGGCGCTCACAGGACGAGTGCAGTTCCACTCTGGCTCCACATGAGGGCGCTCAAAGGACTAGTGCAGTTCCACTCTGGCTCCACATGAGGGCGCTCACAGGACGAGTGCAGTTCCACTCTGGCTCCACATGAGGGCGTTCACAGTACGAGTGCAGTTCCACTCTGGCTCCACATGAGGGCGCTCACAGGACGAGTGCAGAATGAATGGAGGTCTATGGCGCTATACCCCTCAAAATCCACTTTTCTCAGGATATAATGTTTTGTCTAGTAATTTGAATGTTGTATTCGAAAGGAGATGCAAAGAAATTATACATTGCTGGGTGTTAGATTTTTTAGAGTCACTTATTTTCTTTTAAAGTCTTTTAAAGTGTCAATGACGTCATACACATCCTACGACCAGAGATACTGCTTTACGGCAATCCTTCAGTGCTTTCGCGCTCTGCACTTTCTTTTCTCTCGAGGCATCGACAACACAGCTGACACAGGTAAATACACTAGAAGAGTTTTTGTTTTGTTGTTTTAAAAGACCATCAAGCGGTCTCTCTGGTCGTAATCAGTCCTTCACTGAACAATCAGCGTTCATTAGCAGAATGCTAGCGTGTTATGGGCAACAACAACTCAACCTGTAAGAAATCGAAAGGACACAAGTACTCGTTCATTCAACTTTCGACCTATAACCCATGTTGAACTTGCAAAACCTACTATCAAACCTGAGATTTCTCAACGGCAATCGGGTGAAAGAGACACATTTAGCCGTCTAGCCCCATAGACTCCCATTCATTCTGCACTCATGGGCGATCGCCCCCAGTGGAGCTCTGGTGGAACTACAACCAACATTCGGTACAATAGGACTTAATAGGGAGCGGCCAGGCTCTCCGTAGACGCGCTCTGGTTTCCAGCAAACGGAACGTTTGCCCTATTAAGGTTCTCTCAACGTCATGAACAAGCGTTCTTCCAGTAACGTTAATAGAACGTTCGTTCAGAGTTATCTGGTCTTTAAAAATGTTCTCAAAACGTTACTTATAGTCTAGATCGTTCATGGAACTTTTTTTTTACTAGTTGCCATATCAAGACTATATAGAGTCATATTAGAACTATGATATTCTATTCTATACTTTTTAATGAATTTGATTGAGAAACCTTGAGAAAAAGGTGAATAAAGACTGAGAGTCAATGTTCAGAAATTATATTATTATGTTTTGAATTATGCCGTATATCTATAATAATAATAATAATAATGCATTTTATTTATAACACACTTTTCATCAAAGGTCTCAAAGTGCTACAGGTTAGAAACAAAAAAGATAAGCAGTTCTTTAGAAATAACATCTAAAGGGGACCAAAAGCTTTGCTTAAAAGAAATGTCTTAAGGCCTTTTTTAAAACAGTGGAGCCCTCGAGGAGTCCACAGATGTGGTCCACAGATCTCCCATTGTCCTGAGTCTGGTTCTGGGAATGTGGAGGAGGTTTGAGTGAGTGGAGCGGAGGGAACGGGTTGTGTTTTGTGGGTTGTCCATGGATGCATTGATGTGTGAGGAGGGAAAACTTGCACTCAATCCTGGTGGAGATCGGAAGCCAGTGGAGTGAGTGGAGAATGGGCGTGATGTGCTTGTGTTTCCGACCTCTCATCAGGATCCTAGATGCAGAGTTTTGGATGTACTGAAGCCTCTGCAGACTCTTTTCTAGGAATCCCAATGAGAAGGGCGTTGCAGTAGTCCAGTCTGGAGGAGACAAAGGCATGATCCAGCTTTTCGGCGTCTGAGAGGGTGAGAAAGGTGCGGAGTTTGGAGATGTCACGGAGGTCTTGCATGGGTGATTTACATGGGCTTCAAAAGTGAGTTGGAAGTCCATTTTTACACCAAGATTAGTGACTGTTGATGAGAGGGGAATGTTGGTGCCAGAAAAGCTGATGCTGGTTATGGATGATGATTTGGTCTGGTGAGGAGTGCCAACCAGGATGGCTTCAGTTTTGGAGCTGTTGAGTTGAAGGAAGTTGTGCTCCATCCATACTTTTATCTCCTCCAGACAGGTGATGGGGTGTGGTTTCAGCTGTGGCATGTACATACAGCTGTGTGTCATCGGCATAGCAGTGGAATAAGATTTTGTGACGGCTGATGATTTGGCCAAGGGGGGTGAGGTAGAGGATGAAGAGGATGGGGCCAAGGACTGACCCCAGGGGGACACCGCAAGTAACTGTGTGTGGATTTGACTTGGAGTGGCCCAGGGAGATGTATTCTGTCCGGTTTGTGAGGTATGATCTGAACCAACTGAGGGCAGTGTCATTTAGTCCAGTAGTGAGGTGGAGCCGGTTTAAAAGAATGCCGTGGTCGACATGCAGCGGAAAGGTCCAGGAGGATGAGGAGGGAGGGAGAGCCAGCATCAGATGATATGAGGAGGTCGTTTGTGACTCTGACGAGGGCCGTCTCTGTGCTGTGGGCAGAGTGGAAACCTGACTGGAATTATTGGTTATTATGTTTGAGGTGGTCCTGAAGGTGGGCGGCAACTGCTTTCTCAAGTACTTTTGATATGAAGGGGAGAATGGAGATGGGCCTATAGTTGGATAGGACTTCCGGGGAAAGAGGGGGAAACGTCTACTATAGTTGGATAGGACTTCCAGGGGGAAGTGGGGGAAACGTCTACTATAGTTGGATAGGACTTCCGGGGGGAACGTGACCAGTTTGGAGGGAATGATTTATAATAGCGGTGAACAGGAGACTTAGGACAGTGATAAGAGTTTTTACCAGGGAGGTTGGGAGAGGGTCCAGGGGACAGGTGGAGGATTTCATCTTCCTGATGATGTTCTGCACCTCTTCTGATGAAACCTCAGGAAAGCAGTTTAGGGGTTGGGAGACGGTATATGTTGGGGGAACAGTTTGGGTGGGAGGACCAGAAAGGGCAGAGCGAATATGTGCAATTTTTGACGTGAAGAAATCCATGAATTTATTGCACTGCTCTTCTGTAGTCAAGTCAAGTCGTCTTCATTTATATAGCGCTTTTAACAATGTAGATTGTTTCAAAGCAGCTTTACAGAGATAAGCGTATAGTTTAAGGTAACAGAGATTGTTTTGGCTTTATAGCAGAGTTAAGTTATTTTCCAGCTAAAGTTAGTTTTGATTGATTCGCTTCCGACGCAACGATCATTTATTATTAAATTAGGGGCCGCTAAGACGACACCATTCTCTCTACACAGACTTTAAACGCGAACCTGTGAGAAACGCTGATGGCGTTCACATGCGCATTAAGAATTGGTTCTATAGTTATGTGCGTTTGAATATATGTGCGCAGGTTTGTAATTCCCTACAAGCCCTAAATAAATTTTGATACAGAATTTTATTTTATTTTGTCACTTCGGGGTAGATACGCGAAACAAATTTTCCCGACAACGCTTTATCTGTAGAGTGGTAGTGGGATCCTCCATAGGGAGAGACTAGTTGGCACTTCAGCACTGCGTTGTCATCGGGTCCAGGCGAAGGTCCTTTATCAGATCTGGATACGGCCTGGATCCGGCAGGCTGCGGGAAAACCTCAGGATAAACAAAGATGGGAAGTGTTCCTGGTTCCAGCTGACCTAATCTATGCAGCCTAACATTGAATTATAGAAGTCTATAATGTGTTATGTGTATGCTAGGTCAAAGAGATGTGTCTTTAGTCTAGCTTTGAGCTGACAGAGTGTGTCTGCTTCCCGGACAATGGTAGGAAGGCTGTTCCAGAGTCTGTAGTGGCAGTAAGTGGGGGAGATTGTGGTTTGAGAAGGTGGTTTATAGTGGGAAAAAGTCAAGTCAAGTCAAGTCAACTTTATTTATATAGCGCTTTTCACAATACAGATTGTATCAAAGCAGCTTCACAGTATTAAAATAAAATAGTACATCAGTGTATGTTTCTGGTGTAAAACATCCACGTTTGGTAATGCAGATCAATAGCACTGTTGAATCGATTAATCAAATTAAGTATCCCCAACTGAGCAAGCCAAAGGCAACAGTGGCAAGGAACCGAAAAACTCCATTAGGTGACCTAATGGAGAAAAAAAAACCTTGGGAGAACCCAGGCTCAGTCGGGGGCCAGTTCTCCTCTGGCGTTTATGAAGTAGAGACCGGATTTAACTGTAAGATTAAAATATTATATGAATGCCTGGCTGAAGAGATGCGTCTTTAATCTAGTTTTAAACTGGGAGAGCGAATCTGAGCAACGAACAGTATCAGGAAGACTATTCCAGAGTTTTGGAGCTAAATGTGAAAATGCTCTCCCTCCTTTGGTGGATCTGGATATCCTAGGTATGACCAGAAGCCTCGAATTTAGTGATCTTAAAGAGCGCGATGGATTATAGGGCGATAGAAGATCCGTTAAATAAACTGGAGCTAAGCCGTTTAGGGCTTTATAAGTCAGTAGCAATACCTTGTAATTAATACGGAACTTTATAGGTAACCAATGTAGTGATGATAAAATTGGTGTTATATGGTCAAACTTTCTTGATCTAGTAAGAACTCTAGCGGCGGCATTTTGGACTAACTGTAGCTTGTTTATTGAGGATGCAGGACAACCAGCTAATAAAGCATTACAGTAATCTAGTCTCGAGGTCATGAATGCATGAACTAGCTTTTCTGCATTAGAAACAGATAGCATGTTACGTAATTTAGCAATATTTCGAAGGTGAAAAAAGGCTGTTTTTGTAACATATGAAATATGATTTTCAAAAGACAAGTTACAATCTAATATAACACCCAGGTCTTTTACTGTAGAGGATAAAGTAACAGGACACCCTACTATGTTAAAGTTGTATTGAAGGAGGTTTTGTGGGCGGTTTTTTGAACCGATAAGTAGTACCTCTGTCTTATCTGGATTTAATAAAAGAAAATTGTGCGTCATCCAATCTTTTATATCTTTAACACACTCTGTCAATTTGGATAATTTAGCGTTTTCATCCGGCCGTGATGAAATATATAGTTGAGTGTCATCAGCATAACAATGGAAACTAATTCCATGTTTCCTTATAATATTTCCAAGTGGCAGCATATATATTGAGAATAATAGAGGGCCTAACACAGATCCTTGCGGCACTCCATAGTTTACTGGAGTTATGATCGATTTTTCTCCGTTTAAATAGACAAAATGGTAGCGGTCAGATAGGTATGATCTGAACCAGCTTAATGCTTGTCCTTGAACACCGGTATAATTTTGTAGCCGATCTAAGAGTATTGTGTGATCTATAGTATCGAACGCAGCACTAAGATCAAGTAAAACTAGTATTGAGATACAGCCTTGGTCAGAAGCTAAAAGTAAATCATTTGTGATTTTAACGAGCGCAGTTTCAGTGCTATGATGCGGCCTGAACCCAGACTGAAACTTTTCATAGGTGTCATTTTCTTGCAAGAAAGAGCCCAGTTGGGCAGACACAACTTTTTCTAATATTTTGGACATAAAAGGAAGATTTGAAATGGGTCTATAATTTGCTAGGTTATTTGGGTCTAATTGTGGTTTCTTAATTAGTGGTTTTATAACTGCCAATTTAAATGTTCTTGGAACATGACCTAAAGATAAAGACGAGTTAATAATATTGAGGAGAGGCTCTTCCACTATAGGTAACACTTCTTTCAATAGTTTAGTTGGTATGGGATCTAATAAACATGTTGTTGTTTTAGAGGAAATGATAAATTTATTTAACTCTTTTTGTTCTATAGTTGTAAAGCACTGTAATTGTTCTTGCGGGGTGATAATCGAGGCTGAATTATAAGGCGCGATTGAAGATTGAACGTTTACAATTGTGGATCTGATGTTTTCTATTTTCTCAGTGAAAAAATTCATGAAATCATTACTACTAAACTGTAACGGAATATTTTGTTCAGGTGACGCTTGTTTATTTGTTAGTCTAGCCACGGTGTTAAATAAGAACCTAGGATTGTTTTGGTTATTTTCTATTAGTTTGCGTAGATGCTCAGCCCTGGCCGCTTTTAGGGCCTTTTTATAGCGTGACGTACTGTCTTTCCAAGCGATTCTAAAAACCTCTAAATTAGTTTGTTTCCATTTACGCTCTAAATTACGGGTTTCTCTCTTTAGAACACGAGTAGTATTGTTGTACCATGGTGCTTTAATTTTCTCTCTGACCTTTTTTAGTCTCATAGGTGCAACAATATCCCATTTTCCAGAGAGAACGGTGCTCATAGTGCTGGTTAGTTCGTCTAGTTCATCTGTTTGTTTAGGTTCAGGCAGCAGCTGAGACAGATCCGATAAGCAATTTGAAAAATTATCTATGGTGGATGGAAGGATTGTTCTGCCTAATCGATAACGCGGCGCAGCATGATATATTACCGGGGTACGTAATATGCAAGTTACCATGTAATGGTCAGTTACATCATCACTTTGCGGAATGATATCTATATCGGTTGGATCGGTTCCATGTGATATAATTAAATCGAGTGTATGATTAAAATGATGAGTCGGTCCGGTAACGTTTTGCTTAACAGTTTAATAAGTCTATAAACGCAGCCCCTAACGTATCATTTTGATTATCTACGTGTATGTTAAAATCTCCAACAATTAATATTTTATCGACATTGACCAATAGATCTGAGAGAAAATTTGCAAATTCTTTTAGGAAATCAGCGTAAGGCCCTGGTGGTCTATATACGGTAGCCAAGGCTAAAGATAATAGGGATGTTTTTCTATCATCTAAGAGCGTAACATTTAGTACAAGTACTTCAAATGAAATAAACGTATAACCCGTTTTCTGAGTAACATTGAGAATATCTCTATAGATAGTTGCAATACCGCCGCCACGACCAATCAGACGGGGCTCGTGCTTATAGGAGTATCCTGATGGAGTAGACTCATTTAGACCGAAATAATCATTTGGTTTAAGCCAGGTTTAAAAAGCTGCTTGGAATTTCCTGGGCTGTTTCTGATGGCATCGCAGTAAAACTGTGACCTTGCCTCTTTGAGGGACTGTGTTCTGTTGTTGCTCCCGGTAGATTTGTTTGTGGACAGTGAGGCCAGAGGCTCTGAAACGCCGCTCAAGGACCCGCCCTGCCGCCTTCATCTCACGAAGCCCATCTGTGAACCAGGGAGCGGGTGAAGGGGACTGTTCTGGTTTTAACAGGGGCGTGGAGGTCCAGGAGGTGCTCAGATGGCTGTTGTAGTAGTCCACTGCTTCGTCGGCTGAGGAAAAGTGTGTGGAAAGATGCTGAAAGTCTCCTGCCAAGACTTCTGGGTTTATGTTTTTTAGGTTTCTGAAACAGATATTCCGCTCAGGCTTGGAGAGGCTGGATGGGGATGGCAAATCCGTAGAAATGACCTTGTGATCAGACACAGCTCATACACCGGCAGGTTGGTGAGAGGGGCAGAGTGTGTAATGACCAGGTCCAAGGTATGCCCCCTGGTGTGTGTGGGGACACCAACAAGTTGTTTTAAGTTCAAGCAGTCCAGTAACACGACATGGATGTTCATATCACCTAAAATTATAACTTCGGCGGAGGATTGTGCAGAACGTTTTGAGGAGATTTGACATCTCAGTGATAAATGATGGGTTTGGTTTTGGTGGTCGGTAGATGAGGAGGAACAGCAGCACAGGGGAAGGCTGTGTTTTACGGTGTATTTGTTGTCAAACTCAAAAATTTCTTTATTTTTTTAATTATTAAAAAATGCCATTATTTTATCTGAAAAAGTTCATAATTATATTTTATTGACTAAATATTTCAGTTTGCCCGTTTTTTTATTTTTTTTATTAGATGATTAGATCATGTTTTTTTAAATGTTAGATCATTTAACATTTTAATCTGTAATATGGTCATGTTATAATGAACCCCACATATGGGGCATGTTGTCACAGTTCACTTCCATTATTTCAGAGTAAAGCAAGAAAAAAGTTAACACTGTATTAATGAAACAAAACCACACGATTGTACTAGTGTGTGTGTTAAATCTGTGTAAGGACTGCAATGATTGTCTTATTCGTGAAGCATGTAAACTCAATTATAGACTTTATACACTGTGAAAATGATTTTTCAAAGCCGTAAAGAAAACAGATTATTGATTTATAAGATTCAATCTTTCCACTTCAAATTTACGTGTTACTTGCTTCTTCTTTGTAATTATTTGTGACTTTTACTAGCAATTTCTGAGTGAAAACTGTAAATGTGTAGAAAAACTTTTTCAACATTGACATTTGAGGTCATTAAACTAAGATCATTAGACAACTCGATTTTTTACTAACTTTAAGAATGCTGTAAAAGTCAATGCATTAATGAGACAGTCTTGTGAAGTGTTGTTATAGTTATTGTGGTCATTGTTTATAAGGGTTTGACATAGGGAGTTTCCTCGGATGAGGTTTGGTTTCTTTAACGATCTCAACGGGGTGTTACTTATAAATCACTTTATGAATCACTTTATGAATCATGAACTCACAGCTTTCAGAACCACAAACTATCACTCACTCATTCAGGGCTTGACTAAAGCTAAACTAAAGCGACCGCAACTGTGTTGGACAAACTAAAGGTGATTTTAGGATGAGCTTTTATTTAAATGAGTAACACTTTACAATAAGGTTCATTAGTTAACATGAACTAAGAATGAACAAAACAGCATTTATTAATCTTAGTTAATATTAATTTCAACATTTACTGATACATTATTAAAATCTTGTTAACATTAGTTAATAATAGCATTATAGCATTATATTTTTTTTCCTAAAAAATGTAATTAAGTAAAAGTAAAAGTATTGATTTTTAATTGCACTCAAGTAAAGTAAAAATTCCCAAAAATAATACTTTAAAATTACTCAAGTATTATAGTTAATGCATGTGAACTAACATGAACAAACAATGAACAGCTGGATTTTTATTAACTAACATGAACAAAGATGAATAAATACTGTAACAAATGTATTGCTCTTTGTTATTTCATACATTAACTAATGATCCATATTGTAAAGTGTTTCCTTTAAATGCACATGTGACTTTTCTTCTGTGTGATGATGTGATGAGATTAGCATGAATATTATGTAACACTACAATAGTGGTAAATCTGTTCATTCACAAAAAAAAGAAAGATCAACTTCATTCATTCATTCATTTGCATAAAAACTCTGATTCAACCCATCAAACAAAGGAAACGAAAGTCAATGCAAAGGACAAATGGTTTCCAGTTTCTTTTTATTTGCTTTCACTATACAGAAGATGCAAAAATGATTTGACAGTGAACACTTTAACTTTGAAGCTGTTAAGTTGTTATTCGAGTCTAAATGTGCAACAAACTCACAACTCACTTACTTTACCCTGTTCCTGATCCTCGGGTTTGTAGGACTGTAGGATTGTTCACCAGCACAGGACTAATGCTAACAGCATAGGTGTTCAGTAACACAAAACCCCTATCACGATTAGCATTAACCCCGAACTGAGACACTGAGACACTGAAACACAGCGACAAGATCCGGACCAGAACCTGTAGAGAGGAAAAACAACAATCAGAAGGACCATAAATCACATTAATAGACCATAAATCACATTACTAGACAATAAATCACATTAATAGATAATAAATCGCATTAATAGACCATAAATCACATTACTAGACAATAAATCACATTAATAGATAATAAATCGCATTAATAGACCATAAATCACATTAATAGACAACAAATCATATTAATAGACTGATGCATTTCTGAAAACAGTGATGCATCCGATATTATAGTGCAAACCAATGCAATAAATATCTGTGCATTTAGTGGGAAAAGGGAAAAGCTTTTGTGGTTTGGTTTAGCACATCTTCTCCACTGCCCACACATCCAGAAACTAAGATGAAGATCTGTGACCTTTAAGTGTGAATGGTAATTCTGAGTCACGTCTATTCCCTCTTGATTCTTAACGTGTAAATGTCTCGAACATACTGTCTCTTTAAGTGTCTCAAACATCACTGTCTCTTTAAATGTCTCAAACATCACTGTCCCTTTAAGTGTCTCGAACATCACTGTCTCTTTAAGTGTTTCGAACATCACTGTCTCTTTAAGTGTCTCAAACATCACTGTCTCTTTAAATGTCTCAAACATCACTGTCCCTTTAAGTGTCTCAAACATCACTGTCACTTTAAGTGTTTCGAACATCACTGTCTCTTTAAGTGTTTCGAACATCACTGTCTCTTTAAGTGTCTCAAACATCACTGTCTCTTTAAATGTCTCAAACATCACTGTCTCTTTAAGTGTTTCGAACATCACAAGCCGCGTTTCCATTACCCTTCAAATTGTGCAAATTGAAATTGCGAATTGAAAATACGCTTAATGGAAACATGTAATTTTCGCAAAAACTCATTTATCGCAAAAAAGTTTTAACGCTCGCATGAGGAGGTTTTTCAGGCAATTCGAAAAAGAAATATTTCGCAAATCTGCAATGGAAACAGTTTTTGCGCATTTACCGTCACCTGACGTAGATGACACGGTGTGTTTGGACAGAATACGAGACAGAGTTCTTTATTAAACTCATTAAAGACAAAATAATTACAGCAATAATGGATTCTAAACCTCAAATAAATGCCACAATCAAGACCTCGAAGCAGATCTGAGGGAGAAACACCCAGAAACTCCTCATATGTGCCGCTCATGAGTATAATAAGGGTCGTTCCTTACCATTAATGCTTGGAAACACACACACATCTCCTTCAGTTAATAATAATGGCCAGTGCAGTGGCTGGAATATAGTACATAAACCCACCAGAGTCCGTTGCCATGGTTTTTGGAATGATTTTACTGATCGCGAGAGGAAAAAATGAAGTTTTAGTCGCATAACATCGGATAATGGAAACGCCGTCATTTCGCAATAGTTTTTTGTCGACATTTAGAAAAAATCGCAAAAGTTTTGCGCAAATCTGTAATGGAAACGCGCTTGCTGTCTCTTTAAGTGTTTCGAACACACTGTCTCTTTAAGTGTTTAAAGCCCCTGCTGCGCGGAAGGAAGAGTTGAAGCGTGTGGTTTTCCTCTGAGATCTGTCTGACACACATTACCTGTTCGAGTCGATACACTCCTCCTTCACCGCCGCAGATCCTCTGCTTTCTCTCTCTCTCTCTCTCTCTTCTTCTGCTCGTGTGTTTCAGATATTCCATTGACTTCAAGAGACGAGATGCGCTTTCTCTCCTCACTTCTCTCTCTTTCTGTCTGTCTCTCGATGCGACAGAGCTTTATATGCCTACAGTCTGACTCATAAAAAAAAATCCCACAACGGAAATTTACAAGGGGAAAACATTTTTGATCAGTCTATATCTATGCAAATGAAAAAAATTTAGGTGAATTAAAATCAATATTTCACTATTATAAAGCCGTATCTAGGAAATCAAAAGTGTGAGTAAAACGATGATTATAGGGATTTTCTCTGATTGAGTTCTTGTTGATATTCCTTCACAAGTTGTGCATGATCATAACATTTAACATAGAGACAGAACATTTCAGAGGAAACATTTATGATCAATAGTTCACTATTATAAATAGTATCTGATCAAAAGTGTGAGTAAAACTAGTATTAGTAAAAAAGGGATTTTCTATGACTGAGTTCTTGTTGATATTCCTTCAAGTTGTGCATGATCATAACATTTAACATAGATTTCAGAGAATGATGATCATTAATTTATTATCAACATGAAAGACATAAGAAACATTCATTTATGATCAATAGTTCACTTATAAAGCCGTATCTAATCAAAAGTGTGAGTAAAATGATTATAGGGATTTTCTCTGATTGAGTTTTTGTTGATATTCCTTGATGATGATGATGATGATGATGATGATGGTTCATATCAACCTGAAAGACACAAGAAACATCTTAGATTAAGGGTTTAGTGTTTTATATGTATTTGTTTATTGCCTCATTAAGTCGGGACACAACACTGGTACATTTTCTCTTTATAATGTCTGTATGTTTTATATATTTCACCCACCTGATCTATAATTGATGATGATGATGATGATGATGAAGATGATGAAGATGATTTCAGTTAACATGAGTCAATCAGAGATTCTGGATGAGCCAGAATATTCTCAATATGACTGTCTCACGGCACATGTATCCTCAGATGACCTTCTTTAGCACTTAAACTAGTTTAAATATGTACATGGTGGGATTCCAGATAACAGGGAAGAGTTATGAACAAACGTTCTTCCAGAGACATTAATAGAGTTATCTGGTCTTTAATAATGTTCTCAAAACTTTAGCACAAAAATACTATTTACACATTGTTTATGGAACAATAAGGTTCATTAGTTAGCATTAGTTAATGTATTAACCTCCATGAACTAACCATGAGCAATACATCTGTTACAGTATTTATTAATATTTGTTAAAGTTAGTTTATAAAAATAAAGCTGTTCATTGTTTGATCATGTTAGTTCACAGTGCATTAACTAATGCTAACAAATACAACCTTTGATTTTAATAATGTATTAGTTTGTTAAAATTAATCAAAAAAATCAACCTAGGGTCCTTTGCACCATGACCTGGCAGAAAGCGATCATGGATGTAGTGTAACGACGCCCAGTTCCAGGAATGCACTAATATTGTGTTGGTAGTACCAGTTTGCAACAATTATTAGTTAACACTAAGTTCTCAACACTTCGGAAAAAATAATAAAAAACGCATCGCTTTCTGCCAGGACTTTTACGTGCTCGACGTCCGGGTTAGCGGTAGCATTACGGTGCGTTCACACGGGGCGTCCGCGTCAACGCTTGACGGAAGGCGTGGCTGAAGTTTGGCACTGACGCCATGGTCATAGCAGCGTCAGCCAATGAAATTTAAAATGTTTCCTCAGTTTGCTGCTCTTGAACAGGATGAACGTGATTGGCTGCCGCCTGGCTACTGTATTTGCATAGAGCGATTCTATTGGCTGACGCTTCCGTCTGCGGCGCTTCACTGGCGTTGCTTGCGGCAGAAGTTGAAAAATTCTCAACTTCTGCCGCGAGCAACGCCAGTGAAGCACCGCCGACGGATCCACAATTCTTTTCGGCAACGCTTGACGTCACCCATTCAAAGTCAATGGGAAGCGTTGACGCGGACGCCCCGTGTGAACGCACCGTTAGCCGTCAGGCAAGTGTTATTTAAAAAAACTCCTGATGTACTTACAAACTTTCCAATGCCTTGTTTTATGAGAACAGAACCTATTTGTGCTACTGTAGAAGTTTGGTCCATTCTGGGGTCTCATTTATAAAACTGTGTGTAGGAACCTTACTAAAAGTGCATGTGCGCCCGAAAGCCAAAAATGGCGTACGCAAAAAAATATTCAGACTTATAAATGCTTTCGTCCGCCAGAACCTGCGCAGAATTCACTTTATAAACCCCAGTCAGCGGAAGATTGTGCGCACATGCGTCTCCTCCCCGAAATAACCATATGTGGAGCTTACAACGCCTAGTTTTACTATGACGTTTAATGGTACAAGACATTAGGAAAATATGAAATATGGATGTGCCGTCACATTACATTAATAATTAAAGCTGCAAGCAACATTTATCGGGGTTCAAGCAATTAAGGCCTTTAAGCACAAAAGCATCAAAAGTTGTAACCACTGATATAATAGATGGAAAAGACCATTTACAGTCAATACAGGCAATGTACCATAGGAAATATACGGTTTTAAGGCTTTTTAACAGTTAAAGCGCCACCTATGGTCCGATCTCTATCAAATTTGGCATGATTCTTCACCTTTTTGTCCGCCATGAGTCAGGGATCACAGTGGTGTAAGACACTTGAGTCTAGTACTACGATTTTGTATTTTTGGTTGCTGTAGCGCCACCTATGGGCCAATCGGGGTCATACTCTGATAGGTTGTCCCCAAATTGAGGCCTACCATCTGGCCAGGTTTCAAGTCTCTAGGCCTTACGGTTTGTCCTGCACGATGCGTTTTACGAATCCTTACAATTACAATAGGGTTTCAGCATTTCATGCTTGAACCCCTAAAAATAATCTAGTAGTCTATCCTTGCCTTGTTTTTGAATACATACATACATACATACATACATACATACATACATCAAATAGTGTAAAATACTGTAGCAAGTCTAAAGACTATTTATGTTCAATATCAGGTGCAATCTTGATGCATGTATTTTTCTTTCATGTGTTATGTGTTCTGGTTTTGTGGGACTTTAAGGCGTGGGCTTTTTTCTGATGAACGAGCCTGCGCAGTTATGCAGGGGGGGGTTGTTCAGGAGGAAGTTCCGGAAGATTGGTGTTCACGGTTCTGTGTGATGTGAGGCAAGAGCATCGGCCACACAGGTGCTTACGTTAATAAAAGAGCCTTGGGACTATAAAGCGAGTCTGTCATTTTCTCCGATCGCTACACTGGTGTCAGAAGTGAACTGTTTGAATCCAGTTAGTATACGAGATTGCTCTCGTTAGTGTCCCTGAAACGCGATGCGGAAGCAGACTAAAGAAAAGATTAAGTCCGAGCCAGAAGCAAGCCGAATGTTTCGTGAGGCTGTAGGCGCTTCAGCATGGGCCTCCGTTCAATTCGCAACAGAGGAAGACTTTCTGGAATCACACAAGGCTCGTGTGAGGGAGGCTACTAGGAGAATGGCTGCAGACGCCGGGCTTTCGTTGCCGGAGCCGAGTGCCGCCGCGTATCGCCGAACTTTCACGAGTTCAACAAACAAACATGGCGGCGCCCACGGAACCGCGCTGGTTGCCGATGTAAACAGACATGACGGCGCCCACAGAACCGCGCTGTCTTCGCACATAAACAGACATGGCGGCGCCCACAGAACCGTGCTGGGTTCCGATGTAAACAGACATGGCGGCGCCCACGGAACCGCGCTGTCTTCGGACGTAAACAAACATGGCGGCGCCCACGGAGCGGCGCTGGTTTCCAACGTGAATGAACATGGCGGCGCCCGCGCTGCCGCGGCTACAGTGGCAGTAAAGACCCCCAAATTCTCAGGTAAAGCGGATTGGGAAGCTTTTCATGCACAATTTGAACTGTTGGCTCATGCTGCAAACTGGCCAGAGGACCGCAAAGCTCTTGAATTGGCTATGTGTCTCACTGATGATGCTCTGAACTGTTTGTTACTGCTTATCCCTGAAGATAGACACAATTATAATGCACTTGTCGGGGCACTGAGACGGCGTTTTGGGCAATTTGAGCAGCCAGGGCTCCTGCGTTCTGAACTGAGTAATAGACGCAGGCAGCCAGGGGAGCAACTGAGAGTCCTGGCTAATGATATTGAAAATTTGACTCGGCGAGCATATGCCCACATGCCACCGTCAGTTCAAGGGGAGCTTGCGAGAGACCAATTCATACAGGCCCTTACCCCTGTGGAGCTCCGTAGACAGACACAACTAGCCCACCCTCAAACCCTGCAGGATGCTTTGGAGATGGCTTTGGAGAGGGAGATTGTCTGGGGAATGTGCGTGCCGGACGAGAGACAGCGCACATCTGTGCCAGTGAGGTCTGCTGACTTGGGGGAGGTGCTAAGCGAAAGGCCAGCCTGGGTTTCTGAGATTACTGAATTAATCCGCGCTGTGGCGCTGAAACCTGATCAACGTCCCCGCACACGACCGAGGATTTGTTGGGGGTGTGGGCAGACTGGACATTTAGTTCGTCAGTGTCCTAAACTGGCCAGTAACCAGGGAAATGGGACGGGGTCCGCATGATCGGGGTCATGCGGACCCCCAGCACTCATCCCCAATATGAGTCATCACCAGCAGGAGTCTCAAGAGATGGACAGAGGGAAAATGATCAAGGACTGTTGGGGAAGGGTGAATGTGAGCCAAAGGAGTCTGTGATTGTGGTGGGACGGACATGTGTTAGTGATTTTTGTCATGTGCCAATTTTGGTGGAGGGGGTTCCATGTTTAGCATTGGTGGATACGGGATCAACTGTGACAGTTATAAGACCGGAGGTAGTTCCTGTCAATGCCAGTCTGGAACCCACCACTGTCCGTCTACGCACAGTGACAGGTGAACTGGCGCCAATGAAGGGTAAAGGCGTGGTGGGGCTGACTGTAGGGGGAAAGACATTACGTCATTCAGTGTGGGTGGCTGCAGTTCAGGACCCTTGTATTTTTGGTCTGGACTTCCTTAGAAGTGCAGGTTGCCAGTTAGACCTGAGAGATGGCCTGCTCCGTTTTGAAGGGGGTCCTGAGGTTGTCATGTCCACTGAAAGGAATGTTGATATGTCTTTTACAGGTCTGCTGGATGCAGCAGCTGCACCTGAGGACACTAGTTTGGAGCACCACACACTGCACTCGCGAACCCACCCCAGCGCTGTCGTCAGTCCACCACAGGTAGATGTTTACTCCACCCCCTTACCCAACACCCCAGCTGACCTCTTCCCTGGGGTGGCCACACAGTCACCTTTAGAGCCATCCTCGAACCTCCCCAGCAGGTATGAGCAGGCAACCGGCATTCCATTTCGGGCTGTTGAGGAGGGAAAGGGGTTGGTTGCTTTGAAGGAGTTGTGGCTGAAGAATTGTGAGGGCTTGGATGAGAGTCAGCGGGGGCAGTTGTGGGATTTGTTGGTTGATTTCCAACATTGTTTTGCATTTGGGGAAGGAGATGTGGGGCGAACACACCTGGTGCAGCACGAAATTGAGACTGGTGATGCCATGCCCATTAGGCTGCGGCCCCGGAGGCTCCCTTTTGCCCGCCAGGACGCTGCTGACATGGCCTTATTAGACATGCAGCGAGCGGGGATTATTGAGCCGTCCGAGAGCGCGTGGGCCACACCGGTGGTCATGGTTCCTAAGAAGGGGGGGCAGTGGAGGTTTTGCGTTGACTATAGGCGTCTTAATGAGGTCACTAGGAAGGACTCATACCCTATCCCTCGTGTGGATGAGTCATTGGACCTCGTAACCGGGTCGTCATGGTTCACTTCACTGGACCTGCGCACTGGTTACTGGCAGGTACCACTTTCTCCCGATGCTAGACCGAAAACTGCTTTTTGTACGAGCAGGGGGCTATGGCAGTTCAGGGTGCTCTGCTTTGGCCTTTGCAATGCACCAGCCACTTTTGCCAGGTTAATGGACAGGGTGTTATCGGGTATTCCGCGGTCAGAGTGTCTGGTGTACCTGGATGACATCCTGGTCCATGGCAGTTCATTTCAGACCTCGTTGGAGGCACTCCGGCGTGTGCTGGTTCGCATAAGCGACTCTGGCTTGAAACTGCACCCAGAGAAATGTCATTTGTTTAGGAGGGAGGTGACGTTTTTGGGGCACAAGCTGGGGGGCCAAGGGATTGGCCCGATGGAAGAGAAGGTGCAGGCGGTAAGCAGCTGGCCCACTCCTACAACCTCACAGCAGGTCAAAAGTTTTTTAGGGTTGGCCTCATATTACAGGAGGTTCGTGCAGGGTTTTTCCAGCATCGCAGACCCACTTTTCCGCCTGCTGAAGAAGGACAAGTCCTTTGCTTGGACTGAGGAGTGTCAAAACTCTTTTGACGCCCTGAAACATGCTCTGGTCACAGCCCCTGTACTGGTTCCCCCTGACCTCGCACTGCCCTTCATTCTTGACACGGACGCCAGCAATGTGGGCATGGGGGCGGTTCTCTCTCAGGCAGGGGTTGGGGGAGAGCGAGTTGTGGCCTACTTCAGTAAAGTTTTCAATAAGGCCGAACGCAGATACTGTGTCACCAGACGGGAACTTGTTGCGGTGCTGTTTGCAGTCCGACACTTTAAGTATTACCTGTGCGGGCTACCTTTCACTGTACGCACTGATCATTCAGCTCTCCAATGGCTAATGTCATTCAAAGAGCCAGAGGGTCAGCTGGCACGCTGGATTGAGGAACTCCAGGCATACAATATGAGAGTAGTCCACCGACCAGGGTCAGGCCATACAAATGCAGACGCTCTTTCTCGTCGACCATGCTTTGCTGACGGGTGTCGCTACTGTGATAAAAGAGAAGCCAGGGAAAGAGAGCTGGAGGACCCGGATGCCAGTGGGGCTTCTGTGGTTTGCAAGCTTGGCGATACGCCAGCGTGTCTGATGGAGGGGACAGTGGGAGTAGAAGACTGGAGGCGGCTGCAAGAGGAAGATGCGGACCTGCAGCCTGTAATCCAATGGGTCCAAACACAACAGCGACCTCTGTGGGAGGAAGTGGCCATTCTCTCTTTGTCCACGAAAAACTTATGGTCAAAATTCAAAGAACTGCGTCTGCAAGACGGGGTGTTAGAGAGAGAGTGGAAAGACCCTGCTACGGGGGAGGGGAGGTGGCAGGTGGTGGTACCCATGTCGCTGCGGGAGGGGGTTATAAGGGCTGCCCACGGGATGGTGGGGTCTGGACACTTTGGGGTTTCAAAAACACTCAAACGTGTCAGAAAGAGTTTTTACTGGGGGCTTGTGAGGAGAGATGTGGAGGATTTTTGTCGGCGGTGTGATGGTTGCACTGCCCGCAAGGGCCCGTCTGGCCAGTCCCTCGCTCCCTTACAACAGTTCCCCTTAGGAGGCCCAATGGAGAGAGTGGGGGTGGATGTAATGGGTCCTTTTCCATGTTCGGAGAGGGGTAACAGGTTTGTGCTGACGGCTATGGATTATTTCACTAAATGGCCAGAAGCTTACGCACTACCTGACCAAGAAGCCGAGACAGTGGTGAACGCGTTGGTGGATGGCATGTTCAGTCGGTTCGGGGTTGCTGAATCCATACACAGCGATCAAGGCCGAAATTTTGAGTCACGTGTCTTCTCGCTGATGTGTGAGAAATTAGGGATTCACAAAACAAGAACCACCCCTTTGCATCCCCAAAGTGATGGCCTCGTTGAGAGGTTTAACAGGACACTGGCGGAACAGCTGGCCATTGTGTCTGCCAAGCATCAGCGAGATTGGGATACGCACTTGCCATTTATCCTAATGGCGTGCCGATCCGCTGTGCAGGACTCAACCTCTTGCACACCCGCCCTTTTGATGTTGGGGCGGGAGATCAGAACACCTGGGGAAATGGCTTTTGGGAGGCCACCTGATGCGCCTGCTGTGCCCCCGGGCCCTGAGTATGCTAGGAAGCTTCAGGACTCCTTGGAAGCCGCTCATAATTTTGCAAGGAAGCAGTTGTTAAAAGCGGGGACCCGGCAGAAGCGAAATTATGACCTGAAATCAAAAGGGCGGCATTTCACAGCAGGAGAGCTGGTGTGGGTATACAGCCCTCAGAGAAAGAAGGGCAGGTGCCCTAAACTGGATTCCAAGTGGGTTGGACCATGCAGTGTTCTGGAGAGAATCGGAGAAGTGGTTTACCGAGTTCAGTTGCCTCCGAGGGGTAGGAAGGTGGCTGTGCACCGAGACAGATTGGCACCTTATAGAGGAGGTGCCGCTACAGCCCAAACACCGGCCACCTCTACAGTTGTGCGTACCCCAGAGGGTGGACCAGGACCCCAGGCGAGCACTTCCAGTCCTCTAGCAGACCCACATACAGCCACACCAGCTCTTGAGCTGCAAACCTCGCATTCATATAGCCCGGTTTCAGTTACACAGAAAGGGCAACTGCGGCCTCAGCGTGTCAGAAGGCCGCCAAGACGGTTTAGGGACTTTGTTTGTTCCCTCGAGGTCGAGGAACTTTGTGAAGGGGGAGCAGTGTAGCAAGTCTAAAGACTATTTATGTTCAATATCAGGTGCAATCTTGATGCATGTATTTTTCTTTCATGTGTTATGTGTTCTGGTTTTGTGGGACTTTAAGGCGTGGGCTTTTTTCTGATGAACGAGCCTGCGCAGTTATGCAGGGGGGGGTTGTTCAGGAGGAAGTTCCGGAAGATTGGTGTTCACGGTTCTGTGTGATGTGAGGCAAGAGCATCGGCCACACAGGTGCTTACGTTAGTAAAAGAGCCTTGGGACTATAAAGCGAGTCTGTCATTTTCTCCGATCGCTACAATACATTTCAGAGAAAGTTTTTCTCAATCTTTTCCACTGGCCAAATTGTATTTTTAATTGATTTATATTTTTAATGGAAACGGATAGACATTGGCCATTATTTGCACAAAACTATTCTCTCAGACAATCTGGTATTATCATGATAAGCAATTATCTCTGTGGTTAAAACATTAAAACACAGCACGCCACAGGAAAAGTGTTCAAAAACATCGCATCCACAACAAATATTTCTATTGATTGAATATAAAAAATGTTGTAACTTCCCAGAAATGATTGAAGTGTTTAGCTCCATTAATTTGAATGGCATATTTAATCTAAATGTTTATATCAGAAGTAAAGCACAGTTTAAATTATTATTTTATTTATTTAAACTGCGTCAGTTTCACTAAACGGCCGAACGCACGCTCGCGCGGACATTTAAGAAGGGATGGATATTTGCTTCAAGTGATAGGCTTGCTGAGTGAAATTATATTTGTATTATCTTTCTGATGTATCATTTTCTTTATGTCCTGTCTAAAAGTGACCAAAAAGACATTTAACTCCAGCTCACCATCGGTGTCGCCAAACTGCTCCGTCTCCAAAGTGTTCGTACCAAGCGGCAACCTCCCCGTCTCTCTCTTGAAACCAACACGGAAGTGAGTTAAACTGCAATTCGTTGACTGGCCGCTTGAGGCTGGTGTCAAAAGTGAGTCAAATCTGTATCTCCTCCATGTTAAAATGCCAAATTTTACAGCAGAAAAAAACGTGTTTAAAGGCTGGTTCTCTATGTGGCTTTGGTCTATACAGCTAATTTTGCCCTTCATGACAACTGTGAGGGGGGTGAATTTTTTTATAACTCGTCCGTTTAGTTGATTAAGTTCTGCATAATTAAGGGTGTGGCCACTTGAGTGACAGGTGGATTGCCGCTGATGTCACTACTAGCCGTTTGTCTGCTGTTACTAGCCGTCACTTCACCTCAGCAAATGTTAGCTGGTGAACTTGCCATCTCTGCAGTGTTTGTGCTTTTTTTCGGGATTATTTCATACAATTTAATACACATTACTTCGCCCACGGCTTAGGATTCTGTCGTTGTCGTCGAGTATCGTTCGAGAGAACAACCAGCGCTGTATTTCAGTTGTTTTCCTCTGTGAACATGCACTAATGGATGTCTGACTATTTCGTTGGTTTTTGGAGTTTTCAGATTTAAAAACGTCAATAAAGGCTCGTTCGTTCTGCTCTCACGGAACAGATATAGATTATAATATGCTTATGTACCGTCAGATGAAATCATGCAGGCGTCGGCGCTTTCTCCGTCCGTGCAATAAATGCACATCCATGAATGAGCGCGGATTTTCTAGCGCATTTACTTGAACTTCATAGGCAATATAGGAATGGGGACACCTTCGTCAAGGTTTAACCCGTTTGAGAGGCGGCCAAAATCAGAATTTAAAATGGACTGAATCAGCTCTCTACGAACTTGACGAGCGATGCTGCGCTGACGGACCATAGACTATAAAAAAAGAGTGACTGACATGTATGCACATAAATCACTGTCACACACACTCTCTCAGAGTAGTTACTGCATAATACATTTTCAACTAGCAGAACAGTAGCCTACAGAATCACGATACACAGTCTCACTTGTAGCCATGTCTTTTAACTATTATAATATTACGAAGGGCATAAATAGGAACTTTTAATTCCAGAGTTTGCGTGCAGGTGAGCAAATTTTCCCATCAAGTTTGTTTTATAAATCACAACTCGTGCGTCGGAAGTGGCGTACGGCTCTTTCAGGGCCTGTTTTGTGCGTACGCAATGGTTATAAATGAGGCCCCAGGGCATTATTAGTGCGGTAATTTACGGGATACATCACAGGTGTTACGATGCAGAGCAGGAAGCAAGAAGCAGGATCCAAGTGCAACGGTGTTTTTATTAAATTAACTAGAACTTTGACATAAACTCAGACTTCAGAACAGAACAAAGAACATGCAACCTCACAACATCAATAACTCACAATGACTGAACTAACACACAGGGCTTAAATACACAGACAACCAAGCTAAACAAGATAACAAGGGGGTGTGGTAAATAAGAAACACCTGGGAAGACTAATCAACATAACAGGGGAAAGCTAAACATGCAAAGACAGGGGAACACATGACAGACAAGAACAAGACACAAAACCCACACCGTGACATAGCCCCCCCCCATGGGCGGCTCCCGACGCCCATAAAAAACAAAAAGTTCAGGAGGGCGGTGAAGCGGAGGCGGTCTTGGGGGAGGGGCGGAGGGTCAGGCCCGCACTGGGAACCGGGAACAGGATATAGGCAAGGCCTGGGCCGTGGAGCGTGGGCGACAAGGGTGGAGCAGGACATGCAGACGGCCAGGACAGAGCAGACTGTGCAGACGGCCATGGAGGCGCAGGCTGTGCAGGCAACCAGGGCAGAGACGACCCTTCAGGCGGCCAGGGAGGAGACGAACCTTCAGGCGGCCAGGGCGCAGACGAACCTTCAGGCGGCCAGGGCGGAGACGAACCTTCAGGCGGCCAGGGCGGAGACGAACCTTCAGGCGGCCAGGGCGGAGACGAACCTTCAGGCGGCCAGGGCGGAGACGAACCTTCAGGCGGCCAGGGCGGAGACGAACCTTCAGGCGGCCAGGGCGGAGACGACCCCTCAGGTGGCCAGGGCGGAGACGAACCTTCAGGCGGCCAGGGAGGAGACAAACCTTCAGGCGGCCAGGGCGGAGACGACCCCTCAGGTGGCCAGGGCGGAGACGAACCTTCAGGCGGCCGGGGAGCGGAGACGACCCCTCAGGTGGCCATGGCGGAGATGATCCTTCGGGTGACCGTGGCCCCTCGAGTGGCCAGGACGGAGTCCTTTGGCCCCCCCCCAAAAAAATACTTGGGTAAAGTCCCGGGCTCTGAACTGGGCGGAACCAGCGGCGAAGAAAACTCTGAGCTGGGCGGAACCAGCGGGGAAGAGGGCTCTGAGCTGGGCGGAACCAGCGGCGAAGAAAACTCTGAGCTGGGCGGAACCAGCGGGGAAGAGGGCTCTGAGCTGGGCGGAACCAGCGGGGAAGAAGACTCTGAAGACTCTGAGCTGGACGGAACCAGCGGGGAAGAGGGCTCTGAGCTGGGCGGAACCAGCGGGGAAGAAGACTCTGAAGACTCTGAGCTGGACGGAACCAGCGGGGAAGAGGGCTCGGTGCTGGGTAGATCCAGCGATGAGGGCTCGGTGCTGGGCAGATCCAGCGATGAGGGCTCGGTGCTGGGCAGGACCAGCGATGAGGGCTCGGTGCTGGGCAGGACCAGCGGTGAAGGCTCTGTGCTGGGCAGGACCAGCGGTGAAGGCTCTGTGCTGGGCAGGACCAGCGGTGAAGGCTCTGTGCTGGGCAGGACCAGCGGTGAAGGCTCTGTGCTGGGCAGGACCAGCGGTGAAGGCTCTGTGCTGGGCAGGACCAGCGGTGAAGGCTCTGTGCTGGGCAGGACCAGCGGTGAAGGCTCTGTGCTGGGCAGGACCAGCGGTGAAGGCTCTGTGCTGGGCAGGACCAGCGGTGAAGGCTCTGTGCTGGGCAGGACCAGCGGTGAAGGCTCTGTGCTGGGCAGGACCAGCGGTGAAGGCTCTGTGCTGGGCAGGACCAGCGGTGAAGGCTCTGTGCTGGGCAGGACCAGCGGTGAAGGCTTTGTGCTGGGCAGGACCAGCGGTGAAGAGAGCTCTGGATTGGCGTGAAGTGAAGGCTTGACTGGACTGCCGTGAAGTGCAGGCTCGGCTGGACTGGCGTGAAGTGCAGGCTCGGCAGGAAGATACTCAGGCAGGAAGGTCTCGGTGAAACATGATTTATGCAGGATAGTCTCGGCAGGACAAGACTCCTGCACGATGGCCCTTATGGCAACACGTACTGACCTCAGCGGGGAATCGGCCACACTGGATACCAGTCCTGGACGATAATAGACCGATCCGGTGACTAGCTTGATGGCTGGCGTGACGTGAAGAACAGGCTGAAGAGATACTGCGGGTTCACGAAGCTTCTCCTCCATGCCCACAGCAAATGACGAATTACTCAGGAAAAGGGCCAGGTCAATATACCTTTCTAGCGTCCAGCCGGTATAGTCCTCTGGCATCATTTGAGCAATATCCTCGTCCAGACCGCTCCAGAACAGATCCATGAGCTGGACGTCATCTAGTGACGCTAAATGGCAGCAAGCCCAGAAGTCCTTCACATACCTTTCCATGGGCTGGCCATCTTGAAAAAGAGTAGCAAGGAATCTCCTTAGGGCCTGGTTACTCACAGTTGCTGGATCCATTTTTGGTGAGTTATTCTGTTACGATGCAGAGCAGGAAGCAAGAAGCAGGATCCAAGTGCAACGGTGTTTTTATTAAATTAACTATAACTTTGACATAAACTCAGACTTCAGAACAGAACAAAGAACATGCAACCTCACAACATCAATAACTCACAATGACTGAACTAACACACAGGGCTTAAATACACAGACAACCAAGCTAAACAAGATAACAAGGGGGTGTGGTAAATAAGAAACACCTGGGAAGACTAATCAACATAACAGGGGAAAGCTAAACATGCAAAGACAGGGGAACACATGACAGACAAGAACAAGACACAAAACCCACACCGTGACAACAGGATCCATTAAGCCATCCGGCTGATATCTCTAAATAAGCTCTAACTTTAATAATGTTCAACCAAGGGAAAAAAGGCTTCGGGTCGGGGTGGAATGGGGGGGGCAAGGGTGTTTGGCTCGAGGTCATGGTGAAAAGGGCTCTAGGTTGAAATTACTCCGAACCATCCCTTTAACGTAAGCCTGGTTCACACGGGAGGATTTTAAAATTGTCGGCCGATTTTCCAAACCTGAGAGACCCCACACACGGCGATAAAAAATCACGGGTCTAACAGTTTCGGTCGTACAGTGTGTGGTGCGCAGCCACACAGCAAAATCAACACATCACACACAAACCGATTTGACTCCCGAGCATTCCCAGGTCAGACGGAAAATCTCGCAAAAACCCTCGAGATCAAACGTAATTTAATACTGTGCTTACGAGGATACTTGAACATTTTGGCATACTTTTGTGTGTTTTTGTCCGTTCAAGCGTGAAAGAGAACTCAATGCGGCTGCGCGCCGCCAGTCCAGATTTAAGTTCTTTTTTGCGTTTTATCGCGCTTGAATTGTTTCTTAGCACTTGAATGAATGATAGCGTGATAAAATACTATAGTATAGAGCAGCCAATGGATAAAAGAAAAATCTACACGCCACAGTCCACAGGCTGCGTGCTCGTTTGTCGCGGGGGACACCACACACGAGGAGGAATCGGGCCAAAACAATCCAACATGTTGGATATCCCCGATTTGAGATCGGAGCGGTCCCGAAGTCCTTCCGAGCAGCGAGAGCAGTCTTAACACACCACACACGGCAGGAATATCTGATCAGATTATTTTACGACATCAGAGCATCCTTAAGATTGTCGGAAGGGGTGAATCGGGACTAAAATCGGCCTAATCATCCTGCCGTGTGAACCAGGCTTAAGGGTTACATCCAAGGACGTATTCATTGTGTGTCTGTTATATACCAAGAGTGTAATGTGCGTTTGTATTTCTCTCTCTCTCTCTCTCTCTTTTTGTGTGTCTTTGACTGATTAGATTAAGGGCTACACCTGTGCTCGTTTACCTGTGATCATTTTACTGACTCTCTCGTTCGATCTCGTTGACTCGTTCATCAAAGTGAACGAATCTTTTTTCGAGTCATTTCGTTTATTTAAGGGGCTTCAAATGTTATACTTTTAAAAGGCAAATTCCCTGAACACAAACACCGACGCAATCTTGATCATATCCTGAATTAAGAAATCATCATAATGCAGTCAAAAATAATTTGCAGGGAACATAAATAATGACTTTACCTTCCGGGTCTTACGTTCATTTGTCACGTGACAAACGCAATGAACGGATCGTTCATGAACGACTCATCACTGGAAGCCCAGAGGAGTGTGTGTGGTGTGTTACTGGTTCACAGTCTGTGTCATAACAAGATTCTTGGATTTATGTCATTTATGATCAGTTAAGAGTTTATGGGTAATGTCGGGTGGAGAACACCCAGAACTTTACCCCTGTTTAGTGGTTAGTTAGGGAGTGAGGGACGTTAAATGTTTTGTTTTGCTTTCTGTTTAGTAAAGGTAAGTTAATATTATCCCTCTTTTAGGTAAAGGTATTTTTGTTTGCTTTGATTTAGGCCCTCCTCCCGAGGTAATACTTTTGTTTTGGATTTATTCGTAATGTGTTCCTTTACTTCATATTACTCTTTTCTTTTCTAACTCATAAAGTTGAAAATAAAAGGCAGACACGCCATTTCAAATAGAAACGTGTTTGGTAGTTTGTAAGTCTGGGACTGGTTAACTAATGTTAACTAATGAACCTTATTGTAAAGTGTTACCAGTAAAATTTACTTAATTTTTCTTTTGCAAGTTTTTTGCACGCAGACGTAAATTTCACATATGGAATTTAGTAACTCTACTTAACTAAGTTAGGCCTAAGTAAAATTAACAAAGAAAATAAAAATGTAATTAATTAATTCATTGTACGGTTGTGCTGCTGTGTCATGTAAATCCCCCCCAGAAACCTCAATATTTGGTACACAAATTATGAATGAGGTCACACTGGATGGATCATTTTTGAGTAGAAATGTGTCATTTTGAGTAGAAATGAACTCCAGTTATCACAAAATGGCAAGTTACTAAACCTAACATCAAAAGCAATGACAAATCCAGCTGGAAAATAATCAGCCTTATTAATTATTCATGCCCCAGTGCATGATTGGAACACCAGTATCAAAGAAGTTGAGTAGTTTTACTTAATTTTATAACGTTGATATTTACGCTTTAATATGCTTATATAGAATTTAATTCTTCCCTAAACTAACTTTTTCATGTAGAAATTAGTGTTTTTCTGTAGTGTTATATTAACCAGAGAATATCCACCTTCATCTCGTCTCAGAACTCATTATGTAACAACTGCACATAATATAATAAGTATTACATTATTATTGTAATAAAATGTTCATAATGTAATTATAATAATAATTTTAATAAACAAAAAGCACTGGTTTTTCTTTACAGTACATTTTAAAAATCTAAATCCAGTCTTAACATGCCTACAAAATCCACCAGATACAGCAGCTATTGTTATTAATATTACTATTATTGTTATTATTACTACTACTTCTACTTATGATCCTTCAGAAATTATTCTAATATGCTGATTTATTATCAGTGTTGAAAACAGTTGTTCTGCTTCATTTTATTTGAACCTGTGATCATTTTTTCAGGATTCATTGATGAATAAAAAGTTAAAAAGAACAGCATTTATTAACAATATAAACTACCGTTCAAAAGTTTAGGGTCAGTAATTTTTTTAAAGAAATTAATATTTTTATTCAGCAAGGATGTGTTAAATTGAGAAAAAGTGATAGTAAAGATTTATATTGTTAGAAAAGATTTCGATTTTAAATAAATGCTTTTTATTCATCAATGAATCCTGATAAAATTATCACAGGTTAAAAAATAATAATAATAAAGCAGCACAACTGTTTTCAACACTGATAATAATAAATGTTTCTTGAGCATCAAATCATATTAGAGTGATTTCTGAAGGATCATGTGACACTGAAGACTGGAGTAATGATGCTGAACATTCAGCTTTGATCACAGGATATAAATTACACTTTACTAGATATTCACATAGAAAACCATTATTTTAAATTGTAATAATATTTCGTAATATTACCGTTTTTTCTATATTTTTGTTCAAACAAATGCAGGTTTGGTGAGCATAAGAGATGTCTTTCAAAAACATTTAAAATAGTAATGTTTCCAAACGTTTGACTGGCACTGTCTTCCAAAAGCATGAGGAAATATGTGTATAAGATTAAACTTTTCGGCCCAAATTATAAAAGTAATGTTTGGCAGAATATCATCACATATATATAATATATACATACAGTACCAGTCGATTTAGGCACAAAACCCTCTGACGTCTGTTAGAAAGCTTGACAATGAGTGGGAAAATATTCCCAAGTTAAGATGTGCCAAGCAAAACTCCAATCATCAAATCAAAGCTGCCTCGACTATGTAATTAGTGATTACATGTTGTTGTTGTTGTTGTTGTTGTTGTTGTTGTACTATTAAATGTGTCACTTTGGGTTTCAGTGCATTGCATAACCGAATAATGTCTTTAGTTCATTCATTTTCATTTATTTATTTATCTAGAAAACTTTAAAGCATCTCTATAAAGAATCATAAAGTAAACCCGAACGCTCAAAATAATGAATTGGTTTGAGTAGAGCCAACTCAAATTAAACAAATTAGTTCAATCAAATTAACTTTTATGAGTATTTAGAACTTTCTTCTTTTGAGTTCCAAAAAACTGACACATTTTAAGAAATCTGAATTGTTTAATTGTTTTGAGTTTTATGAACTTGTTACCAATTAACAAGATAGCACTTATTGAATTAGCTGGTTAAAGCTAAATATTTATGTTGACATTACATGATAATTTTAAGTAATGTGTATTAGCTTACTCAAATATTTCAAGTTAAAGGCAATAAAAATTCATGAGTAGCCTACAAAATACAAATTTACAAATTCTGCTTACTTAAATTTTTGATTTCTTAACTTAAAAAATTTCATGTAACTCAAATATTTTAAGTTTTGCCAACTCATTCGGGTTTACAGTGTGTCAGATTTATGCTTTGGTTCTGTTTAGTTGCATTGTGTTTTTTGTTTTATTTTCCCATGTGCCCATCTCAAAAATTATTAATAACGTTACAATACAATTACAATAATAGAAAGCAGAAATTTTATAATTTAGTGCATAAATTTGGGTTAAAGTCAATAGAGCATGTCATAATCACAAATCTTTTTATGAAACTGTTGTGTTCACAATGTATCTTAATCAGCCTACTTAATTAGATTATTTTACATAAATCTATTATTACATTTTGTGCTCTAATTTATTACATTGAAACATAATTATTATATTGTAAACATTGTTTCACTTGTACATTTTATGCTGGTATTACCTTATGAACTGATTGATACTTAAATACAATTAATGATGTTCTAGTGTTGGACTATTGTAGTCATCAGTTCAGAATTTCATATGTCAGCATATTTATTTTACTGGAACAATCACTTATTTGTTGAATATCAAAGTTTTTGTGTCTATTTTGTGGACGCATCAATGTTTTTAGATTTGTGGAGTACAAGTTATAGTTTTTATTTTGAAGTAAAAAGATAAAATTAGACCCTTGGGGTAAGATGAGCCACCCAGAATTGGCCCCAAGAGATGTTACTATTGTTTTTATTTTTTAAATGTAATAATTATTGGTTGGTTGAGTGAAATCATTACATTTGCATGCTGCTATTATGAAATATCTTAAATTAAAATATGGGCAGTTAAATGTAAATATTCATATATAAGTCACTTTCAGATGAATCTCTTTTACTGGGAATCTGCTTTGTCATCGGTTGTTCAATTATTCAACTAAATTGTAAAAATCTATTTTAAATAGAGTAGTTGATTTAGTATTTACAATAATTACACTTAAAAAAAATTAATAAGAATTATATCAAAAGTCATTTATACATTCTGTAAAAGTTTACCCCAGTAATGAGCCAATTTGAACAATTTAAAATCTTGTTCTATAACAACTTAATTAGCAAAGGTTTCTATTTATTTCCTATAATAACACATTGGCTAAATGACGCCCATCTTCTCCTATATTACCCTATATCTATATAGTGCTGTCAAATCAATTAATCACATCTAACATAAAATAATATATATATTGTTGTAATAATATAAAAGTTTGTAAACATTATTTTTAATGTTTTGGAAAAATAGCCTCTTATGCTCATCAAGCCTGCATTAATTAGATTTTTTTTTAAACTTATATCGTGAGATATTACTAAAATTTTAAATAATGGTTTTCTATTTTAATATGTAATTTATTCCTGTGATCAAAGCTGAATTTTCAGCATCATTACTCCAGTCTTCAGTGTCACATGATCCTTCAGAAATCATTCCAGAGGTAGAGTCCTGGTCGCGGAGACTGGGGATCCACTGACCAGGCTGGCAGACCCATGGCGACCTCACCTCCCCGAAGGTGGTTTGAGGAGCTGAGGGGCTGACAGGCAGTGGCGGAAGAAGGGTTGAGAGGTGGTAGATGGGAGGAGGTGGGAGAGGGAGGCTGGGTGGGAATTCAGGAACCGATTCTGGCTTGGGGACAGACTAAGGTTCGGGAACAGGCTCAGACTCGGGCTCAGGAACTGGAACAGACTCGGATACGGCTCCGGAACTGGAACAGACTCAGATACAGTTCTTGGGGCAGGAACAGGTCTAGGGACAGGAACTGGTCGAGGAACAGGAACTGGTATTGGCGTGGCGGCAGCCATCTTGGCTGATGGCTCAGACGGCAAGGCGGCGACCATCTTGGCTGAGGGCTCTGGTGGCAAGGCGGCGGCCATCTTGGCTGAGGGCTCAGACGGCAAGGCGGTGGCCATCTTGGCTGAGGGCTCTGGTGGCAAGGTGGCGACCATCTTGGCTGAGGGCTCAAGCGGTGAGGCGTTGGTGGCCATTTTGGCTGAGGGCTCAGACGGCAAGGCGGCGGCCATCTTGGCTGAGGGCTCTGGTGGCAAGGTGGCGACCATCTTGGCTGAGGGCTCAAGCGGTGAGGCGTTGGTGGCCATCTTGGCTGAGGGCTCAGACGGCAAGGCGGCGGCCATCTTGGCTGAGGGCTCAGACGGCAAGGCGGCGGCCATCTTGGCTGAGGGCTCAAGCGGTGAGGCGTTGGTTGCCATCTTGGCTGAGGGCTCAGACGGCAAGGCGGCGGCCATCTTGGCTGAAGACGAGGGCTCAGGCTGGTCGGGCAAGACGTGAAGAAGCTCTGGCTCGGCAGGACTGATGTGAAGAGGCTCTAGAAGGGTGGTCTCGGCGGGACGAGAGTCTGGAGAGCGTAGAGGAGCGGCCTCTGAGGGCAGACTGGGACTGACGAAGACGGCGAAGGAACAGGTTCTGTTGATGTGGCGATGAAGATGGCTGGTGTTTGTGGTTGAGCGGCGATCTTCAGCCTCACCCATGGTCAACCTCAGCACATGATCCAGGTACCCGGGATCGCAGCCGCTGGAGCTTGCTGGTGCAGATGATCGTCACGTCTAGTCTTGAGGACGTCATCTGCCCAGTTTACCTCTAGAGAGATTTCCAGGAACTTCTCAACATATACTTCAATCTGGCGGCCGTCCTGGAAACAGGTCACCAGACGACTAGCGGGATTTAAGAGGGTGCGGAGAACGCCAGTCTTTTAAATTTCTAGTCCGATCTTCTGTCACGGTGTGGTGCAGGCAGAAGAAGACGAAGAAGAGTCAAAAGTTCCAATGCAAACTTTTACTCACAATATAAATCACACAGGTACATCAAAGTCAGCCAGAAGGTTCACACACACTAAATACAACATAGATCAGACAATGAACAAGGTAACACACAGGGCTTAAATACATAGGGGAACAGATCATGGAAACGAGACACAGCTGACTAATGAGTCAAGTCAAGTTCAATTTATTGTCAATTCTTACTCTATGTACAAAACATAAAGAGGATTGAAATTTCGTTTCCCTCAGACCCATGGTGTTAAAATCCCCAACACAACACTAGACAATTATTAAAAATTAAATATAAAATCACAATAGTATAATAGCAGCCATTTTTTAAAGTGTCTAGTGCATTGTGTTCGTATGCATGTACCTATGTGTGTGCGCATGTTTGTATGTATGCGTGTGTATGTGCATGTGTGCATATCCATTTGCTATTATGACAAAGAGTCAAAGTTCAGTGCAGAGAGGGAAGTGCTAAAAAGGCAGGAGGAAGAGAGTTCAATTTCCTGACGGCCTGGTGGATAAAACTTTTTGTCAGTCTAGTGGTTCGGGCCTGCAGGCTCTGAAACCTCCTCCCAGATGGCAAAAGTCTAAAAAAGCCATGTGAGGGGTGGGTGGGATCACCCACTATGCTGAGTGCTTTTTTGGTTAATTGGGAGTTATAAATGTCATTGAGGGGAAGCAATATAGCACCTACGATTTTTCCGGCTGTATTCACTATGGCACACTTCATTTCTGTAGTTTGTCTCATCATTGTTGTTGATGAGACCCACCACAGTTGTGTTATCCGCCAACTTAATAAAACGATTTGGCTGTACATTGGTGAACAGTCATGGGTTAGCAGAGTAAAAAGCAGGGGGCTAAGAACACATCCCTGGGGAGCCCCTGTGTTCAATATGATGGTGCTAGATGTGTTTTTACCAACCCGAACTGCCTGTGGTCTTCCAGTAAGAAAGTCCAACAACCAGTTGCACAGAGAGTTGTTTAGGCCAAGCTGGTCCAGTTTCTGTATTAACTGCTGTGGAATGATGGTATTAAAAGCCGAGCTAAAATCTATAAAAAGCATTCTCACATAAGAGTTCTTTGTTTCCAAGTGAGAGAGGGCTGAATGAAGAGCAGTAGAAACTGCATCATCGACGGATCGGTTGGCCCGATATGCGAACTGGAAAGGATCCAGGGAGGGGGGAATAATGTGTTTGATATGTTGCATGACTATCCGTTCAAAGCACTTCATGACAATACGAGTCAGTGCGACTGGGCGATGGTCGTTAAAAACAGATGGGGTTGATTTCTTTGGAATTGGTATTATTGTAGTTTTAAAGCATGTGGGTACAACAGCCTGGCTCAGAGAAATATTAAAGATGTCCGTAAAGACACAGCTCTCCTGCACAATCCTTTAGCACCCGACCAGGTATATTGTCTGGACCAACTGCTTTTCGGGTGTTGATCTTGGAGAAGGATCTCATCACGCTGGTCGGAGAGAGACACAGAACCTGGTCGTCATAAGGTAGTATGATCTTCTGTGCATGAGTTGGAGTTGTGTGCTTCAAAGCGTGCAAAGACGTTATTGAGTTCATTTAGCAAAGAGATGTCACTATCACAGGTCTGTGTTGAGGGCTTGTAATCCGTGATTGTCTGGATTCCCTGCCACAGTCTCCTTGTGTCTCTACTGTCTTCGAAGTTCTGGGCTATCCTTTTAGCATACTGTTTTTTTGCCTTTCTGATGCCCCGGGACAGGTTGGCCCTTGCCATTCTCAGGCCCTCATCATTACCAACTCTGAAGGCAGCATTTCGTGCCCTCAGTAGGCTGTAAACCTCTCCTGTCAGCCATGGCTTCTGATTAGCACGTATGGAGATAGTCTTAGTTACAGTTGCATCGTCAATGCATTTGGTGATGTAGGCAGTAACAGTCTCAGTATATTCCTGAATATCAGTCTGATAGTTATAAGTTGCAGCCTTTTTAAACATGTCCCAGTCTGTAGTGGCAAAACAGTCCTGAAGTGCTGAGGAGGCACCTTCTGGCCATACACGTACCTGTCTTTGGATTGGTTTAGTGACTTTCACCATTGGTCTATATGCTGGTGTTAACATGACAGTGGTGTGGTCAGAGAAACCAAGGGGAGGGAGGGGTGAGGCTTTATATGCCCCTCTATGAGTTGTATATACCAGATCCAAAGTATTTTCCCCCCGCGTTGGAAAGTCAACATGTTGGTATATTTTTGGAAACACAGATCTAGGGCCTATGTGGTTAAAATCTCCAGCCAGTATGAGGAATCCGTCAGGATGTACTGTCTGTTGCTCATTAATGGCATGATACAAATCGTTGAGTGCTTCGTTCTTATCGTTATTATTAGTGCTGGGTGGAATGGCAAGATCGCTGTAAATTCCCTCGGAATATAAAAGGGTCGGCACTTGAGGATAATAAACTCCACTAGGGGTGAACAATGTCTACAGACTACCACAGTATCCCGACACCAAGCATCATTGATGTACACAGACCCCGCCACCGCGGGTCTTACCGCCTTCAACGAGGACTCGGTCCGCTCGATGACACGTCAGCTGATCAATCTGAATGGCGGAGTCCGGAATGTTGTCTTTAAGCCACGTCTCCGTAAATATGAGGAAGCAGGTGTGACACATGAACTAATGAAGGTTACCATGGAAACAAAGGAGTGGCGGGAAAACAGAACAAAGGAAGACATGTGACTAATGAAAACAAGACTCAAACAGAAACACAACTGTGACAAATATTTTGCAATATTCCTGTTTTTCCACATCCAGCAATATTCCACATCCAGCAAATGTCTCCTCACTATCCGCTAGCTGCCTGTCCCCTGAACACACTGTAAAGAAACACGGTCTCTGTAGACACCACAGGCTCCACAAATGGCAACAAAAACAAACTGGCCCAGCCTGGACCACGAAACGTAACAAACAGTGTTCCAGCCAATAACCGACAAAAATGATTTGAGAGTGATGACTAGAGGAGAGATGTCCTAACAACGACTAACGTTAAAATGGTATATTCTTGATAATTTTTATATGGCCGACACATGACCAAAGAGACGATGTTCCGATGAACAAATAACAAAGAATAGGGAAAAGGAGAAGGAACGTGCGAAGTCAAAAGGTGGCGAGAACTCCACCGGCAGAAGGGCTTCCGATCCGTCATTCAGCTGGCTCTGTTCTGCTGGACAGGGTAAATCCAGTTTGGTTTTCTAAATGGTTCATGACTGTTTCAGGAAGCGAGGGAGGAGGAGGGGACGGGATGAGGAGGAGGGAGGGTCGAGCTAGCCTCCATTTTGTTTGACAATACTTTGAACGTCAATAAGAAGTGACGTCACCCAACATCACTTAGAGCACCTTTAATATAATTTGCAACAGGAAAAATGTTATTGTAAACATACAGTCAAACCAAAATTTATTCAGAAACCTTCAACATTTCTCAAATTATTCGTTTTTTCGATCTTGACAATCCTCGTTGTAGGTTTCACTTTTAATGACAGGGATATACTTGGGGAGCAAGTGATGAATTATGTTGAATATCTGTCAGCTGTTAAATTTAACTACACAATTAGATAATACCAGTTTAGCTCAACCAATCACCAAGCAATGCTTCATTGTGTTCAGTCTGTGTGTAAAAAGAGCATTAGCAATTAAAGAAAACACACTTCACCAAAACATAATCAGCTCAAAGTGTCCGAATCATTTCTGCTCCCAATGTCACTGGTAGTCTCTGTATGAAGAGTTATTGGGTGTAATATGTCACAGTTTACTGTATTCTGCTCCCCTCACTTACAGAAATGAACTATAGAGTCCTGATCACACTAGTGAAAAAACATAATGAGGGAAGTAATTTTTGGTTTGACTGTATATACAGAACGAATTGGTTCACTTAAGAGTGTATGTCATGCACTAGATACAAAAAGTTATTTTCAAGGTCACAAAAGTGTGCACATGCTCTCTCTCTCTCTCTCTTCCTTGAACTTGCACACTTGCTTTGATACTTTATTTCTAATGCAACAACGTGCAGACATTCGTAAGTGTGACTCAAGTGTGTTTGTGTGTGAAGCATTGTGAAGAAGACTAGGGACAGTTGAACAGTCTAGGGGAAAATGAGTGGTTGTGGTGTGGTTTTAACAGGGGACGCCCCAAACGCTGGAAATTCAGCAACCTACACTGCTCGCCATGAGATTGCAGTCAGAGAAAAAACTGCAGTGAAGATCCTTCCCAAATGTTCTAACGGAGAGTCGAGCGTAGGCTAATGTAAGAATAACAACAGGAAGAAAACTAAATAAAGCAAAGGACTCTTACACTACGCTTGTAAACACTATTTCGAGTATTTAAGAAAAACATGCTCATTTCTGGTGAGTAATTCTTCACCCCCATCCAGATGTTCACCCATGAGAAGAAAACGATTATGTCACTTCCCTTTTCTGAAGACACCACATAATAGACACACGTTAAAGAGCAGCTTACATTCAGAGAGAGAGAGAAAGAGACAGAGAGCGAGATGAGATCAGTGTGACAGGTGGACGAGAGACTGAGAAGCTTGATAAGTAATAATCAAGTAAGTGTGTGTTTATGTGAGGCGACGTTGGTAATTCCCATGGTTACTGCGGGTCACACTCACATATTTCTACAGTCCCCTGAACACACATCCAATCCGCTTTTTATTTACATTTGCATTCAGACTACCAGTCAAAATTTTTTATATTTTTTAATGTTTC
This sequence comes from Scardinius erythrophthalmus, assembly GCF_964197995.2. Taxonomy (NCBI): domain Eukaryota; kingdom Metazoa; phylum Chordata; class Actinopteri; order Cypriniformes; family Leuciscidae; genus Scardinius; species Scardinius erythrophthalmus. The sequence goes on along the minus strand of NC_138223.1, from coordinate 1,182,535 downwards.
CGAAAGAGTCTCTTCTGCTCACTAAAGGTTCTTGCACACTGAGGGCCCTATTTTAACTATCTGAAACGCAAGTACCAAACGCGAAACGCAAGTAACTTTGTGGGCGGGTCTCTAAAATGAGTCTAAAATGTGTTGGTCTCTCTGAGAAAAAAATAAAATAAATTTGCATTATATAAAGACACAGTTAAGTCAGAATTGCGAGATATAAACTTGCAATTCTGAGAAAAAAAGTCAATTTTCTTTTACAATGTTTTATTCTGTGGTGGAAACAAGCTTCCATATGAACCCTTAAAAAAAAAGTGTTTGTCTGAAGTCGCTTCATTATTCATAGGTGTGGTTTGGGCGTAACATGAAATAAACCAATCAGAGCGACATCTCACATTTAATGCAGCAGCAGCAATAACAGCAGCACCAATAACAGCAGCAGCAGCAGCAGCAACAATAACAGCAGCAGCAGCAGCAGCAATAACAGCAGCAATAGCAGCAGCAGCAGCAATAACAGCAGCAGCAGCAGCAGCAGCAGCAATAACAGCAGCAGCAGCAGCAACAATAACAGCAGCAGCAGCAGCAACAGCAGCAATAACAGCAGCAGCAGCAGCAGCAACAACAGCAACAATAACAGCAGCAGCAGCAGCAACAATAACAGCAGCAGCAGCAGCAGCAGCAACAATAACAGCAGCAGCAACAGCACCAATAACAGCAGCAGCAGCAGCAACAATATGTCACGTAACGGATGAATATGAGACGAGGATTCAAATGCAGAGGAATTTATTGATGACATGCAGACAGGGTAACAAACTCAAAAAACACAGAGCTCCAGGAACACGCAACAAGGACAACGAACCAGCACAAGACTACAAACACAAGGAGACTAAATAGGGGAACAAACAAAGGAGGGTAACGAGATACACAGGTGGGACAAATTAACCAATAATCAGATAACAAGATGGGAAGGGCTAGACAATAGACACGAGCACATGGCCCAAAATAACAAAACACCCATGTGCATAACAAGACAGGACAGGCATGTGACATTACCCCCTCCCTACGGAGCGGCTACCAGACGCTCCATAAGACCAGGGCGGGACGGGAGGGACAGAACAGGGCGGGACGGGAGGGACAGACCAGGGCGGGATGGGAGGGACAGACCAGGGCGGGACGGGAGGGACAGACCAGGGTGGAACAAGGGGAATGGACAGTTCAGAAGGCACAATGTTCGGGAGACCAGGGCAGAGCAGACAGTCCATCTGGCGGCCAGGGTGGAGAAGACAGTCCATCGGCCGGCCAGGGCGGAGACTCTCCCTCGGGTGGCCAGGGTGGAGACTTTCCCTCGGGCGGCCAGAGTGGAGACTCTCCCTCGGGCGGCCAGGGCGGAGACTTTCCCTCGGGCGGCCAGGAAGGAGACTTTCCCTCGGGGGGCCAGGAAGGAGACTTTCCCTCGGGCGGCCAGGGCGGAGACTTTCCCTCGGGCGGCCAGGGCGGAGACTTTCCCTCGGGCGGCCAGGGCGGAGACGACCCCTCGGGCGGCCAGGGCGGAGACGACCCCTCGGGCGGCCAGGGAACAGGCACCACCGGCTCAGACTCAGGAATAGACACCACCGACTCAGGAACAGACACCACCGGCTCAGACTCAGGAATAGACACCACCGACTCAGGAACAGATACCACCGGCCCAGGAACAGACACCACCGGCTCAGACACCACCGGCTCAGGAACAGGCACCACCGGCTCGGGCTCAGGAACTGGCACCACCGGCTCAGGCTCAGGAACAGACACCACCGGCTCAGGCTCAGGAACTGGCACCACCGGCTCAGGCTCAGGAACAGACACCACCGGCTCGGGCTCAGAAACTGGCACCACCGGCTCGGGCTCAGGAACTGGCACCACCGGCTCGGGCTCAGGAACGGGCACCACCGGCTCAGGCTCAGGAACTGGCACCACCGGCTCAGGCTCAGGAACTGGCACCACCGGCTCAGGAACAGACACCACCGGCTCAGGCTCAGGAACAGACACCACCGGCTCGGGCTCAGGAACAGACACCACCGGCTCGGGCTCAGGAACAGACACCACCGGCTCGGGCTCAGGAACTGGCACCACCGGCTCGGGCTCAGGAACTGGCACCACCGGCTCAGGCTCAGGAACTGGCACCACCGGCTCAGGAACAGACACCACCGGCTCAGGCTCAGGAACAGACACCACCGGCTCAGGCTCAGGAACTGGCACCACCGGCTCAGGAACAGACACCACCGGCTCAGGCTCAGGAACAGACACCACCGGCTCAGGCTCAGGAACAGACACCACCGGCTTAGGCTCAGGAACAGACACCACCGGCTCAGGCTCAGGAACAGACACCACCGGCTCGGGCTCAGAAACTGGCACCACCGGCTCGGGCTCAGGAACTGGCACCACCGGCTCGGGCTCAGGAACGGGCACCACCGGCTCAGGCTCAGGAACTGGCACCACCGGCTCAGGAACAGACACCACCGGCTCAGGCTCAGGAACAGACACCACCGGCTCGGGCTCAGGAACAGACACCACCGGCTCGGGCTCAGGAACTGGCACCACCGGCTCGGGCTCAGGAACTGGCACCACCGGCTCGGGCTCAGGAACTGGCACCACCGGCTCAGGAACAGACACCACCGGCTCAGGCTCAGGAACAGACACCACCGGCTCAGGCTCAGGAACAGACACCACCGGCTTAGGCTCAGGAACAGACACCACCGGCTCAGGCTCAGGAACAGACACCACCGGCTCAGGCTCAGGAACAGACACCACCGGCTCAGGCTCCACCGGCTCAGGCTCCACCGGCTCAGGCTCAGGAACAGACACCACCGGCTCAGGCTCAGGAACAGACACCACCGGCTCAGGCTCAGGAACAGACACCACCGGCTCAGGCTCAGGAACAGACACCACCGGCTCAGGAACAGACACCACCGGCTCAGGCTCAGGAACAGACACCACCAGCTCAGGAACAGACACCACCGGCTCAGGCTCAGGAACAGACACCACCGGCTCGGGCTCAGGAACAGACACCACCGGCTCGGGCTCAGGAACAGACACCACCGGCTCGGGCTCAGGAACTGGCACCACCGGCTCAGGCTCAGGAACTGGCACCACCGGCTCAGGCTCAGGAACTGGCACCACCGGCTCAGGAACAGACACCACCGGCTCAGGAACAGGAACAGACACCACCGGCTCAGGCTCAGGAACAGACACCACCGGCTCAGGCTCAGGAACAGACACCACCGGCTCAGGCTCAGGAACAGACACCACCGGCTCAGGCTCAGGAACAGACACCACCGGCTCAGGCTCAGGAACAGACACCACCGGCTCAGGCTCAGGAACAGACACCACCGGCTCAGGCTCAGGAACAGACCCAGGCTCGACTGCGGCCATCTTGTCAGGGGACACAGGCTCGGCAAACGTGACGCGTACACTCTCGGCGGCGGCCATCTTGTCCGAAGACCCAGGCTCGGCAGGCGTGACGTGAACAGGCTCGGTGGCGGCCATCTTGTCTGAAGACACAGGCTCGGCAGGCATGACGTGAACAGTCTCTGGCTGGGCAGACGTGACCTGAACAGGCTCTGGCTGGGCAGACGTGACGTGGACAGTCTCTGGATCGGCAGATGTGACGTGGACAGTTCTGGGAAACTCTAGGAACCTGTATAGTTTTTCGAAGTAATCCAACAGAGTCTCAGCTGCTCTGTCTATCTCAGACTGCACATGAACCTCCGAGACTGGGACCACCGGAACTGGGACCACCGGAACTGGGACCACCGGAACTGGGACCACCGGACTCGGGACCACCGGACTCGGGACCACCGGAACTGGCATGGAGGAAGTCTTCCTTCTCCTCCTCCGTTTCGGGACCACCGGAACTGGGACCACCGGACTCGGGACCACCGGAACTGGGACCACCGGACTCGGGATCACCGGAACAGTCACGGAGGAGTTCTTCCTTCCTCTCCTCCATTTCGGGACCAGCGGTGAAGGCTTGCCTTTCTGCTGACCATCATCTGCCATGGTCCTCTCCTCCTCCATAGTCCTTTGAGCGCATCTGGCGAAATATTCAAACAAGGAAACTGAAGAATATGAGACGAGGATTCAAATGCAGAGGAATTTATTGATGACATGCAGACAGGGTAACAAACTCAAAAAACACAGAGCTCCAGGAACACGCAACAAGGACAACGAACCAGCACAAGACTACAAACACAAGGAGACTAAATAGGGGAACAAACAAAGGAGGGTAACGAGATACACAGGTGGGACAAATTAACCAATAATCAGATAACAAGATGGGAAGGGCTAGACAATAGACACGAGCACATGGCCCAAAATAACAAAACACCCATGTGCATAACAAGACAGGACAGGCATGTGACACAATAACAGCAGCAGCAGCAGCAGCAATAACAGCAGCAATAGCAGCAGCAGCAGCAATAACAGCAGCAGCAGCAGCAATAACAGTAACAGCAGCAGCAGCAGCAGCAATAACAGCAGCAGCAATAACAGCAGCAATAGCAGCAGCAATAACAACAGCAGCAGCAGCAACAATAACAGCAGCAGCAATAACAGTAACAGCAGCAATAACAGCAGCAGCAGCAGCAATAACAGTAACAGCAGCAGCAGCAATAACAGCAGCAGCAGCAATAACAGCAGCAGCAGCAATAGCAGCAGCAACAATAACAGCAGCAGCAGCAGCAATAGCAGCAGCAGCAATAACTGAAGCAGCAACAGCAGCAGCAATAACAGTAACAGCAGCAATAACAGTAACAGCAGCAACAATAACAGCAGCAACAATAACAGCAGCAGCAATACAATAACAGCAGCAACAATAGCAGCAGCAGCTGCAGCAACAGCAGCAGCAATAACAGTAACAGCAGCAATAACAGCAGCAGCAGCAACAGCAGCAGCAATAACAGTAACAGCAGCAATAACAGCAGCAACAATAACAGCAGCAGCAATAACAGCAGCAACAATAACAGCAGCAGCAACAGCAACAGCAATAACAGTAACAGCAGCAATAACAGCAGCAACAATAACAGCAGCAGCAACAGCAGCAGCAATAACAGTAACAGCAGCAGCAGCAGCAATAACAGTAACAGCAACAATAACAGCAGTAGCAACAGCAGCAGCAATAACAGTAACAGCAGCAATAACAGTAACAGCAGCAATAACAGCAGCAGCAATAACAGTAACAGCAGCAATAACAGCAGCAGCAATAACAGTAACAGCAGCAATAACAGCAGCAGCAATAACAGCAGCAGTAATAACAGCAGCAGCAATAACAGCAGCAGCAACAGCAGCAGCAATAACAGTAACAGCAGCAATAACAGTAACAGCAGCAATAACAGCAGCAGCAATAACAGTAACAGCAGCAATATCAGCAGCAACAATAACAGCAGCAGCAGCAGCAACAGCAGCAGCAATAACAGTAACAGCAGCAATAACAGCAGCAACAATAACAGCAGCAGCAACAGCAGCAGCAATAACAGTAACAGCAGCAAAAACAGCAGCAGCAATAACAGTAACAGCAGCAATAACAGCAGCAGCAATAACAGTAACAGCAGCAATAACAGCAGCAACAATAACAGCAGCAGCAATAACAGTAACAGCAGCAACAATAACAGCAGCAGCAGCAATAACAGTAACAGCAGCAACAATAACAGCAGCAGCAATAACAGCAGCAGCAGCAGCAGCAATAACAGCAGCAGCAATAACAGTAACAGCAGCAATAACAGCAGCAACAATAACAGCAGCAGCAGCAATAACAGCAGCAGCAGCAATAACAGTAACAGCAGCAATAACAGCAGCAACAATAACAGCAGCAGCAATAACAGTAACAGCAGCAGCAATAGCAGCAGCAGCAGCAGCAGCAGCAACAATAACAGCAGCAGCAGCAATAACAGTAACAGCAGCAATAACAGCAGCAACAATAACAGCAGCAGCAATAACAGTAACAGCAGCTGCAATAACAGCAGCAACAATAACAGCAGCAGCAGCAATAACAGTAACAGCAGCAATAACAGCAGCAACAATAACAGCAGCAGCAATAACAGTAACAGCAGCAACAATAACAGTAACAGCAGCAGCAATAACAGCAGCAGCAGCAACAATAACAGCAGCAGCAATAACAGTAACAGCAGCAATAACAGCAGCAGCAATAACAGTAACAGCAGCAGCAGCAGCAGCAATAACAGTAACAGCAGCAACAATAACAGCAGCAGCAATAACAGCAGCAGCATTAACAGTAACAGCAGCAGCAGCAGCAGCAGCAATAACAGTAACAGCTGGTTAAAATGCTTTGGTGCACACGGCCTAGCAGTTCATGATATTGACACGTGCTCCAGTGTTCACTAAAGAGTTAAAGTCAGGCTTCCTGTCTGAGATGATCTAAATTTACTGAAGCGTACAGGAGTGGGCGAGCCACATAAACCTGAGAGAGAGAGAGTTAGGGGAAATGCAGCACACTTTAGGATGTGCTGACTTCATGCATGACATTTAAAGATCAGAAAGTTTCTTGTAAAATGCTTTCGTCACAGCTGCGACACTCATTATCATTTAGGGGAACGGCAGCCGCCAGAATCACTATGTTGGGTTGTTTCTCTTTTTATTTAGTTTAAAATATAACATACATGTGCCAAATAAAGAAAGTTGGGCATCCCCTTAAACTGAACTTTAATAATTTAATAATTACGTCAACTAGATTTTCGTTTTCTTAAGAGAAGAACATGTGATTAAAATCAGCAAAAGCATCTAACATCTCTAATGATGAATGAACTGATGTGAAGGCTTACTATGATCAAAAGAGAGAAAAGGTCACAGGTTTGTTCCACTTTTTACGTATGTAATGTAAATGATTCTGAACTCCTGCATAATCTTCCCTAATCAGTGAAAGTTCATTAGTATCTCACATTTAACACTGTGTTGGTTGTGGAAAGTCCGGGCGAAACCACACTGTGGGCAAACCGTGAACAGAAGGGAATGTGGCTTCACCTGTCATTCTTAAAATGAAGAAATCATTTAGCATGAAAGGTGACTTTCACTGAGGGAAGTACAGATGCTGTAACGTGTGCTTGTTTTCACTTTTGCTATGATATTGGAGCATGAACTGGAAATGTTTTTGAGTCAAACGGAGACGTGGCATCGATTCCCTCCATCAAACTGATACACAAGATCATATCAAGAGCGCTGATGTCTAGACTTGCATTAAAATTAAAGTCACCATGAAATCAAAATGGACGATTCTTGTTGTTTTGATAAATTTCTAATATTTTTAATAAATGATTTCTACATGCACATCATTATTGTGTAAAATTCATAATCTTGAATCAGAATCAGTTCCTCTTGCAGCATCTCTTCTCTTCTCTGATGACGAGGGCGGGGCTATAACCTGTCACTCACATGACATCAGCCAATAGCAAACCACAACCATCCAATCAATTCCCCACAGACACAATCAAGCTTCGCCCACATTTGTTCTTGTTCCTGTTTCGCTCGGATATACGACACAATAGATAATAATACACTGTAAAAAAAAATAATTCCGTAAAAAAAACGGATAATATACTGGCAGAAAATCACCAGGACATTTTCTGTTAAATTTCGGACAGTTCCTTCAACTCTAAACCGGAAAATCACTTAATCACAACTGGTTAACGGAGGCACTCGGCACGAAATAAACCGCATCACCGACAAATACAAGTCAATAAACCAATTACAACGAGGACACTATAACACATAATGGGCCCTATTTTAACGATCTGAAATGCAAGTATCAAACGCGAAACGCAAGTAACTTTGTGGGCGGATCTCTGACTCTTGCGCCCGACGCAAATCTAAAATGTGTTGGTCTGAAGTCGCTTCATTACTCATAGGTGTGGTTTGGGCGTAACGTGAAATAAACCAATCAGAGCGACATCTCACATTCCCTTTAAGAGCAGGCGCGCTTGTTCCATGGCGGATTGCTATTATAACGGCGGATTTGCCAGGAGCGGTTCACAGCCGAGGAGACCGACGTTCTCGTCAGGGCCGTAAAACACAGAGAAGTGACATTGGGGATGGAGAAACACACCCAGATTAGCTTCGGTTAAACAGGCGTATGATAATTTGGGTAAATGTGTAAGCTAGATTTATGCCTATTTTTCACATCTTCATGGACACAACAATGATTTCCCTCGTGTGGTAATATTTTTCCTTGTAATTATGTATGATTTTCTAAAAATGAGAACTGCTGTGTAGATGAGAGAAGCAAAGTGTGTGTGCGTTGTGCTCACGCTACATTATGGCCAAGCACGCGCCCTTAAAATAGCCTCTGAATAACATGTGCAACGCGCCACTGACTTTAGACGAGGTTTCTCCTGGTCAGTGGAGGAATTGTTTTCTGAAACTGCAAAATAGCACCAGGGAACGTTTGCGCCGGAACACGCCTCCTCTTTTCGCTGAACCGCCCCCGGGAGCGCAAGTTCATTCCCTAATTTACCGATGTGCGTCTGTGGAGGGAAAAGTCCGCTGTGCGTCGGGTGAGAAATAGGAATGACACATGCGTCGTGTACAAAGTCAATTACGCTGGGTGTGAGATAGGGCCCTTACAGTCAGGGAACCTCCACGAGTGTGAACTAAATCTTTCAATGTGTGAAAATATGCATAAAATGATAAACACAGTTATCCAGAAGAACAGGGTTTCTTGTAATCAGAGAAAGGATCTTCCTTGCATCCAGAAATGGAATAATTGTTATTGCAGATTTACAGTTTTTTTTATTCGCTTTGGTACTATTTTCACAAGTAAGGTGTACATTTTCAAAACTCTTAGTACAAAAATCCAAACTGATCACACTTGTAACACAGCTAGTCATTCTTTCAAAACCTGATGTAATGCTTTCAGTCAGTTGCACATGTTTTCAGTCCACATAATCATTGTTTCAAACACAAGATTATTGTAATATGTAATGAGAACATTTGGTTTAATCACAGAAACACAACAGTATGATCTTCTTTCAATTTAGTACTTTTAACAATCAGCTCATTCAACAGCAAACAATGCAAGATACATGTTTCAAATCACCGTTGTTGCTGAAATAATTACAGTAATACAGGCTATGCCACATTAGAAAATACACGTGCATAACCTAACTTATGTAATTTTATCCATAATGTTTGTAATAGTATCTATCCAGTGTGTTATCAAAAGGTGTGATGAAGCACAGCCATGATGTTCTGTGCTAGAACAGAGTTTGCTGGCAATGAATACAGTAAATGATTTTGACTATTTGACTGAATCTACTGTAGTGGACCTTTACAGATGAAGGTTGAGTTACAGTAATCTAACTACCATGTCTCTACCATGTTTACAGTATCACATAGCATGCATACTGTAATGTAAAATGCTGTATTTGATGCCGTCTGTCTCCCTTCTACTGATGCTTCTCTGATCAATCTGATGTTTTACAGTCATTGACTGTCTCCTCTCCCTTATTCTCTATTCTGCTTTACAGTATTTGTACAAATGGCAATTTCTCTGTATCTTTCTCTCTCACACACACACACACACACACACACACACACACACACACACACACACACACATGCGTGTTCACACTCTTTGAAAATGATGGAGGTTATTATCTATAAATCACTTATGTAAAAATAATTCATTACATTTGGTTTTCCATATCAGAAATTGCAAACAAGTTCTATAGAAACTGTATATAGAATCAATATCTATTGAAATCTATAGGTGTACCAAATGATTCATTGATTAACCATTAAGATCAGTTGGATTAAATAATAGACAAATGTATTAAACTGAACAAGAAGAGATGCAAATCAAAAGTTTGGTAGTAAGAGCTTTATGAAAGGCAGTTACTGTGAATGAAACATGTATGTAGATGAAACACTTATTTTGTGTTGTGGAAAGGATACTTTGTGATTTTGTGCATTGTACTAACACAATTGAAAACATAATGAAATGTTTGAAAAAAGTGCACTTTTGATGATCGGTTGTGATATTAGCACTAAGAGTTTGGAAAATGTACACCTAACTTGTGAAAATAGTACCAAAGCGAATAAAAAAAAATGTAATTTCATGCTGCTCTATTGAGACCCATCTCACATCACGGTTCTTTGACTGCAGAACTGAGAAGCGAGATAATAAAGTCTGAAATCTGTGAGATTCAGCCCAGCTTTAATAATATTATGTGTGAATAACAACTAACTGTCCATCTGTTGAAGACACTGCTGTATTTCAGGTCTGAGTTCACGTGTAGCGCAGCGCCGTCTGGTGGTGATGAGCGGAACAGCACTCAATTGGGAGCTAATTATTACATTGTTTAAATAAAAAAAAAAATTGCGTAAATGTGGTTTTGTATATGTACATTTCTGAAATACATAACTTAGACAGTTTCCTCTGATAACAAGCGACAAAGTTATCCAGAAGAACAGGGTTTCTTGTAATCAGAGAAAGGTCTTCCTTGTACACAGAAATGGAATAATTGTTACGTTATGTTAATTGCTCTATTGAGACCCGGTTCTTTGACTGCAGAACCGAGAAGCGAGATAATAAAGTCTGAAATGTGGGAGATTTAGCCCAGCTTTATCATATGAGGCCTGATGTGTGATTAACCCTTGGGGTTTTCTTATGCCATAAAAACGTGGAAATTGTTTTGTTGTGGTCCTTGAAAAAATATTTAGGGATTTCAAAAGACCCCCTTGCAGCCAGTACAGGGGTCACTTCCCTGAACTGTTTGCAGGGGAGGGAGTTAGTTTAGGAGCCACCAATACTAATACCCAAATACTTAAAACCACTGGGGCAGCATTTTAGGGATCCGGAAATAGTTCTAATGTCATTGTCTAATACATCCAGGAAAATATGTTTTGTATATCTCAGTAATCATGAGGTTTTGACTCAAAAGTCGAATACACAAATTCATGTTTTCTCTAATAGTAGTTTTGCATGTTGGTTTAAAACCTCGAAAATGTGTGAATTATGTCCTTTAAACAAAATATAGGGTAAAAAGTTTGGAAACATTACTATTTTTAATGTTTTAGAAAGAAGTCTCTTTTGCTCATCAAAAATACAGTAAACACATTAATACTGTAAAATAGAAAGTAAATCATCTGTTGTTTATGTGAATATATAGTAAAGTGTAATTTATTCCTGTGATCAAAGCTGAATGTTCAGCATCATTACTCCAGTCTTCAGTGTCACATGATCCTTCAGAAATCACTCTAATATGAGGATTTGATGATCAAGAAACATTTATGATTATTATCAGTGTTGAAAACAGTTCATGTTTCATGTTACAAAAGATTTCAAATAAATGCTGTTTTCTTGAACTGAATATATATATATATATATATATATATATATATATATATATATATATATATATATATATATATATATATATATATATATATATATATATATATATGTGTGTGTGTGTGTGTGTGTGTGTGTGTGTGTTCCATTTATTTCAAATAGAAACAATTAAAATTACATGTTTTTTTTTCTTGGGAAATAAGAGTTCATAGCCTTTCTGTAGCCAAAACTCAATGATGTGCCTACAGAAACAACACAACACTCAAATGCTAATATTCAGACTAGCCTGTACAAACAAGGACATGCTAACATTGTTAACTCAGAGCTATCTATAGAGTTAAGCCTCCTGAAATAAGTCCACAGGTTGAGGGGACTAACGTTTGTATACATGACAAAAACACAAAATAAGAAGCTGTCATAATGGATCTTTCCATGGGTACTTTGAATGTTTTAAACTAAAATATAAGTGCTAACTAATAATATTATGTGTGAATAACAACCAACTACAACTGATGAAGACACTGCTGTATTTCTGGTCTGAGTTCACGTGTAGCGCAGCGCCGTCTGGTGGTGATGAGCGGAACAGCACTCGCTTTGGAACTAATTATTACATAGTTTAAATTAATACATTTTTAGCGTAAATGTGGTTGTGTATATGTACGTTTCTGAAATACATAACTTAGACGGTTTCCTCTGATAACAGATCACTCTAAACTGTAATGTGGACTCATTTTCTGTAAAGCTGCTTTGAAACGATGTGTATTGTACAAATAAACGTGCATTGAACTGAAAGACACCGTGACATCCATCGGTTGCTGGTTAGTTTAGTCCTGAAGAATAAAGCTGTTAATCACAGTGATTAGAGACATGGCAGGTGGGTCAAATAATTATGTTTTAGTTTTTTCTTGGCTAGTAATGGCTCAATATTGAAACTAGCAGGTTCAGCTTTTACATAATTACATTTGCATATTTTTGCTTAACTTATTTAAATTATTATATATTTTGACCTCGAGAGTTATTTAGCCTAACTTTATAAAGGCCCATTTTAACCTCATATTATAGGGCTGTTTCTAATCAAATTAAATCATTTTCACTGGAATAAATAATATTATGAGATTCATGTTTTATGGGGGAAAATGCAATAATACTTTTAAACATGAAACTAAACCGCCAGTAGGTGGCGGCAAATCCCTTAATGTATGAATCATTAATTTAAAGTCCCCCTGTGGTGAAAATCCAGCTTTTAATGTTGTTTATGTGTCTATGTGGTGTTTTTAATCTGCTTTAACACAAAGCATGTGTAAATTCATAAGTCGACAGCATTGCTGAGTATTTCCTCCTTAAAACTGCAGTGAACCAAAGACAGTCTCAAAAACACACTTTGAAATCGCTGGTGTTTCTGACGTCACAAACTACCTTGTAACCAATCAGATCAACGTGTGATCGTCAACCAGTGGATCTCTGAGCTGAGTGAGTGAGTGGAGGCGGGGCTCATTTGCATATTCATAGAGCCGCGAATACTAAATGAGACAAGGGTGTCGAGTTACATTCAAGATATTTTAAGGCATTAAGATGGAAAAAAACTTTTAAATATGTCATTTTGGTGATCAAAAGATGAGTTTTAAGGGATAAAATGATTGACTACAGAGGGACTTTAACCAATTTGTTCAAAACACTGAATCATTCAGTAAATAAACAGAACTTCTATGATCTTTGTATGGAAATATTTTCGTTGGTGAAATAAAATGTAAATAACTTAATATTAACTAATCCTCTATTTGTCTACTGCTACTTGTTTATTGAACTATAATATCAATTTAACATTTACAATTTACATTATGTTTGGCAAAACAGCTCTCTGGTGTATGTATATATATATATATATATATATATATATATATATATACACATATACATATATATATATGTGTGTGTATATATATGTATATATATATATATATAGTTGATTGGAAACACATTTTATGTGAGAACACTTATGAAGTCAATTCTCACAGAAAGTGAGAATTTTTTTTTTTTATGCCACAGACATCTGATAGTATCAGTCAAACCAACACATCTGAAAATCGCTGACTCTGATCTCACGGTTTACTTAAACGGAAGTTTCAATACCATGAAACTTTCAGTGTCTCAACAGTTCAATGTCTCAACACTAATGACACACTGATCGAGCGCAGCATGAGCTCAGACAAGCCTCTGCAAGTTTAGTCTCAGGTAAAGTATGATTTGCATATGATAACTGAGAATCTATTGTTTTTTGAATTACTGTCACTGTTGCTCATAGTTAGGGTTACGGGTTTGTTCAAATTTTAAGTATTAAACATCAGTAACTTTGTACCACAGAGTTTGTGCTCAAGATAATCCAGGGTTATAATAAAGTCTAATAATTTTATCCCTTAAAACTCATCTTTGATAATCATATATTTAAATGTTTTTTTTTTCCCTGTGAAAAAAAAAATTCTTCATGCCTTAAAATATCTTGAATGTAACTCGACACCCTTGCCTCATTTAGTATGCGTGGTTCTATGAATATGTAAATGAGCCCCGCATCCACTCACTCACAGCAGCTCGGATTACCTGATGAACCGCTCAACTCTATGCGATTACAATCAAGTATTTTCTTTTAGTGGCAACTTATGTGGCATTATTGCAATAACAAGACACTTCAAAAGACCTCAGACAACAACAAAAAATTCTAACTTTAACAAAAATACTGATTTAATGTATTTAATGTATGTTTAAATATCATGAAAGCTGTTTTAAGAGCAGTTAGCCAATTCCAGAAAAATGAATGGATCTCTATGGACCTCTGCTGGACAGATATTACACTTTTTTTAAAACTATTCTGCAGAATTTTTCTCTAACCAGCAGATGGCAGAATTTTGCCTCTAACATCTAGAATCTAGATCAATATCCAGAAACACACATCTTTAAAGGGTTAGTTCACCCAAAAATGAAAATTCTGTCAGTAATTACTCACCCTCATGTTGTTCCAACCGCGTAAGACCTTCGTTCATCTTCGGAACACAAATTAAGATATTTTTGATTAAATCTGAGAGTTGTCTCACTCCTCCATAGGCTTTCAGAGGGACCGAAACTTGCTGGCCCAGAAAAGTTATTAAAGAGATCGTTAATATAGTCCAAGTGACTACAGTGGCTCAACCTTAAGTTTATCAAGCGACGAGAATACTTTTTGTGCGCAAAAACAAACAAAAATAACGACTTTATTCCACTATTCATTTCCTTCTCCCTGGGCCTCTAGTTGGTTCACGTAGTGTTTTTGCGCAGCGCGTCTGTGTTACACGTCACCACGTAGGCTCACTATTGGCCGAAGCGGGTCATGTGTGTGATGCGTGATGACGTGAAACACAGACGCGCAGCGCAAAAAAAGGAAATGAATAGTGGAATAAAGTCGATATTTTTGTTTGTTTTTGCGCACAAAAAGTATTATCGTCGCTTGATAAACTTAAGATTGAGCCACTGGAGTCACTTGGACTATATTAACGATCTCTTTAATAACTTTTCTGGCCCAGCAAGTTTCGGTCCCTCTGAAAGCCTATGGAGGAGTGAGACAACTCTCAGATTTAATCAAAAATATCTTAATTTGTGTTCCGAAGATGAACAAAGGTCTTACGCGGTTGGAACAACATGAGGGTGAGTAATTACTGACAGAATTTTCATTTTTGGGTGAACTAACCCTTTAAAGCTGCAGTCCGTAGTTTGTCGCCATCTCTGTTCGAAATCTGCAATTGCAGTTATTTGCGGAATGATCGGCTTTACGTGGGTTGTGCTTCGGCTCGGCACAGCGCGGATGAATCCGATGTTTTGAGGAGAATGTGCGGCTGTCAGTCGGTGTGGATCCTGGCATTCGCAATCACAGATCCACTTTTTGGAAGTATGACCAACATAAGAATTTTCACTGGAAAATGTTCTGAACAAGTAAGTAACATCCACGTTTGTTCTGATCAACTAAGGGGGAAAAAGCATTGCAGTAAATCGCGCTGATTAAATCTAACGATCGCTTATCATATCACGTCAAACCGTGCAAATTATACTTCGTTCTCATATTGTTCATGATAACAACATCAGCATTGCGTGACTACATTTAATGTGTGTTAGGGATACCTGTACCTCAGTTTCCATTACTCTGCAGTCTTTCTAATTGTCATGAATACCAACAAATTAATGTTCCTTAGAACTGGTTCTCTTTGAAATACAAGCACACGTATCTGTAATCAGATGCATATTTAAAACTGGAATATAATCTTATTTTTACCTTTCAAAAGCCCATCCGATATTTATCCTCGTTAGCCACTCCGAAGTCCGAAGTCTTTTGCATTTTACAGCGGGTGAATCTCCAGCTGGTGATCGTCGTTTGAACCTTTCTGGATCCGCCATTAAATTGATCAGTTTAATAATATCAAAGCCGACTAGCCGAGACTCTTCTTTATGTGGACAGATGTGACTTTATGTGGACAGATGTGACTTTATGTGGACAGATGTGACGGAATGACGCAAAGACATGTTCGAATTTCCCGCGTAAATCCACCAGTACCACTGGAACTAAAAACATTATTATAAGCTTACCGATTTGAATCCAGCTACGGCAAGCAGAGAGGTCTGAACACTGTTATGTACTTGCGCAAACATTTATTTTGGATAATTTTTTACCCAAAAAAGTTATGGACTGCAGCTTTAATTTGAATTATCATTAAAGTTTTTTTTTTTTTAATTATAAAAATGTAATATTTCAAATGCATGCTTATGGTGTAGTTTTGCAGTAAATAGTTTTTCATTTTTTTATTTATTTTTTTACTTCATATCCCCCAAAACACAGCATAAACATATAGATAAGAAATAAAAAAATATATATTTAGTTTGTATTAATAAAATATACAGTACTGTGCAAAAGTCTTAGGCATGTTATTATCTATCAGTTTACATTTCCAAACATTCTTTTTGCCATTAATTGTAATAATCCAGTGCGATTTGTGTCTGCACAAGGAGTCTGACAACAGCCGGTATGATCTGATCTCTCCATCATCGAGTCCGTCTGTGATTACATGAAGAAACAGAAGAAACTGAGACAGACTAAATCCAGAAGAACTGCGGGAACGTCTCCGAGACGCTTGAAGAAACCTTCCTGCAAAGCTACAGCACTGTGAAAAGCACTGGCACTTGTGTTAAAATGCTGTAAAGTGAGAATGCTTTCAAAAATAAAATCACAAATTGAATTTATTTATGATTTAACTTCTACTAACAAATTCAGATCAATATATGGTGTAATGACCCTTTGCGTTTAAAATAGCTTTTGTCCAGGTACACTTGCGCAGTTTTTCAGGAAGCTTTCTTCATTAACATGGGATATTAACAAGACTTTTGCACAGTACTGCATATTTCTTTGAACAATCGCTTTATAAATGTTTGGGGTTAATCAACCGCAGGGACCACAAGTGCAAACAGGAAACGAGGAGCATGAGGGCAAAACCCAACCAATAAAAAAAGATTATTAACTAATAATAGTATCTCAATGATACACTGATGAAATCACACAGAACACAATATGTTACCTTGGCAAACACATTTTATTCATAAAATGTTTTTTAAAAATCTGGTTAATATTTACAATTCTCGTTTTCTCTCCAAATCAATGTGTTTGAATGGAATTTACCTCTGCATTTAAATAATCTGTAAACCCAGACATCATAAAGCAATAAATAAATCTGTGGCACATGAATGAAGCACTAATAAGCAACTATATTTAGTTCTATGGGGACATACAGTGCAATAATGGTGACTGCATGTTCATTAATGTCGTAATCGAGCTAAATAAACCCTCCTCTGTTGTCTTCACTGATAGGTTAACGCATAGGAAACACTCCTCTCTCAGTGTCTCATCATCCACCAGCTCAAACACACACACACACACACTCACTCATGCTCTCAGACCTCTGAGTCAATCCATGCAAGTTCAACCAAAGCCAACAAACAAGGTAAGACTTACTGCTACTATAATACATCTATAAAATGCATTTCAAGTGTTTCTCAGAGAATTTAAGACTTAACTTTGATTAGAAAGCTCCGGCGTATAACGAACACGTTCTAGATGAGCAGCGCTGCTGAAGGTGTGTTCACATACCAGGAATGCATTATGGATGTGTGTAAACAGGTTGTGAATGGCACTGCGTGTAAAAGTTCACATTCCTGCAGCTCGCCATTCGTAGGAACACGTACAGCATCATGACCCGACAGCTGCCGGTCCGAGGTGTTCAGAGATCAATGCATGTCACATTTGATCTTCAGGTCTTGATAACGCTCGTGTGCATCTGTGGGATTTTCTGGTCCAGCAGCTGAAAAACCTTGAGGAATCATTCATGCACAAACCCTCAGCGTCTATTACCATTTTCCTTGACATGATTTGCAATGTTTATATTTTATTTTTCACCTTTATTAGAAAATATTTTAATTTGTTGCTGGTTGCATGAACTCCCGGGCTAGACTAGTCCCACAAGTTAGTCATCTACTGTTATTCTTTAAGATTGGGACTAGTTGCACAAACATAAGGCACAGGCTTAATATAGTGGATATGAACTAGTCTTACAAACTAGCAATTATATCCTTAATATCTATCTTGCACTATTCTGTAATAATGTCTGACACTTAGGATGTCTCGTGTTTATGAGTAAATGTTCACTGTAAGAAATTTTTGTTGGTTTAACTTAAAGTAACTTGATTGCCTTAAAATAGAGTTCATTGAAATAAAAAAACTGAGTTAGTACAAAGGAGGAGATTGAAATATCTACAGAATCTCAAACCACATTATCGAAGTTGATTTGACAAAAGAAAAAAAGTTTTAAAAAGTTTTTACAGTGTAGGATTAAGGATTCAAATTAGACTGATCTACCATTTTATGTAACTGGTTTAAAAAAGTTATGACCAGTCAATTTTTTGATGACAAACTTGTAAGACTAGTCTAGGGCGTTCATGCAACCAGTCATAACTCCTTCAGGTCAGTTACATAAAATATAGATTGGTCAGATTTAAATCTGACTTGAATTTGAAACTAATTCTAATAGTTGTTAGAATTAAACAAAACATATCAAGTACCCAATGGCCATTCTTCTTTACAATGAAAACAAATTTCATAATACTTTTCAAAAGAAAAGAGGAAATGGCACTTGCTTCATTTTGTCGCCATTGAACATACATCCTTAAAAATAAAGGTTCCTTATTGGTATTTATGGTAAAGCAACACCATAGAAAAAACATTTTTGTGATTCCAAAGAACATTTAAGAACCATTTATTTGTAAGTGTGAAGAAACTTCCTCCACTTTACAGAACCTTTTGTGCAATGGAAAGGTTTGATGCCAAATAAAGAACCTTTGTTTTTAAATGTTTTCTCACACCAAGAAAAAAAAAAAATTAACCTCTTTTAATTTTAAGCTCTTAGGGCATGAAAAACAAGATTTGAACTTTTTTACTGTACACATATTTCACAGAGATGTCGAATGTCCACTTAAAGTGAAATGAGATCAAATCTTGTGAAAACTATAAAATATAAACAAAAAATATAATACAGCTTCGATTATTGCAAATGCAATTGAGTTCAACCGGCAGACAGAGAAATTTATACGAGTTAAACTTTACATGTCTTTGATATCAGAACATGAGGAAGTGATTCATCAAAGATCTCTACAACCGGTGAAGGTGTTAACTCTGTGGAAACCCAAATATGTAGATTTACCTTTATCATTCTGATTATGTTCAAAATGGACAGATTTAAAAGAAAACCTCAGACTGAAATCTACATTGACCTATTCATGTTTTCAGACTGTGGAAAAAATTGTTTTTAAATCTCATCTGAAATGAGCCATGTTGGGGGTAGTAACACACTACAAGTAACATGCATTAAGTAAGCAGATTACTGTTTTTGATGTTACAAGTAATGCATTACAAGTAACATTCATTACTTAATCAGATTACTTTTTGATGTAACGACTAAAGTAATGCATTACAAGTAACGTGCATTATGTAATCAGATTACTTTATTGATGTTACAAGTAACGTTCATTACTTAATTAGATTACTTTATTGATGTAACGACTAAAGTAATGCATTTCAAGTAACGTGCATTGTGTAATCAGATTACTTTTGATGTAACGAGTAATGCATCACAAGTAACCTGCATTATGTAATCAGATTACTTTTTTGATGTTACAAGTAATGCATTACTTAATCAGATTACTTTTTGATGCAACGAATTACTTTTTTGATGTAATGAATAAAGTAATGCATTACAAGTAACGTGCATTACGTAATCAGATTACTTTATTCATGTAACGAGTAAAGTAATGCATTACAGATAATGTGCATCATGTAATCAGATTACTTTTTTGATGTAACGAGTAAAGTAATGCATAACAAGTAACGTGCATTACGTAATCAGATTACTTTATTCATGTAACGAGTAAAGTAATGCATTAGAGATAATGTGCATTACGTAATCAGATTACTTTTTCGACGCAAGTGCAAATTACAATCTAATAACACAAATACATTTATTTACAGCTCAAAAATTTACAGCAAATGAAGTATTTCATATCACAGAATTAGTATGAATTGTATGCCCAATTTAGCAAACAGATGATTAACCAAAATTTAAAAACTATATGACTACTTGATGTTACAAAAAATGTTTTACCTAAAAGACGACCCATAGGATAGAAGGAATGGGTGGATATTCCAGAGCAACTTGACCGTCAGCCATCTTGGTTTGGAGAAAACAAAAATTCCACATACAAAGGCTTGTCAGTTGGCTGCAGTGTATAGGATCCAACATAGGCAGTGTTGACATGCAACTATGCCGTCAAAACCCATGCATACGCAAGAAAATGGCTTTTAATTAGCCATCCACTGTAGTGACCTCTATGCGTGAAAAGGTTAAGAATGGTTTACTGAAAGGTTATTGGGGGAACCGAACAGGGTTCTTCCATTGCATCGCCAGGAATACCCCTTTTGTAACCTTCATTTTTAAGGGCCCTATTTTAACGATCTAAGCTCATGGTCTCAGTGCACTTAGTGCATGTCCGAATCCACTTTTGCTAGTTTAATGATGGGAAAAATGGTCAGTACGCCCAGCGCATGGTCTAAAAGGTTTGTTTCTATTCTCTTAATGAGTAATGGGTGTGTTTTGGGTGTAACATGCCAAAAAAAACAATCAGAGTGTAAATTCCCATTCCCTTTAAAAGCCAGTTGCGCTCGCGTCAAGGCGGATTGGGTATTTAGATTGAAGGTTGAAGCACAAACAGACCATCTACAATATTAATCTTTTACATTGTAATCTTTTTATTATTTTTAATATTTGGCTAGTTTGAGTGCTGCTGCCTGTCCCTGTGTGTGTAATAAGCAGAGTGTCTATAGGCGCACTTTGACATGCTCTTTAAATAACAAAAAAACGTACCAACAATGCACCTGAACACACACCTCGTTCTCAGACCAGCAGCTCATGGCCGCACAAATAGGCGCAAATGCATTTGCTATTTAAACAAGGTGGCGCAGGACGTGAAAATGATAACTGCGTTGGGCTGAAACCAGCAAAAAAAACTTTATTTTTAAGAGTGAAATGCTTACAATAAAGATACACCATGTGTTATTGTGTTTTCACAGAGAATCAATGTCTACCGATGCACCAATGAACGCCACCTTGAGCTCCAACCACACCACCATCTACCCCAGCGATGCCATGCGTGTCCTGCAGATGATCGCGACCGTGATGATCTTCATCGTGGGTGTTTCTCTGAACAGTCTGGTGGTCTGGGCGTTGGGGGTTCGAGTTTGGTGTCGGAATAAAGGAGCAAGTTGCGAGACGCAGAGCGCTGACAGCTTTCGGATTTACGTCGTAAACCTGGCGTTTGCGGACTTGGTGCTGCTGTTACGTACGCCACTAATGCTACCATACTTAGCGAACCACTTTTCTTGGACATTAGGGGAGCCCGTATGTAAGCTGGTTATTTACTTGCGCTGCCTTGGGTTGTACGCGAGCGCGTTCTTGCTGTGCGCCGTCGCAGTGGAGCGTTGCTTGTGTTTGCTTAGACCAGTTTGGGCGCGATTGAAACGCCCTCGTTGGGCCGTGCCGATAGCCTGCGCTGCCATTTGGGTGTTAGCCGCGGTATTCGCGTCACCTTACATTGGCACGGCTCAAATCATTCTCTGGGAGAACCGTACGGCATGCATTGAAAGCGATTTGGGAGTAGGAAAAGCTTTAATAGTTGTGGAAACCTTAGCAGGATTCTTGCTACCACTTGTGATCTTCTTGTCTTGCAATATTGCGGTGGTTTTTTGCGCAAAGAAGGCCGAAGGCGCAGTGTCTTCGCCAACCTCGTCATCTGGACCAAGTTACACATCCCAGCGTTTGACTCGTCTCTACCGGGTACTCTTCCTCACAATGCTCCTCTTTCTCACTTGTTGGGTGCCTTACTTTACATGCCGCTTTATAAGGGCTCTTGCACACGATCGGCCGGACTGGAAGAAGGTCAAAGAAGGAGCGATTGGAGGCGCTTACGTAGCGCTATTTCTAGTGTACATAAAAAGTGCGCTCAACCCCATCATGTACGTGTTCGCGGCTCGTGGACTCGGACGCACCGTTCGTGCGTCACTTGTCTCCACAATCGAGCGAGTCTTCAATGAGGAATTATCCGAGTCTTTACGAAGAAAGTCTTTACGAAGGAGAGACTCTCAGTTTTAGTGGAGCTTGAAGAGGCCAAACATTGGACAACCAACGAGGGGTGTGTTTCCCAAAAGCATCGTTAGCCAAGTATGCGAGTCCATTGGTATGTCTAGTATTGAAACAATGCTGTAATATGTAGTACATAATTTGATGTTGATCTCTCAAAAGGACTATTAAGTTCTTTAAAAGTTCTTAAAAATGGCACCTTCTGTTTTTCAAAAGCATCGTTAGCCAACTATGTTCGCAAGTTCCATCATTATCAGCAGTTCAACGAGTCAGTGTTTCCCGAAACCATCGTTATAACGAGAAAGGAGCGACAGATCTCGACCTGCAGTCAGAAGAGTTTCTTGTTTTTATAACATGTGGACTCAATAAATCCTGATCTTGAGTAAAATAAACAAGCTGACATTCAGTGCAATCTGTATCTTTTATCTAGAATACATACAAATGTCATTTACATCTTTTAGTTTGTCAAGAGATTTTAAAGTGTCGTTTTTGAAGAGTGCAAACGAGCTCTTTAAGAACAAAAAAAGTTGACAACAGGACTAAACATGCTGTACGTCACATCACATATCACAAGATGGGGACTAAGACAATTTTATAACCATTCGATGGACAAGAAAGCATTTCGGACACCAATTCTGTGCGATTTTTTTTTTTTAATCTTGTGATGTATGATTGTAGCACTTTGCATTTCTACAGCAAATGAAAGACAAGGCGTTCCCTCTGGACTTGCTTGCTTTGACTGAAGGCTTAAATTAAACGGCCTATGCAGTAGAATCTACTTTTTCCAAGTCACCCAGATAATTGGCAAAACAGATCACACATAAAAACTAAAACTTTGAATCAAACTAAAGATTATGAATCAAGAAGCTGTCGACCAATTCACCGTAAATGATCTGATAGACCAGAGAAAGCTAAATCTTCTGAATTCCAGCGTTGGTGTTGATGTTGTTGCATTAATGCTTGAGATGAATGTAATTTCAGTGTCTAGTCCTCTATGCAAACTTGTCATTTTGAAATAAATGAGCAGTTATTTTGTTGATCAGCTGTCTCTGTCAGTGTGTTTAGCTTGAGAAACAGTGTCTTGCTGTGATGGTCAGTCCAGGGTTTTGTCATTATGAGCTTGTACTGAATCCACCTGTTTATTTGCAAGCTCCAGAAAAGCCCTCATATCCCCGAGGACCGGAAGCGTCTGAAGAGCTCGAACCACTGCGGGAGGATTGGGAACAATCTTCATCAGGTGCTCCTGAAGGATCAGTAACACACTAGTTTAGCAGGCAAATCAAATCACAAGCCTTTCCTTGCCCTTGAATGGACACATACACACATAATTATGTCAAAATACCCGTCTCGCCAAGTATTCTCTCTCTCATAAGTGAACAGTTGAGAAAGAAACCAGATGTGTGTCGGTTTATTCGGTCTTTAAGTGACAGTGGCCTAATATTCCAGCTGTCGTCTGTGTCGTTAATGTTAATAAAACAACAAAATACAGCTTTAACAAAGATGAAACTACCCGATCCGTGGCTCAAAAACCGTAAATGACCCGAACCGTGAATTTTGTGATCCGTTCGACCCCTTTATTTTGGATCCCAGTCGCATTAACAAAAGCACATTGTGAACCACTTGCATAACACTTCTAAAAAGTGTTTAGTGTTGAAACTGCTTTTCCTGAACTAATTGCATCAAGTCTGTCTGTATAACCCTGTCACTGATCCATATAAGGTGAAGACATGTTTCTCAACATGAGTTCTGTGCACTATAGGGTGCATTTCTGTGAAAAAAGTGGCAAGGAAGGTGTCAAAACCTCACGCTATTTATGCCATCATGACAAACACTTGGCTGTTTTCACAACACACAAGCCTGACAACATCCTAACTCTTGATTCTTTAACCACAAATTAAGCATTAAGAGCTGTTAACACAGTTCTTCCATTTCACTGACGGATGTGTTGACAGATGTGTTTGAGCGCTACGTTCTCGAGGGTCACGCAAAAAGCTTTTTCTTCTCGCCAGACTGACCTGCACCTCACAATTTTGTAGTTAAAGTGTGAAGATAAGATAAGAAGTCACTACCGTTTTTATCATTAACAGAGAGCCTATACTACAAGACACTACTTGTAGACAAAGTAAACTCCAAATGTGAATTCCAAAGTGATGAAATCAATATTGATATTACTCAGATGGCAACCAATCGAACAACACAATTTTCTTATTTGGGAGACTAAAGGTGACTAAAATATGTCCCGAAATCAAATTAAAACGGTAAGAAATTACATTATGCATTAGGAAAATAGGACCATTTACAGCATTTTGACATTATTTTCACGGCAAATAAACATTTTCCCTGTGATTCATCATTAATTGAAGCAATGCAACAAATCTTTTTTGTAATTTCCATTATTCTCACAATTTTTTACTGAAATCAGCATTAAAGTAAATACTAACATGCATACATATTTTCTGTAATGCAAGTGTATTTCTTTGCATTACAGTAATGCAAAAATTGCTTAATTGTCAAAACATTGGTGACATTTTTTTTTTTTATGGTAAATAAATATTTTGGCCACGAATAATCATTACCGCAATGCAATAAACCTTTTTTTGTTATTTTGCATTATTCTTTCTTGATTGTCATTAGTCTCACATTTATGTAATGCAATTTAAATCAGCATAAGTAAGCAAATATTAACATGTATAAATATTTTTTATGTACTGAAAATGAGAATTCGTTTGCATTAGTCACGTGAAAACTGGCAAAGAAATAATGCGATCATGCAAAAAAAAAATATATATATATATTTTGAGTCATTGATTTTGAGGTGAAATATGGTCTTTCCAGGTATGGTCTAAATTCTCCGAGTAAAACTGGAAGTTGTGAAAAATATGATACACCGGTGTTTTGCCAGATTAGAAGTTTATCCATGTATCATCTTTTTACTCTTAATTAATTTGGGAAACTGTATCATATATCTCTTTTAATTCCTGTTTTAATTTTCCTTGCTTTTATGTTGTGATAATTTTAATTCCTTTCTGTGTAAAGCACTTTGAATTGCCATAGTGTATGAAATGTGCTGTATTAATAAACTTGGCTTGCCTTGAAATATGACTTATTCAAAGTAAACTCGACCGTAGTTCAAGTGAAGCGTGACGCACCTGTAGCGTCGGCTCATTGGCAGAGCGAGGCGATACAGCAGGAACACGCAGGACCGCTTGCTCTGACAGCTGGAGAAACTGGAACAAATCATGCCATGATTAAACCACAGATACAAGCTTCACGGACTGTTCAAGTGAAACCAGTTCCTAGCAAGCAACTTAGCATTTAAAAGAGATGACTAGGCTAAAATCTGTGAAAATACAGTGAACATTTATTAGACGTCTAACCATAGCCCAAGAATAGACTAGTCATCAATTATATAACATGTCAAAGTAATGAATCCTTGTGATCACTGTTTACTTTGCATACATGATGGAATATCATACATCTCGCAAGTTATTTTGGCAAAAACAACATGTAACCAAATTCGAGGTTATTTTGGCTAGACGTGTGTTAGCCGGACTATATCTGGTCTATAGTTAACATGGACGGTGAAATGACGGCTATTGCTTGCTGGGTTGTGTCATGACATCACTGAAGTGTGCTTGAACCTCCTGTGCTTTTTCCTCTTCATCCTCGAGTTGGCTTCTCATTATCCTGCATTTCTCCTCCAAACTATCCATCTTCACCTCCATCTCCTCCAGAGTGCCGACAACCGAGCGCATGTTCTCCTGAACAGATCCAGCACACGCAAAGGTTAGCCAAGTCAAGTCTCCTTCATTTATACAGCGCTTTAACAATATAGAGTTTCACAGCAGCTTTACAGTGATAACAGGAGATTACAGTAACAGAGAGTGTTTAGGCTTCACAGCAGATCTAGAATATAGTTATTGGCCAGATAAAGTTAGTTTTGATCGATTCGCTTCCGTTGCAAAGATCATTAGTTATTAACTTAGGGGCCGCTAACACACACCGCTCTCACAGAAAACCCTTCATGCGCTCCGGCTCGTTTACACAACAGTGTTTGGTGCTCGAGAACGCAAACCTTTAAATAGGTTCCAAGGTGCAGGCGCTGAATAATAAAAATAAACTAAGTTAACCCTGCGCAAACTTCAAAAACGCAAATATGTACAAATGTATTACGCGTTTAGTCTATAGATATGTGCGTTTGAATATATATGTGTGCAGGCGTGTAGTCTTTCTTTACAAACTGACATCAAAAAGGCCCGTCTGGCCTTAAGTCTCTGATGTCCCCAGAGTGTGTGTGTGAAGTTTTAGCTCAAAATACCCCACAGATATTTTTATATCGCATGTTAAACTCGTCAATTTTTGAGGGTGAGCAAAAACACATCGTTTTTGTGTCTGTCCCTTTAAATACAAATGAGCTGCTTCTCCCGGCACAGGGGGCGGAGCTTCAAGAGTTTGTGTCCTTTTACCTCACACACACACACACATGCACTGAACATTTCAAAAACTTTTAGCCTTTAATGTTCAAACCGGAGTCAGACAATGATGGAGAGACTCAAGAAGAAGTGACAACATGTAGAAGCAACAGGACATTTCTGAATGTTTAGTTGATGAGTTTATGAAGCTGATGTGTCGTTATCTTCTAGTCATTGATTAGCATATTCTGTCTTGATAATCTATAAATCGTGTTCAGGGGGGGGGGTTTATGTAAATTCTAGGGTTGGTGATGTCACTAACCCGGGAGGAATGTGGTGTAGTCTCTACCAGCCGTTTGTTGTAGTCCTTAAAAAGTGATTTCTGTAAAAGCAAATATCTCCCTTTGCTCTGAACTTTGAGCGTTGTAACTTTGCAGATGTTGTTTATGCTCAAACAGCAACATTACACACTAACTAAAGTTAGAAAAGTCAAATCATATTCAACCACCCCTTTAATGTCTGGTTATGTCACGAACAAAACAAATGATCATCTCGACCCGTTCATCACCTCTAGAGACTCGAGCGTCTTCTTGCCGTGTTCGGATTTATTACTCTCAGCTTTGAACTGATGGGACACGCGCATCATGTCTCCATGTTTACTTGCGGGAACAGAAAGCTGCGCACACTTGGCCAGGAACCTGCGGAAACATGTTGTGAAAGAGTTATGGCTCGTTCAAACCAAGGACGATACCTATAATGATAGTTATATGAAAGAATAGCAGAGTTCACACCACAACTATAACCAGGGTTCATACAGACACTGTAAAATGTAATTCCAGGACTTTCAAGAACTTTTCAAGCACTACTTTTTTGTTTTTTAAGGAATACAATCAGAGATCTCACTTATCAAACAATATCTTTATTACCTTTCAACTTCTAAAAAAGGTAAATGTATAAATAAAAATAAATAAAACAAAATGGTACACATAAAGTGCAGCACATGCAATGACTGGTAACTTTAAAGGTCCCATTGCATGGATTATTTTATTATTTTAGAATGTTTCCTGGGGTGCCCTTATAATGTTAATATGTTTTTTAGATCAAAATTTATTATAATTTAGAAATAAAAGGCATATTTCCTAGCCTGATTTTAGCCTCTGATTTGAACGCTCTGTTTGAAGGGGCGTGTCTGCTGTGAGACTTCAGTGTAAACGCCCACTGCTGTGATTGGCTGCTGAGAGACTTCAGTGTAAACGCCCACTGCTGTGATTGGCTGCTGAGAGACAGTGTGAACGCCCACTGCTGTGATTGGCTGCTGAGAGACAGTGTGAACGTCCACTGCTGTGATTGGCTGCTGAGAGACTTCAGTGTAAACGCCCACTGCTGTGAGACTTCAGTGTAAGCCTGGGGCACGTTCAAGTTCAAAACGGTGCGCAACGTTTTGCTACGGTTTCCGGGTTGAATGTCATGTTTCCTTGAAACGGCGTGCACCGGTGTGCAACAGGGTTTGAGATACGTCTTCTCTTGTTTGGTGGGTGTGTCAGAACTGCAGTCCAATCAACAGCCACATGTATATAAAGCATGCGGTATTAAAGTGAACTCGCACAATGGGTTCAAGGAAAGTAATTTACAAATGTGTTCGATGCAGCTCGGTATACGCAACAACTGAGGATATTAGAAGACATGTTTGTCTTAAGTTTTATTGTAAAAATATAGGATATCAACATAATGATGTAGATGTTTATATTTTTAGCTTCATTGCAAGTGTATGATATTTGGTATAGAAATAAACAATGGTAATTAAGTGCTTTTCCTAAAAATTTGAAAGAAAATACAGGGTATTAAAACAGTATGAACCACAAATAAAGTCAGTATGTGAGGCTAAATAGATGTGTTTTAGTCTGAATTATGTAAGATGTGTGCTTCCATTTCAGTTTCAGCAATCCCTTCACTCGACTGGGATGTTTTCGTGTTCTGGCCGGCAAGTGCAGTAACTGTAGTAACTGTAACATCGGGCATATTTTGTAGTATAAACATATTTATACCGACTTCATCAGGGTCCGAAAATTCTTCACAAAGAACACAAAGAATGGCCTTCTCAGCTGCCATAGTTGCAGCTCTTGCGTCATCAGAACAGTGTGTTCAACGCATCACCGTTTCGGTTTAAAAAACGTTGTGCAACGTTTTGTCGGGGCTGAATGCAGCCCTGTTGTTCGCGTGAATGAAGATCTTATCATTGCAACGCAGTTTCTGCACTCTCACTAATGCTTTCACCAATGCAAACATGATGTACGCACAGTAAGAGCTTCATTGTGCAGTGTAACAGCGTCACTGATTTCATAACGAGTTTTGGCAAGTGTCCAGATAAACTCGCGCTGTGTGATTGACAGCTTGGGCGACTGGAAAGAGATTGTTCTTTGATCGCTATCTGTATATTAATCACAGTTTAAGTGAGATTATTTTCATCCTACCAAGAGAAATGACGTTAAGTTGATCGTTTAGTCGCTGGCTTGATTTACTTTGAGAGAAACATTATCTGTCTGAACTTGAACAATTACACATCAGAAATCCACATAACCCACTGGTTCTCCAGAGGCTCGGATGAAGGAACTAAAAAAATATCTTTGTGTTCATTTGTACATCCAAACACTGAGCAACTGCCATGATCCGCTCGTTTGCAAGCCATGATGTCTCTCGAAGAAAAATGATTCGGACGATGATTCGGCTGCGCAGTTCCGCCTGGCCTTGAACATGGGCTGGCATATGCAAATTTTTGGAGGCGTACATATTAATGATCCCGACTATTGCGTCTCAGTCGGTGTTATGTGGAGATTCGCCTATTTTTCAGGGGTGTTTTTTCAAAAACGAGATTTAAATAAGAAGGAGAAAACAATGGTGTTTGAGACTCACTGTATGTCATGTTCATGTACTGAACTCTTGTTACTTAACTATGCCAAGATAAATTCAGTTTAAAATTCTAGGGCACCTTTAACCATTGAAAGTAGGGATGGGTGATAAAACGATAACGGTAATTATCGCGAAAAACGATATCAAGAGTTCGATAAATGTTCGATAATGTTTATGCGCCAAAAGTGGAACGAAACTCATTTGAAACATGCGCGCTCGGCTCAAAGTCCAAACGGCAGCGCGAGCTCACTAGAGCAGATGCGTTTACTCTGATCGGTCTTGGTCACAAGGTCCAGTGAGAAGCGCTTGAATTCAGCGAAGAACACAAATATCTCAGTGATTTAAACCAGTTTAAAGGCAGATGAAACAGCGCTGACAAACAGGAGAAACACTGTGCGCAACGATACAGTCAGAAGGCTTTTCCGTCTACAAATTCCCATCATTTACTGTAACGTTAGCCTAGTAATATTAAACGCACCATGAAATGTGGGATATACATATTGAATTGCATTATATTATTAATGTAGACACTGTATTAAAGGATTAATGGAGTATAATTACAGTATTTAATAATGTATTTAGGCTACTGTTTTTCATACAAATACCATAGAAACCATAAAGTTACATTTTGCCATGATAGTGAGGTGCTACAGGCTATGCCCGGTATCATCTGTGGTTATCATGATATAAATGCATGATACTGGATGACCAATGGTTAATTTGAATAAAACTCAAACAGTCAGAATATTACATTTTACCAAATAAAAATTAGCACATGCAAAAACTAAGAAATTAACTGTCCAATAAAGATATTTATTTTGTTAAGGAAAAATGACAAATGCTTGAATGTTCTACCTCAGGTTTGTGAGTAGTTTAAAACAACAACTTTCAACTTTCACTTAGGAGCAAAAATCTTCCTTTTAAACTTGAAAGAAATAAAGATTTGACTTTTATCGTGATATTATCGATATCGACTGATATAAAAAAAATTATCGTGATTTTTTTTTTGGGCCATATTGCCCAGCCCTAATTGAAAGGATACTATGACAAAGATAGTTTCCTTATTAAATCAGATTTTTTTTCTCTCATGAATATATGATTGACATGAAGAATGAAAGCTGTATCATATACTTGGATATTTCTACGAGCAATACCACGCTCATAGTCATGCGAAATTTGCTCTATATCAATATCAGACGGGCTGCAGAGTTAATTTTACGTGAAAAGATTGTTTTATCAATAAAATTAAACACTAATTTAGCATTTATTGTCTTTCAATAAAAGTACCTTTTTATAAAAATGGCTGTTTTCAAGAGTTTTCCAGGACTTAAATAATTCATTACATTTATATAGCGCTTTTCTCAGCACTCAAAGCGCTTTACATAGAAGGGGGGGGTCTCCTCAACCACCACCAATGTGCAGCTCCACTTGGATGATGCGACGGCAGCCATATTGAGCCAGAACGCTCACCACACACCAGCTTACTGGTGGAGAGGAGATAGTGATGAAGCCAATTTGTATATGAGGATGATTAGGAGGCCATGATGGACAGAGGCCAAGGGGCAAATTTGGCCAGGATGCCGGGGTTACACCCCTACTCTTTTTCGAAGGACATCCTGGGATTTTTAATGACCACAGAGAGTCAGGACCTCGGTTTTACGTCTCATCCGAAAGACGGGTCAAAAAATGTCAAAAATGTCAAAAAAAATGTCAAAAAGTCAAATTCAACCACTTCAAAGCACTTTAAGCTCCTTGTACGAACCCTGTATATAATGATGGCGGCACAGAGGAACGGTATCGTTGGAATCACTCAGAATGATTTTTTTTCTAGATGAACAACTTTAAAAACACTGACAGCCAATCAGAATCCATCCTGCTTTCAGAGCTCGAGCATTTAAAGCGACAGACAACAAAACTGAGAATAAACAGAGCAATATTGTCCACTGGTGTTGATTTTACATGAAAAAAATTCTTCATGCCTTAAAAAATCTTAAATGTAACTCGACACCCTTGCCTCATTTAGTATTTGCGGCTCTATGAATATGCAAATGAGCTCCGCCTCCACTCACTCACTCAGCTCAGAGATCCACTGGTTGACGATCACACGTTGATCTGATTGGTTACAAGGTAGTTTGTGACGTCAGGAACACCAGCGATTTCAAAATGTGTTTTTGAGACTGTCTTTGGTTCACTGCAGTTTTAAGGAGGAAATACTCAGCAATGCTGTCGACTTATGAATTTACACATGCTTTGTCTTAAAGCAGATTAAAAACACCATAAACAACATTAAAAGCTGGATTTTCACCACAGGGGGACTTTAAAAACATGTTTTTTTTGGTTATGTGAACGTTAAAGGAGCATTCTGTAAGTTCTGAAATTTCTAACCGTTACTGACACCAGTGGCCGTTAGAGGAACTGCAGCCAGTCTCATGCTCGTTCTCGGTGCGCACGCTCGTACGAGCACGACCACATCAACCAGGGTTACCGCGGCAACCACTGACGGCTCGTCGAGATTCACCACTCACCAGCATAATGTTTGAGGTAAGAAAAGTTACAGTACTGTAAGGTTATTGTTTGACAGACCATATTTTAGTAAAATGTTGCAGTGCTGCTTTATATTATCAACTAAAGTCTACTTCTAAAAGTATTTTAACACAACACTGTAACACACACTCCCAGCACTCACAGACCCCTTATTTTGACTATTGTAGAGTAACGCTAAATTATAAAACTGAGTTGAAGACGTTATGCTTATTTTTAGATACAGTACAATTACTATTACAGTTGTACTACTATACTATTTTGTAGAATAGCAATAACATTATGGTATTAAAGGTAAAGGAATTCTAACCTTGATGTATGAGCTCGTCATGCTTTATTTTCATTCAGAATACCACATGAAATTTTGCACTAAAAACACTAAATAATTCGGATTTTTTTTTTTACACTTCCGAGGAGTGTCCGTGGGTGTCTGAGTTGTGCTGGGGGCGGTTGTAAGCCCAAGTAGACGAGAACGCGCATGACGTCACATTTTGTGAATTTTCGCGCCGATTCGGGCCCGACTCCTCCATACACGATTGAGCCTACAGGCTGATAGAGGCAACCGTGGTGGACAGTCGAGGTGTCATCTTTTTATTACATCATGGTTGGCTCAAACATGTACAAATGGAAACACTATCTTAAAGATTTTTTTAAGTAAAAACCTACGCAATGCTCCTTTAAGGAAACATTCTATTTCATCATTCTTCGAACACTACGGGAATGTTACTTTTAAATGTTCTCTGAACATTACGAAACTAATAGTAACATTTTAAAATATGTTAGATGTGTGAGAAAGTTTCCATGAACAATGTTTTTTGTGCTGTTTTGAGAACATTATTAAAGACCTGATAACTTTGAACAAATGTTCTATTAACGTTTGTTCATAACTTTGCCAGAACGTTCCCTGTCGGAGCAGATGTTTGATGTTACCGGTCTTTAAGGCGGTTGAGATGCATCTGCGATTCCTCTTTTTCTCTGTTTTTCTGTGCCAGAACAGATCTGAGACAAAGGCATGAATAACAAAACATCTAAATCAGACCGTGAAGATGAAGCAATCTGCCACAGCACACACATATGATTATTACATAACAGGTTATTACATAACGTTACTCACAGAACGGACAAACCAAGCATGTCCTCCACAGCCAGTAAGGAAGACTTGCTCATCGGCTTCCAACTTCCCTGATTTTTAATCTTTCCAACCATCGCTGAGGCTTTACCTATAAATCAGGACAGTGGAGGAAATAAAGACAGCAACAGAAAACAGTCAGATCATATATCACTGATTCTTCAGCCGAAAACTCCAAATATGTCATCATTTACTTGCACATGTTCAAACAATCTGAATCACATTTGATTTTTGTTGTAATGAAGTTGAATACGAGCACTCATCTATGTAAAAAATGCAATTGCAACTTTTCATCTTGCACCTTTTTTTGTTGTAAATTCCATTCTTTCATGACAATACAATGCTTTTTTTATTTAAATCAGCATTAAAGAAGTAAGCAATTACATTTTTTAACATTATCTGTAATTAGGCCTGTCACGATAACAAATTTTGCTGGACGATAAATTGTCCAAGAAATTATCGCGATAAACGATAATATTGTCGTTCTGAGACCATTTTCATTTCTTATAATTATAATGGCATAATAATGCAGGTACACCTTTTCAACGATCTATAAACTTTTATTTCTAAAGAATATTAAACATTGAAAACGGAAAACATTTTAAATATCCCAAAAAATGAACAAAACAACCAAAAACAATGAAAGCAATGGACTCTTAGTGTCTGTTAACAAAATAAATGTCTGTTAATAAATAAAATGAAACAAAATTGCACTTCAAAAAATATTAAACATTAGGCTTTAGACATTATTAAATAGTGATACATTCCATAACAGGCAAAACTGACAGTTAGGACCTTTGTAAACAAATAAAAAAAAGCCTCAACAAGCCATATCGCACAATTTTGCACTGTTACTCCTGTTACTTTGTCCTCCTGTTACTTTGTCAAGTGATTGTGTACTGTCGGGAAGGCATGCTACGCACTGAAAATACTTGGTTAGGATTAGGGGTGAGGAGTGCGTGCGTATTACACGCCATAAAGAGCGTATCATATGCACGCAAAAACTATTTTTGGCGTATAAATGGCACGAGAAATAACATTCGTGGTATAGATACGCATTTTCATGTGATCGGGCTCGCTGTCGCAACTCACAACTAGCGTCTTCTCTCTCTCCCGGCAGTAGCCGCAAACACTCCCGCCGGCGCTTTCCCATACAAAGACCATGTGACTGAGCGCCGCGGCGCCGCCTTCTCACACAAAGACCATGCAACTGACAACAAGAGGGTTCACTCCTCCTATACGCTAAAGAACCGAGCGAGAGTGGTCATCCAGTCTCTTTGGTAGAGAGAGAGAGACGAGGAAAACAAACAAGCATGCAAATGGAATTATCGCGGCCGAAAAAATTATCGAGCTCGTTTTTTTTATCGTGCGATTAATCGACTTATCGACTATCGCGACAGGCCTATCTGTAATGCAATTTTTTTGCATTACAGTAATGTGAAAATTGCTTAAATGTCAAAGGAATAATGTCATAATGCAAGAAAAATAACAATTACAAATGTATCACTTTTGATTTTGTGGTGACTCACAATTCTGAGAACAAGAGTCAAAACTGTGAGATATAATGTATATAAATAATTTTGTCTTGCACATGTGAGTTTATATCCCACAATTCTGATAATATTTTATATTATCAATATGAAATGTGATATATTATACATTCTGAAATATTTTTTTTCAGATTATTATTAGTTTGAGTGAGTGAGTGAGTGAGTGAGAGAGAGAGTGTGAGTGTGAGTGAGTGTGAGTGAGTGAGTGAGTGTGTGTGTGAGTGAGAGAGTGAGTGAGTGAGTGAGTGAGTGAGTGAGTGAGTGAGTGAGTGAGTGAGTGAGTGAGTGAGTGAGAGTGTGTGAGTGTGAGTAAGTGAGTGAGTGTGTGTGTGTGTGTGTGTGTGTGTGTGTGTGTGTATGTGAGTGAGTGAGTGTGTAAGTGAGAGAGTGTGAGTGAGTGTGAGAGAGAGAGTGAGTGTGTG
>NC_138223.1:1117500-1140000 GCF_964197995.2 Scardinius erythrophthalmus | reverse complement strand
CTCACAGGACGAGTGCAGTTCCACTCTGGCTCCACATGAGGGCGCTCACACAAGACGAGTGCAGTTCCACTCTGGCTCCACATGAGGGCGCTCACAGGACGAGTGCAGTTCCACTCTGGCTCCACATGAGGGCGCTCACACAAGACGAGTGCAATTCCACTCTGGCTCCACATGAGGGCGCTCACACAAGACGAGTGCAGTTCCACTCTGGCTCCACATGAGGGCGCTCACAGGACGAGTGCAGTTCCACTCTGGCTCCACATGAGGGCGCTCACACAAGACGAGTGCAGTTCCACTCTGGCTCCACATGAGGGCGCTCACAGGACGAGTGCAATTCCACTCTGACTCCACATGAGGGCGCTCACACAAGACGAGTGCAGTTCCACTCTGGCTCCACATGAGGGCGCTCACAGGACGAGTGCAGTTCCACTCTGGCTCCACATGAGGGCGCTCACAGGACGAGTGCAGTTCCACTCTGGCTCCACATGAGGGCGCTCACAGGACGAGTGCAGTTCCACTCTGACTCCACATGAGGGCGCTCACAGGACGAGTGCAGTTCCACTCTGACTCCACATGAGGGCGCTCACAGGACGAGTGCAGTTCCACTCTGGCTCCACATGAGGGCGCTCACAGGACGAGTGCAGTTCCACTCTGGCTCCACTTGAGGGTGCTCACAGGACGAGTGCAGTTCCACTCTGGCTCCACATGAGGGCGCTCACAGGACGAGTGCAGTTCCACTCTGGCTCCACATGAGGGCGCTCACAGGACGAGTGCAGTTCCACTCTGGCTCCACATGAGGGCGCTCACAGGACGAGTGCAGTTCCACTCTGGCTCCACATGAGGGCGCTCACAGGACGAGTGCAGTTCCACTCTGGCTCCACATGAGGGCGCTCACAGGACGAGTGCAGTTCCACTCTGGCTCCACATGAGGGCGCTCACAGGACGAGTGCAGTTCCACTCTGGCTCCACATGAGGGCGCTCACAGGACGAGTGCAGAATGAATGGAGGTCTATGGCGCTATACCCCTCAAAATCCACTTTTCTCAGGATATAATTTTTTGTCTAGTAATTTGAATGTTGTATTCGAAAGGAGATGCAAAGAAATGACACAATGCTGGGTGTTAGATTTTTTAGAGTCACTTATTTGCTTTAAAAAGTCTTTTAAAGTGTCAATGACATCATACACATCGTACGACCAGAGATACTGCTTTATGGCAATCCTTCAGTCACTCTGGTGCTTTCGCGCTCTGCACTTTCTTTTCTCTCGAGGCATCGACAGCACAGCTGACACAGGCAAACACACAACACAGCCGACACAGGGAAACACACAACACAGCCGACACAGGCAAACACACAACACAGCTGACACAGGGAAACACACAACACAGCCGACACAGGCAAACACACAACACAGCTGACACAGGGAAATACTCAACACAGCCGACACAGGCAAACACACAACACAGCTGACACAGGGAAACACACAACACAGCCGACACAGGCAAACACACAACACAGCTGACACAGGGAAACACACAACACAGCCGACACAGGCAAACACACAACACAGCTGACACAGGGAAATACTCAACACAGCTGACACAGGGAAATACTCAACACAGCTGACACAGGCAAACACACAACACAGCCGACACAGGCAAACACACAACACAGCTGACACAGGCAAACACACAACACAGCTGACACAGGGAAACACACAACACAGCCGACACAGGCAAACACACAACACAGCCGACACAGGCAAACACACAACACAGCCGACACAGGCAAACACACAACACAGCAGACACAGGCAAACACACAACACAGCCGACACAAGCAAACACACAACACAGCCGACACAGGGAAACACACAACACAGCCGACACAGGCAAACACACAACACAGCTGACACAGGCAAACACACAAAACAGCTGACACAGGCAAACACACAAAACAGCTGACACAGGCAAACACACAACACAGCTGACACAGGCAAACACACAAAACAGCTGACACAGGCAAACACACAACACAGCTGACACAGGTAAACACACAACACAGCTGACACAGGTAAACACACAACACAGACGACACAGGTAAACACACAACACGGACGACACAGGTAAACACACAACACAGCCGACACAGGGAAACACACAACACAGCCGACACAGGGAAACACACAACACAGCCGACACAGGGAAACACACAACACAGCCGACACAGGGAAACACACAACACAGCCGACACAGGAAAACACACAACACAGCCGACACAGGCAAACACACAACACAGCCGACACAGGCAAACACACAACACAGCCGACACAGGCAAACACACAACACAGCCGACACAGGCAAACACACAACACAGCCGACACAGGGAAACACACAACACAGCCGACACAGGGAAACACACAACACAGCCGACACAGGCAAACACACAACACAGCCGACACAGGTAAACACACAACACAGCCGACACAGGGAAACACACAACACAGCCGACACAGGCAAACACACAACACAGCCGACACAGGTAAACACACAACACAGCCGACACAGGTAAACACACAACACAGCCGACACAGGGAAACACACAACACAGCCGACACAGGCAAACACACAACACAGCCGACACAGGTAAACACACAACACAGCCGACACAGGTAAACACAACACAGCTGACACAGGGAAACACACAACACGGCCGACACAGGGAAACACACAACACAGCCGACACAGGGAAACACACAACACAGCCAACACAGGCAAACACACTACACAGCTGACACAGGCAAACACACAACACAGCTGACACAGGCAAACACACAACACAGCCGACACAGGTAAACACACAACACAGCCGACACAGGGAAACACACAACACAGCCGACACAGGTAAACACACAACACAGCCGACACAGGGAAACACACAACACAGCCGACACAGGCAAACACACAACACAGCCGACACAGGTAAACACACAACACAGCCGACACAGGTAAACACAACACAGCTGACACAGATAAACACACAACACAGCCGACACAGGGAAACACACAACACAGCCGACACAGGGAAACACACAACACAGCCGACACAGGCAAACACACAACACAGCCGACACAGGCAAACACACAACACAGCTGACACAGGCAAACACACAACACAGCTGACACAGGTAAACACACAACACAGCTGACACAGGTAAACACACAACACAGCTGACACAGGTAAACACACAACACAGACGACACAGGTAAACACACAACACAGCCGACACAGGGAAACACACAACACAGCCGACACAGGGAAACACACAACACAGCCGACACAGGTTAACACACAACACAGATGACACAGGCAAACACACAACACAGACGACACAGGCAAACACACAACACAGCCGACACAGGGAAACACACAACACAGCCGACACAGGGAAACACACAACACAGCCGACACAGGCAAACACACAACACAGCCGACACAGGCAAACACACAACACAGCCTAGGGATGCACCGAATGTTCGGCAACCGAAATTATTCGGCCAAAAATAGTCAAAAAAAGCACTTTCGGTGTTCGGCCGAATAAGTAAAAAGGCCGAATAAATTTTGCCGAACAATGACGTTTTTAATGACGTGATCAAATATTAACCCGCGTAGAGTGAGAGGCGCGCGCTTTATGCAGCAAACATGTTAGCAGTGTGGAAGCACTTTAAAGTGTCAGAGAAAGAGGCTAAAACGGCCGTTTGCAGACACTGTTCTGCTGTCCAGAGGGGTGCATCTGCAAAAACGTAGCCTACAGTACTTCAAGTTTAATTTATCACTTCAAATCAAGACACCCCTAACATCATGCATCACATGATTAAAATGTTAACGCAGCGGAACGGGACACTGCAGTTCGCAAAAAGTTCATAATTTGCATGTGCAATAATGACTTGTCGGTTAAACATTTAATTTGCGTGCTGATGCGCGTTTCTCAGTGCGTACGTTAAATTATGTGAAGCTCACATGGCCTGTCTACCAGTGCCTGGATACTGGACTAAGTTATCTTTCGAGTCTTATTGTGCTAATACTGTCAAATACACAAGGTTTACATAAACAAAGTCGGTTATGTCTAAAGCAAATCATGGAGAAAATCTGCTTGTCAAATGCGTGTATATTAGACGAGTCGCACGCAGCTCTTAAAGAGACAGTAGCAGAATAGAAAACACGTTGCCGCTTGTCTTTAAAGGAATAGTTCACCCAAAAATAAAAATTATCTCATTATTTACGCACTCTGATGTTGTTCCAAACCGGCATTAATTTCCTTCTAATATTTTTCTAATATTAATATTTTGAAGAATGTGGCTCAGTAACTATTATTTTCAACAGAAGAAAGAAACTTATTTGAGTTTGAGTAAATTATGACAATTTAAATTTATAGAACTATCCCTTTAATGTTAATAAAACAACAAAATGCAAAGAGAAAATCACTCACTGCTCTTGACTGATAGCTTTAATAGTAGCTGTAATAAGTATCATAAAATATTATATTGTGTAAAATATTATATAAGTTATATTGTGCTTTGTTTGTATAATATCTGCTGGAATGTTAAAAAAAATTTCAGTGTTAAATACATATTTTGAAATAGTATTTTTGATATTTGATTTATTTCTCTGAAAAGCAACACAAAATATTAAAAATATTGTCAAAATAAATGGAAAAAGATGCGAAACACTGCGTTCGGTATTCGGCCTTCGGCCAAGCATTTCATTATTATTCGGCTTCGGCTTCGGCCAAGAATTTCATTTCGGTGCATCCCTAACACAGCTGACACAGGGAAACACACAACACGGCCGACACAGGGAAACACACAACACGGCCGACACAGGGAAACACACAACACAGCCGACACAGGCAAACACACAACACAGCTGACACAGGCAAACACACAACACAGCTGACACAGGCAAACACACAACACAGCTGACACAGGCAAACACACAACACAGCTGACACAGGCAAACACACAACACAGCCGACACAGGCAAACACACAACACAGCCGACACAGGGAAACACACAACACAGCTGACACAGGCAAACACACAACACAGCTGACACAGGCAAACACACAACACAGCTGACACAGGCAAACACACAACACAGCCGACACAGGTAAACACACAACACAGCCGACACAGGCAAACACACAACACAGCCGACACAGGCAAACACACAACACAGCCGACACAGGCAAACACACAACACAGCCGACACAGGCAAACACACAACACAGCCGACACAGGCAAACACACAACACAGCCGACACAGGTAAACACACAACACAGCCGACAAAGGCAAACACACAACACAGCTGACACAGGTAAACACACAACACAGCTGACACAGGTAAACACACAACACAGCCGACACAGGCAAACACACAACACAGCCGACACAGGCAAACACACAACACAGCCGACACAGGCAAACACACAACACAGCCGACACAGGCAAACACACAACACAGCCGACACAGGCAAACACACAACACAGCCGACACAGGCAAACACACAACACAGCCGACACAGGCAAACACACAACACAGCCGACACAGGCAAACACACAACACAGCCGACACAGGGAAACACACAACACAGCCGACACAGGCAAACACACAACACAGCCGACACAGGCAAACACACAACACAGCCGACACAGGCAAACACACAACACAGCCGACACAGGGAAACACACAACACAGCCGACACAGGCAAACACACAACACAGCCGACACAGGCAAACACACAACACAGCCGACACAGGCAAACACACAACACAGCCGACACAGGCAAACACACAACACAGCCGACACAGGCAAACACACAACACAGCTGACACAGGGAAACACACAACACAGCTGACACAGGGAAACACACAACACAGCTGACACAGGTAAACACACAACACAGCTGACACAGGCAAACACACAACACAGCTGACACAGGTAAACACACAACACAGCTGACACAGGCAAACACACAACACAGCTGACACAGGCAAACACACAACACAGCTGACACAGCCAAACACACAACACAGCTGACACAGGCAAACACACAACACAGCTGACAGAGGCAAACACACAACACAGCCGACACAGGGAAACACACAACACAGCCGACACAGGCAAACACACAACACAGCCGACACAGGGAAACACACAACACAGCTGACACAGGGAAACACACAACACAGCTGACACAGGTAAACACACAACACAGCTGACACAGGCAAACACACAACACAGCTGACACAGGCAAACACACAACACAGCTGACACAGGTAAACACACAACACAGCTGACACAGGCAAACACACAACACAGCTGACACAGGTAAACACACAACACAGCTGACACAGGTAAACACACAACACAGCTGTCACAGGCAAACACACAACACAGCCGACACAGGCAAACACACAACACAGCTGACACA
This sequence comes from Scardinius erythrophthalmus, assembly GCF_964197995.2. Lineage (NCBI taxonomy): Eukaryota > Metazoa > Chordata > Actinopteri > Cypriniformes > Leuciscidae > Scardinius > Scardinius erythrophthalmus. Next base: position 1,133,507 of record NC_138223.1, on the reverse strand, counting down.
GGTAAACACACAACACAGCTGTCACAGGCAAACACACAACACAGCCGACACAGGTAAACACACAACACAGCTGACACAGGTAAACACACAACACAGCTGTCACAGGCAAACACACGTGCTAGAAGAGTTTTTGTTTTGTTGTTTTAACCTGTTAAGCTGCACCAGTGCGTCGGCGCACTGAAGCGGGTTTTTTTATATAGCTCAAAGTTACTATCAGATTTAATGTTATACTTCGACAAACTATACATCATTAAAAAGATATAAGACTCAAGTTTCAGTATTTGACCACTATTGTATTCTGAGAAACTTATTGCGAAAGTTATTTCTTAATTTGTGTCAGGAGTTATGAAATGAAAAAATGAGTCGATACCTTTGATATGAATTATGCGCGTCAGCCGCTTTCATTCATAAAAAAACTCCCGTGCTGTCGTCATGACAGCGATACACAAAACAACGTCCCTCAGGGCTTTAGCTCAAAAATGTGCAGATTTGGAGAAATATTGATATATTCTCGTAGATTCACATCATATTTCTATAGACAGGAATAATATTTATTCAATTTATACCCAAATGCGTCGATGTAATCATTATGAGCGTGCATACTCTGATACTTTGTTTTCAATTCATACCAATAGCCTGAGGGCGCTATATGCACAATAATTGTCCATATATAGAACATGAAGAAGAGCCATGATCTTGTGACATTCCAGGACGTCACTGGTACACACACACAAAGCTACAGAGTTCGCGCTGTCTATGAGTTTGCGCTGTAAAATGCAGATACAGATGTTTTGAAGATAATAAACATGATTGCAATGATATTTGAGTTACCTGTGTTTTCCAAGCCATGCCAGGTATTTTCATAATAATAGATTATATTTATAATGTAATGCTAATCTATATAGACTATCATTGTGCAGAACAGTATACAATAGTATATTTTCTGTCTGATTTTTTTATCTGAAGCCAAATTAGATTACAGAAGATCATTTAAAATACTCCACTTGCGTTTTAAAGTAAGTTTGGAGCACAAACATGGTTTTAATCTCATAAATTGTCATGTATTGATGGTGTGCTAAGCTAACATGCTAGCTCCCTAGGTGCACCTGCAACCTAGAAGTTATACTTTTATGTTTTTTTGAATGCTTACTGAAAGTTTCTTTATTCAAGAATGTTCTTTATTCTTTATTTAAAATGTGAGGTGAACTTTGAGAAAAGAATTTAGGGATTGAAACCCAATGAATAGCATGTGAATAGCCAGTCGTTAGTAACTATAATGCAGACAAAAGAAATGCATATTTAGAGCCATAACCAGGCTGGAGAGGTGTGAATGTGTGCAGAGGGAGACTGAGACTGAATGGGGATCGTTTGCACCACAAAACAATAGAGACAATAAGACTGAATGGATGACTTAAAAGATGACTAAACATCAGCAGCATTTTAGCCTCAAATCAAAATAAAGTCACATGACATGGTCTTGAAAAACATTTCACTAAATACAGAGTTTTGGACTTATTATCTTCAGATTGTTTAGACATGTGGCTTTAGCTGTAGTGCATTTCTAGATTGCTCCAGTGCCAACTTCAATTTTATTTTCATGAGGATGTTTCATTAAAATTAATTTCTAATAACTTTACAAAACTTTGAAGCTATTTATAACAATTTTTGTCATTATGACAATAATTTAATTCTACATTTACAATAAACTGCCAGGTGTCAGCTTTCAAATGAGACCATACTTGTGCTTTTAGTACAAAGGGTTCATGAACTGTATCTGTTTCAGTTTGGGTATGTCATTTCTGGGGATTTTTCAAAAGTGGGGTTGCAGCTTAACAGGTTAAAAGACCATCAAGCGGTATCTCTGGTCGTAATCAGTCCTTCACTGACCAATCAGCGTTCATTAGCAGAATGCTAGCGTGTTATGGGCAACAACAACTCAACCTGTAAGAAATCGAAAGGACATAAGTACTCGTTCATTCAACTTTCAACCTATAACCCATGTTGAACTTGCAAAACCTACTATCAAATCTGAGATTTCTCAACGGCAATCGGGTGAAAGAGACACATTTATCCGTCTAGCCCCATAGACTCCCATTCATTCTGCACTCATGGGTGATCGCCCCCAGTGGAGCTCTGGTGGAACTACAACCAACATTCGGTACAATAGGACTTAATAGGGAGTGGCCAGGCTCTCCGTAGACGCGCTCTGACACCGGTCACGAATTAGAGTCTAAAAGGAGGATTTTTAAAGAGAAAAGTGGGAGGAGCTTCAGTTTGTTTGAACCACGAGAGGCGTCGACTATCACCTGAGCTTACAATACTCCTACATCATGCGTCAGGTCAGAGGTCATGTTTCAGGTCAGAGGTCACTCGTCGGTTCAGAGATCATGCGTTGGGTCAGATGTTACTCATCGGGTCACTGGTCATGCGTCGGGTCAGAGGTCACTGGTCATACATGCATTGGGTCAGAGTTCACTGGTCATGCGTCGGTTCAGAGATCATGCGTCAGGTCAGAGGTCACTGGTCATGCGTCGGGTCAGAGGTCACTGGTCATGCATTGGGTCAGAGTTCACCGGTCATGCGTCGGTTCAGAGATCATGCGTCGGGTCAGAGGTCACTCGTCATGCATCGGGTCAGAGGTCACTCGTCATGCGTCGGGTCAGAGATCACTCGTCATGCATCGGGTCAGAGTTCACTCGTCATGCGTCGGGTCAGAGATCACTCGTCATGCGTCGGGTCAGAGGTCACTCGTCATGCGTCGGGTCAGAGGTCACTCTTCCTCCAGAACTCGACTGGTGTACAACTGTTACCAGAAGCCTGTGATTAGTTTACAAAGTTATAAATATGGATATGTTTCTTGTCTTCAGAAGGCCTGTATTAACCCCTGCAGGCGTGTGGATTATTGTTATATTGATATATTGTTTAATATAACTCTGATTGTGTTCGGCTGAAAGAAGAAAGTCATAAACACTAGGATGGCTCGAGGGCGAGTGAATTATGGGATAATTTTAATTTTTGGGTGAACTATCCCTTTGAGTCAGAATAGACATATTTACAGATTAAGCTCATATTTAGATTATTATGGAAATTATAAATAATTTACAAGATTTTATATTTTTTAAAAGGAAAAACACATCAGAAGCCCATTGATTTTTTTTAAGGCAAACTTTCTTTAACAAATTGACAAATACATTTTACATTTTTAGATGTACAGCTCAGTCCCAGCTAACATATTTTATGATTATATTATTTTTCTATTTTATTGACAAGGTTATGATACAACAGCTCTCCTGAGCTTAATTAAACTCACAATATGACGTTATTTGAACGTTTATTTTTAATATTCCAAGAAGGTAAACATTAAGATTCATCAAGTACACAAACTGTTCTCCTAAGAACGTTCAAGTAAAAACAACATCATAAATGACGTTGTTCTAGTATAATTTCTCTCTAAATCATGATTTAGACGCATATAAATAATCATAATCAACAATGTTATAAGAACGTTTAACGTTACATTTTAATGAAAGAAAAACACATTTGACGTACATAATCTTTACAAAACATTAGAGAAAGCTGTGGGAACCTGTTAGCTTGGCTTATACCATAGTATACTTTGACGCAGGTTTAATTACCGTGGTATATGAATATAATGTATATATTTGAGCACATATGTCTGTTAAGAGATCGTTCGTTTATTAATAATCGCGTCGCGTCGCTCACGTTCAGTTTAGAAACATCACTACTCATAGAAAACATGCTGAGAAAAACTGTAAAGATTCGATACATGATTTGATGAGCTCAAAACAAACACAACTCAATAATTAATCGTCTATGAGCGACACATCTTCAACACTCACCACAGACTGGCGCCACACGATTCAAAGCGGGAACTGAACTGCGCATGCGCCGAAATGACACTTCCGGCTGCCTTCTTGAGTCACGTGCTGTTGTTTGATTACTAACGTTCTCGTTTCCATCCATTTTTACATCACACATCTGTATTAGTTTTAAAATAAACTTTTTATTTAAAACAAAATTAATGAAGAAGCTCATTTTCGCCACACAAGAAAAAAAAGACAATGCTTTGGTAAATCACAAATTATATCAGTCATATTTATGACATAAAGAGGCTAAATTACCTCATAAAAAGTCAGTATCTCGACATACTACGCCATAATTTTAACTTTTTAATCATAATTGACAAAAAGTAAAACTTATCATGCACAGAAAGTAATTATGACATACAAACTATTAATTATGAGATAAAAAAGTTTAAATGTCAAAATGATGGCATACTAAGATATAATTATGACACACTAAATCATCATTTTGACTATCTACTAATTATCACTGTCACAATTACGACTTATGTCATATATATTCATTCATTTTTGTCGTAATTTCAACAACTCAATTACCAATTTTTTTCTTATGTGTCGAAAATGAGCTTTCATAAAATACACGATCGAGTCCCATATACAAAACAGCTGAACCCGAACAGCAAAGAAACCTCATTTATTTGCCTAACATAGTATTTAACATTTACACAGCGAATACACAAAAGCATGTGTGATTAAAGAGCATATGAAGTGAACAGGTGACGAATCTGTGAGAGTGTGTGTGTGTGTGTGTGTGTTCTAACCCCTTTATTATCGCACAGAGATTGTGTGATAGGTGAACAACAGAACACTCATTCAGATATGGATCTGAACATTATCACACACACACGCACACATCCTGCTGGAGTGTGTGTTCATCAGTTCTGTTATCTCTGAACACACACGCTACACTCGCGCGGGGTAGAAGAACTTCCCAGCGTAGCGGCCGTGATTGTGCAGGTCAGACGGACTCAGGACTTTCCGGATGCCCAGCATGTTTGACCTCGCGACCCGCTCGAAGCTCCAGGGGTTCTGGTTATTGGTCTCGCGGTCGGCCTGGTCCTGATACAGCGCCGCCAGACTCTCTCTGCTCACCACCTGCAACACACACACACACACACACACACACACGTTCAACTGGGCTCTTCTACTAAACTTGCTTCTCAGAAAAACTTTCAGATCTAACTCGGTCAATTCTGATTGAAACACACAAAAGACAAACTTTTTAATGAAGTGAATGTACTATATTTTAATTCCATAATATTTATTGTTTTAATATTTTGTGTTTTGAAGGGATTTCAGGGTAGTAAACAATATTTACCTCTAATTTATGCAGCATTTATTTCTATATTAAATACAAATATCGTAAAAACTATTTATACTGTTTTTCCCCCAATTAAAGCAGTATTTAAAGGAGTAGTTCACTTTAAAATGCTAATTCTGTCATCATATACTCACCCTCATGTTGTTTCAAAGCTGTATGAATTTCTTTCTTCTGCTGAACAGAAAGGAAATTATTAAGGAGAATGTCAGTAACCAGACAGTTTCTGGTCTCATTGACTTCCATAGTAGGAAAAATATGTACTATGGAAGTCAATGAGACCAGAAACTGTCTGGTTACTGACATTCTTCTAAATATCTTCCTTTCTGTTCAGCAGAAGAAAGAAATTCATACAGGTTTGAAACAACATGAGGGTGAGTATATGATGACAGAATTTGCATTTTAAAGTGAACTACCCCTTTAATGCAGTATTTAAGTTAAAAATAATAATAAAAAAAAAATATATATATATATATATATTTTTTTTTTTTTTTTTTAAATGAATGTACTATCATTTAGTTTATTCTTTAATATTTTGAATGGATTTCATGGTATTAAACAATATTTAACTAATTCATGCATCGTTTATTTCTATATAAAAGAATAAAAATCTCATAAAAACAATACTTTTTTCAATTAATGCCATGTTTAAGTTACAAAAAATAAAGCAAATGTTTTGTTGCAGGTGGAAAGAAACAAGGAAAATCATATGTAATATCAGATGGCCCTGCATATAAATATATAAACAGTTGTGCAATCCCTAGTGGCTGAGAACAGGGTTTTCAGACATAATTACTTGCTTGTATTACATTTATATTATATTTACTTTTATCCAAAGCGACTTACAAATGAGGAGAACAATAGAAGCAGTGAAACTAACAATATGTAAGGGCTGTGACCCTTCCCAGTTTAATCTAAGTTTAATTTTTAGCAATAATTTGATTCAAAAAAAAAAAAAAAAATCCAAGTAAAATATTTCTATAAAATGCAAATGCCGGGCTACCAGAGGGTTCAGTGCACATAACAACACACAGCATGTTCTCTTATTAAATGTTATGCAACACTTTCCTCATTCACATTATTGCCACATTTATTTGCAGAAACAGCCGATTATGAAAAAGCATAATTACTTGCTTTTATCAGACACTTTTGTCAAAGTTCAGATTCCTCTTGTTTGAAATGTTTTTTGCAGTTATGATTAGAGTCAATTGTGTTAGAAAAAGAAAAAAGCATTTCGTAAACAATAATTTGATGAAAAATGAAACCAAATATCCAAGTAAAACATTGTTTTAAACCGTAAACGCAGGGCTGTTCAGTGCAAGTAATAACACACAGCATGGTCTGTGTTATGCAACACTTTCCTCATTCACGTTATTGCCACATATATATGCAGAAACAGCCGCTTATGAAAAGCATAAGAGGAAGTAATTGTGAGTGAGACTGAGCGAACCTTGGCTGGGAAGGGCAGCTTCTTGGCCACTTCTGTGAGCACCGGCTCGACCTCACCCAGCTCGATGCGACCTCCGACCTCGAGGACCAGCCGGCCACACTTCACCGGGGTCACGTAGTGGTCGATGGCCCCCTTCCCGCCGCCCATGCGCTGGCCCAGGCCTTTACGAGTGATGGGTTTGAACGGGGCCCTGAAGCGCCACAGGGCGAAGGTCGTGCTGGGGTCCATGCGCCGGTTAATGGTGAGACGCATCATCTCCATGTGACCCCAGTGCAAGTACCCGCCGCCCAGAGCCTACAGACACAAGCACACACACATTATAATAATAATCATATACACAAAAGACACAGAGTTCTGATGAGTATTATTGCCTTTCATGTTTAATGGAGTTTTTGAACTGAAACGAGTCGTCAGTAATTCAGTCTCACTTCCTGCTGAACCTTTTGTAGCTAATTTGCATAATGCCAGCTTCTAGTCCTGATTGGCTGAGCAGCGTCTCTTAGCTCCGCCCTCAAACACTGTAGTGTATCTGAGACTGGAAGAGTTTGGCTCGTGTTGTTCGTGTCGAGAAGACACTGTTTTCTGAGATTGATACGGTAAAACCCACGCCATCGTTACTGTTCGCATCACTGTGATCAAGAGCTGAGATTCAGATATGATAATGAGCGTTTGCTTTCTGACCAATCACAGCAGAGCAGCTCTCAGAGAGGCGGGGCTTAGAGAAACTGTGATCAAGAGCTGAGATTCAGATATGATAATGAGCGCTTTCTTTCTGACCAATCACAGCAGAGCAGCTCTCAGAGAGGCGGGGCTTGGAGAGACTGTGATCAAGAGCTGAGATTCAGATATGATAATGAGCGCTTCCTTTCTGACCAATCACAACAGAGCAGCTCTCAGAGAGGCGGGGCTTGGAGAGACTGAAGCATTTCAGACACTGAGAGAAAAGAGCTGACGCTGCAGTGCAGATTATGAGAGAATTAAAGTATTTTTGACTTGATGCATGTGAACCTGTTGTAGGAGAACCTGTTAAAATAGCATAACAGGCACACTTTAATCGCAGTAAAATGTGTACATGCAATTTTCATTATATGATTTTGAAGAATTTTTACTGACATCATTCATAATGATGAACTCACATTCAGTCTGTGTTACTGGTCACTGTGTCAATCTACTAAAACATTATTGGATTTTTTTCTGTGACGCACCTAAAATATCTTTATTTCAACATTTTCGGCCATTATTATAATGCATTATGTTCATGTCACTCAGAGTTTCTTCAGCTCCCCAATAATGTGACGATTTTTCATAAACAATGGTTAGGAATTATTGAAGAAATCCTGGTTATGGAAGAACTTGCATATATTCTAAAGTTGAAAAAAAAATGCTTTCAAAATGGACTGTGAAAAGTGGTTGATATATAATTATTAAAAATATATAATTTAATATTTTAAATTAGTATATATATTTATAGGTATGTATGTACATGTTCATTGATATTTAAGAATATGCACTGATATGTATTTATAAGTATACAGCTTTGATATGTATATATGCATCATTTATTTCCCTCCCTTCTGTTAATATTGTTTTTAATTTCATTGTTAATCTAGTAAATCAAAATAAATAAAAAGTAAACAAAATAAAGAGCCACGCACTACAATGCCGTACTGTCCTTTGGTGAAGGTGTTGGAGCTTTTGGCCGGCCCCTGAATGTCACGCAGTTTCTTCATCTCCTTCTTTGCTTGTTTCAAACTCGGGACCTTTTCCAGGAACTTGAGTTTCGGCTTCTCCGGCAGAACCACGTCTACGATGGAGGAAAACACAATATTCATCAAAATAAAGAGCTACACTTCGCATTGTTGAAAGGACTTAAACAGCACAAGACTAGCATGCAGTAAAAACAGCAGCCCTTAACGAGCGAGTCTATGAGTTTAACTGGTTAAGCACTGATTACCGCTGAAGTCTGGAGGAACTGCATACGTCCTCAGTCCCGCCGACAGGAGCTTCATGTTGCTCTGCAGGACATCTGAAGAAAAAGAGTCAGCAACTAGTTAAACTAGTTAACAGAACAGGTTCAGCAAATAGTGAACACAGGTTCAGTTCAGCAACTAGTTAAACAGAACAGGCTTAGCAACAAGTTAACACAGGTTCAGTTCAGCAACTAGTTAACAGAACACAGGTTCAGCAACTAGTTAACAGATGTTTAGCAACTAGTTAACAGATGTTTAGCAACTAGTTAACAGGTTCAGTTCAGCAATTAACAGAACACAGGTTCAGCAACTAGTTAACAGATGTTTAGCAACTAGTTAACACGTTCAGTTCAGCAACTAGTTAACAGAACACAGGTTCAGCAACTACTTAACAGATGTTTAGCAACTAGTTAACAGATGTTTAGCAACTAGTTAACAGGTTCAGTTCAGCAACTAGTTAACAGATGTTTAGTAACTAGTTAACAGATGTTTAGCAACTAGTTAACAGGTTCAGTTCAGCAACTTAACAGAACACAGGTTCAGTAACTAGTTAACAGTTGTTTAGCAACTAGTTAACACGTTCAGTTCAGCAACTAGTTAACAGAACACAGGTTCAGCAACTAGTTAACAGAACACAGGTTCAGCAACTAGTTAACACAGGTTCAGCAACTAGTTAACAGAACACAGGGTCAGTTCAGCAACTAGTTAACAGAACACAGGTTCAGCAACTAGTTAACAGATGTTTAGCAACTAGTTAACAGATTTTTAGCAACTAGTTAACAGGTTCAGTTCAGCAATTAACAGAACACAGGTTCAGCAACTAGTTAACAGATGTTTAGCAACTAGTTAACACGTTCAGTTCAGCAACTAGTTAACAGAACACAGGTTCAGCAACTAGTTAACACAGGTTCAGTTCAGCAACTAGTTAACACAGGTTCAGCAACTAGTTAACAGAACACAAGGTCAGTTCAGCAACTAGTTAACAGAACACAGGTTCAGCAACTAGTTAACAGATGTTTAGCAACTAGTTAACAGATTTTTAGCAACTAGTTAACAGGTTCAGTTCAGCAATTAACAGAACACAGGTTCAGCAACTAGTTAACAGATGTTTAGCAACTAGTTAACACGTTCAGTTCAGCAACTAGTTAACAGAACACAGGTTCAGCAACTAGTTAACAGATGTTTAGCAACTAGTTAACAGATGTTTAGCAACTAGTTAACAGGTTCAGTTCAGCAACTAGTTAACAGATGTTTAGTAACTAGTTAACAGATGTTTAGCAACTAGTTAACAGGTTCAGTTCAGCAACTTAACAGAACACAGGTTCAGTAAATAGTTAACAGTTGTTTAGCAACTAGTTAACACGTTCAGTTCAGCAACTAGTTAACAGAACACAGGTTCAGCAACTAGTTAACACAGGTTCAGTTCAGCAACTAGTTAACACAGGTTCAGCAACTAGTTAACAGAACACAGGGTCAGTTCAGCAACTAGTTAACAGGTTCAGCAACTAGTGGTTCAGCAACTAGTTAACAGATGTTTAGCAACTAGTTAACACAGGTTCAGTTCAGCAACTAGTTAACACAGGTTCAGTTCAGCAACTAGTTAACACAGGTTCAGCAACTAGTTAACAGAACACAGGTTCAGTTCAGCAACTAGTTAACACAGGTTAAGCAACTAGTTAACAGAACACACGTTCAGTTCGGCAACTAGTTAAGACAGGTTCAGCAACTAGTTAACAGAACACAGGTTCAGTTCAGCAACTAGTTAACACAGGTTCAGCAACTAGTTAACACAGGATCAGTTCAGCAACTAGTTAACGGAACACAGGTTAAGCAACTAGTTAAAAGGTTTAGCAACTAGTTAACACAGGTTTAACAACAGGTTCAGGTTCAGTGGGTAAAATATAATCACCCACATTTGACAAGTGGTTATTATAACCAAATAAACCCGGGTGTTTGTCAGGTATAGTTTGTCAGTCAATAGTTTGCATTACTGATTGTGTAATGATATTATTATTAATGATACACAATCAGTAATGCAAACTAGATTGCAAACTAGACTACTGCAAACTAGAAAGATTATCATATTCATGAGTACCATAGTATTAAGATGGTAACCAAAAAACATGGTTTCGCCATACTATTTGTCGTTAGTGACACTAAATAAAGGAAATAATTTATATTAGATAGAACAATTAATACATGCAAGATCATTTGTCTTAACTCTACCTGGCTGGCTTGATGTCCGGGCAAAGCCCAAAAATACACTCTTTAGTGCTGAGAACATGACTGATTACACACAATACAAACGTGTATAAATCTTCATTTCTTCTCCATTATAAAATTCACATCACAGTCTCATGGATCCACAAGGTCGCTGCCATGTTTGATCAACATCCGGTGAGTCGCTGACAGTCATCCGGTGGAAACAGTCGCACACATCACGAGTTCCGCGTGTTTACAGTTAACCCGAGTTTTATTCCAGATGGTTGTAAATAATTAAATAAATAAAAGTTTAAAAACGTGCAAAGTGCTATAAAATCAGGACATACTACAATCTCTCCAGTATATAAAATTAAATTGTGCACAGTATGCATGCTTACTTTTTGCATGCAATTTCCCGATGTCCTTTTGTCAAAATGTGAACGTGCATTTTATATCCAACAAAGCAGTGCACTTGAATTTGAAACGCTTCTTTAAAAAGTATTCTATCAAAAGAGACATTTTACACAAAAATGCCACATTTAGTTTCTGAGACGATAACTGGACGACTCTTGTTTGATTTAAGGTAATTTAATGTAACACTCTAATTTTGAAATTTTTCCATATTGCTTATTGTTACAAATACTATTTTTAAGTATTCAGCAGGTTAATGCACTAAATGAAGCCACGCCTTATTAATGACAATCAGCGACACCTGTCATGTGATCACTGATCATTAACACATTCACTCATCTCAGCATTCAGGAACAGAGCAATCAGGTATAACTTTCAATAGTCCTCGGAATACAGATTTATCTAGGTAATCTTTCTCAGGTAAATCTATTAGACAAATGCTTTCATTTGCAGTGCAATGATAATTGACAGATTATAAAGCATATTTTCAAACAGAAACACTCATCTCATCACAGTAAGAGTCTCTTCTGCTCAGCAAGGCTGCGTTTATTTGATCAAAAAAAAAACTGTAAAAACAGTGAAATATTATTCCAGTGTAAATCATCTGTTCTCTATGTGATTATATAGTAAAGTGTAATTTATTCCTGTGATCAAAGCTGAATATTCAGCATCATTACTCCAGTCTTCAGTGTCACATGATCCTTCAAGAAATGCTAATTTCTTTGCATATTCATATTTTAGATTCCAAACAGTAAAATGAGTTGTTTTCTATGTGAATATACACATTTTTTATATATACACATCTCAGGTCCCGCACGATGTCGGAGTGCTCTGAGGTGACCCGAAATCCCATTCAATCCGATTTTCCGTATTGGTTTTCCGAGGACGGTCACCTACGGCACAGAGAAACCCACAAACCCTACCGGTTCCCCTTCAAACTACACGACGCTCGCGACACGGAGCGAGAGCATCGTAGCCTGTGTCTCTGCATCACCCGGCACGTGTACGACCTCTTAGAGCGCAAGTTTCAGCTTGTTAAAGTGTTTCTGGAGGATAGTTTTGTGTTTATGAGCGCAGGAGCACTGGAGAACCCCGGGAGTCTCCTGGTTCTGATCCAGGATTTGGGAACGGTGAGGAGTGGCGTGTGGAGTTGGAAACTCTCGGCACACGAGGGACTGGAGCGAGGCTCTCAGATCCCGTATATACGCTGGGCTTTGCTTGAATCCTGTGCCGTGCTCCTGATGAATCCCAATGAAGGTTCGCGGACTCACGAGCAACACGTTTGGTTGGTTTGGGAACGCCTGCTTTCCCAAAGTTCTCCCGAACACATTTTTATAGTGGCACACGGATACGGAGGCCTGGCGTTCGTGGATCTTCTATGCCGTGAGATTGAGGAAGTTCAACGGAAAGTGACAGCCGTGGCTTTCTTGGATTCATCCCACAGCTTTTGGCACCAGCCGTTGGGAAGCGCTGGTCGCGACTGGTTGAAATCCCACTCCAGATCCTGGATTCCCAGCAGAAAGCCTCTGAATTGCTCCGTGGGATCACTGAAGGCCGGTTGCACGCAGATATCCGCTGGGACTCAGTGTCACGACTCGACGCCCGTCGTTTGCATGGAGTCTGTGTTTCGCTTCTTCAACAAGATGATCAAACCTAAAGCCACACCGACTCCGTTTAACATCGTCACCCGGAGCAAGAGCCGCGCCAGTGAGCAAAACAACAACGTCTGAGATCGAATCTCTAATAAAAGTGTTTGCATCAGAATGAGCATTTCTGTTCTGTTCTTAATGGAATATCGCAGTGTTTATTCTGAATGATTCACAGGTGCACATCATTATTATTGTGTTGGTAATCTTGAATCAGAATCAGTTCCTCTTGCAGCATCTCTTCTCTTCTCTGATGACGAGGGCGGGGCTATAACCTGTCACTCACATGAGATCAGCCAATAGCAAACCACAACCATCCAATCAATTCCCCACAGACACAATCAAGCCCCGCCCACATTTGTTCTTGTTCCAGAAGCGTTTCGCTCGGATATACGACACAATAGAGGAGAAAACACCAGCGCATGCTGTATCATGCTGACTTTATAGTCAACACTAAATCAACATTGAATTCATGTTCCTCTTATTGTAAATGATTCATCAGTGATACCAAAGAAAAACATGTTTAAACGACACGTAATAACTTGCTTCTTGCTTTTTAAATGTCTAGTTAGTCATTATATTATGAAAGTAAAAATGGGTTGAAAATTATGGAAGCTGAATAAAAGAATAAAACATTTTAAAAGATAATTGCAACTTTTTATGTCACAATTGCGAGTTTACATCTTTCTTCTCACGATTGCGACATCTTTTCTCAGAATTGTGTTATAAAGTCCAATTCTAAGGAAAAATTACTCAAGAAGACTTTTTTCTCAGAATTGCATGTTTATATCTCTCACTTGCAACTTTATATCATGCAATTCTAAATGTATGTCTCCCAATTGCATGTTATAAAGTCAGAATTGCACGATATAAACATGCAATTTTGAGAAAAAAAGTTGCAGAAATTTTTAATTCTGTGGCGGAAACAAGCTTCCAGAGAAAATGGTGTTTTACGTTACCTTATAAATATCGGTAACACTTTACAATAAGGTCTCATTTGGTAACATTAGTTAATGCATTAACTAGCAATGAACAGCATTTATCTCGTTCTCTTTTCTCCAGCAGACTCTCAAGTCAAGTCAAGTCATCTTCATTTATACAGCGCTTTTAACAATGTAGATTGTCTCAAAGCAGCTTTACAGAGATAAGCGTATAATTTAAGGTAACAGAGATTGTTTCGGCTTTACAGCAGAGTTAAGTTATTTCCATCTAAAGTTAGTTTTAATTGATTTGGTTCCGTCGCAATGATCATTTGTTATTAAATTAGGGGCCGCTGAGACGACACCATTCTCTCTACACAGACTTTAAACGCGAACCTGTGAGAAACGCTGATGGCGGTCACATGCGCATTTAGAATGGGTTCTATAGTTATGTGCGTTAGAATATACGCAGGTTTGGAATTCCCTACAAGCCAAGCCTAAACAAAATACTTGTCTTTCCTTATACATTTTGATAAGGAATTTTATTTTATTTGTTGCTTTGGGGTAGGACCGCGAGACGAATTTTCCCGACAACACCTTATCTGTAGAGTGGTAGTGGGATCCTCCATAGGGAGAGACTAGTTGGCACTTCAGCACTGCGTTGTCATCGGTCCAGGTGAAGGTCCTTTATCAGATCTGGATACGGCCTGGATCCGGCAGGCTGCGGGAAAAACCTTGGGATAAACACAGACACTAAAATTAGCGTAGATGCCATTCTTCTCATGATGTAACGAGTACATCAGGATTTTTGGGAAGTGTTCCCGGTTCACAGACTCTCCTGTGTTACACACACACACACACACAGTATTTGATGTTGATTCTTGTTTTATTACGAGCTCGGTCTCATTGTTTGTTTAAAATGGGTGATTCTCCGGAAGTTGGAGATTTAGAGGCTCAATGTCAAAATTTCACACTGACAACTAACCTCTGACACACACACACACACACACACAAAACTAACCCCTGTAAACAAGAGTAGAGTAGTTAATTTTTTTTTTCTCCTTAAAACTCCTTGAAAAAAAATGTCATGTCTTAAAATATCTTGAATGTAACTCGACACCCTTGCCTCATTTAGTATTCGCGACTATGAATATGCAAATGAGCCCCGCCTCCACTCACTCCCTCAGCTCAGAGATCCACTGGTTGACGATCACACGTTGATCTGATTGGTTACAAGGTAGTTTGTGACGTCAGAAACACGAGCGATTTCAAAGCGTGTGTTTGAGACTGTCTTTGGTTCACTGCAGATTTAAGGAGGAAATACTCAGCAATGCTGTCGACTTATGAATTTACACATGGTTTGTCTTAAAGCAGATTAAAAACACCACATAGACATATAAACAACAATAAAAGCTGGATTTACACCACAGGTGGACTTTCAATAGTGTAAAATTACCTTCAAATGGACATGAAACCTCCACAAGTCAGTGTGAAATCAATAAACTTTATTTTAAAAACATCATACAAAAATGTCCGAACACAAGTTTGGAGAATAAATACACCAGGTTGTTGTTTCCACAGGAAACTCTACATGAAACAGCAGCTCTGCTCGGCTCTAGATGTCGTGGTACAGCAGGTCATATTTGGGAACGTTCCTCGGGTCTATCGGGCTTCGAACGATCAGTTTTCCTCTCATGGCGCCTCGATAGATCACTTCGATCAGATCCATGAAGTCCTGTTTGGTTTTGAAGCTTCCCACAAACTTGGTATGATCTGGAGATCTGAATGCGTGCAAATACATTAATAACTCGATTCAAGTGTCGAGGAAGAAGCTGATGTATGAAGAGGAAACTAGACGAGTCAAACAATGTTTTCCAACACTTTGCTAACAGTTTAGCAAGTTGCTAACATATTTTAACACAGTTAACATGTTTTTGGCAAATTGTTCACATGATTTAACACGTTGAAGGCATGTTTCTAACATGAGTTAGCATATAACTAGCATGATTTTACATGTTCCGAACATGATTTAGCACATTGTTAACATGTAGTAAGCATGATTTAATGCTTTGCTAGCATGTTTTTTTTTAACATGATTTAATAAATGTTTTAACATGTTGCTAACATGATTAAACAATTTATTATGTTGCTAACTATTTCAAATATGTTTTAGCACATTGCTAACATGTTTCTAGCTTGAATTAAC
>NC_138223.1:1012500-1112500 GCF_964197995.2 Scardinius erythrophthalmus | reverse complement strand
TGTAAGCTCAGGTGAGAGTCGACGTCTCTAACGGTTCAAACAAACTGAAGCTCCTCCCACTTTTCTCTTTAAAAATCCTCCTTTAGACTGTAATTCGTGACCGGTGTTTTGTTTTGCTCGATCCTTTGCGCTTCCGTGTTCGTCAATACGATATGCGCCGGGTCAGAGGTCATGTGTCAGGTCAAAGGTCATGCGCCGGGTCAGAGGTCACTCATCATGCGTCAGGTCAAAGGTCATGTGTTGGGTCAGAGGTTACTCGTTGGGTCAGAGGTCACTCATGCGTCGGGTCAGAGGTCACTCATCATGCGTTGGGTCAGATGTTAAACGTTGGGTCAGAGGTCACTTGTCATGCGTCAGGTCAAAGGTCATGCTTTGGGTCAGAGGTCACTCATCATGCGTCAGGTCAAAGGTCATGTGTTGGGTCAGAGGTTACTCGTTGGGTCAGAGGTCACTCATGCGTTGGGTCAGATGTTAAACGTCGGGTCAGAGGTCACTTGTCATGCGTCAGGTCAAAGGCCATATGTTGGGTCAGAGGTTACTCATCATGCGTCAGGTCAAAGGTCATGTGTTGGGTCAGAGGTTACTCGTCGGGTCAGAGGTCATTCATGCGTTGGGTCAGAGGTCACTCATGCGTTGGGTCAGATGTTAAACGTCGGGTCAGAGGTCACTTGTCATGCGTCAGGTCAAAGGCCATGTGTTGGGTCAGAGGTCACTCATGCGTCGGGTCAGAGGTCACTCGTCGGGTCAGAGTTCACTCGTCGGGTCAGAGGTCACTCATGCGTCGGGTCAGAGATCACTCGTCATGCGTCGGGTCAGAGATCACTCGTCATGCGTCGGGTCAGAGATCACTCGTCATGCGTCGGGTCAGAGGTCACTCATGCGTCGGGTCAGAGGTCACTCGTCATGCGTCGGGTCAGAGGTCACTCATGCGTCGGGTCAGAGGTCACTCATGTGTCGGGTCAGAGGTCACTCGTCATGCGTCGGGTCAGAGATCACTCGTCATGCGTCGGGTCAGAGGTCACTCGTCATGCGTCGGGTCAGAGGTCACTCATGCGTCGGGTCAGAGGTCACTCGTCGGGTCAGAGTTCACTCGTCATGCGTCGGGTCAGAGGTCACTCGTCATGCGTCGGGTCAGAGGTCACTCTTCCTCCAGAACTCGACTGGTGTACAACTGTTACCAGAAGCCTGTGATTAGTTTACAAAGTTATAAATATGGATATGTTTCTTGTCTTCAGAAGGCCTGTATTAACCCCTGCAGGCGTGTGGATTATTGTTATATTGATATATTGTTTAATATAACTCTGATTGTGTTCGGCTGAAAGAAGAAAGTCATAAACACTAGGATGGCTCGAGGGCGAGTGAATTATGGGATAATTTCTGGCTGAATTAACCCTTTATCACGTTAACTCAGTGTGTGTTTCCTCAGGTGTTTGACGTGATGTTCCTGCGCTCGTGTTCGCTAGCGGTGAGGCGGATCTGCTCTCGCGCTCCGGTTCAGACGCTCCTCAGATCCATCGGCACTTCTCGGACCACCGGGAGAGATGATGAAGAGGCGGAGAAGCTGGACCTGGACGTGTGGAAGACCGTGATGAAGACTCAAGCTCTGCCTGAGCACCAGAGCGACCCGAGTCCGTCCGCGCTAGACTTCAACCGCGAGCTGGTGGAGATGTGGCATCAGGCCGGGAAGTTCGTTCCCAAGGACATCACGGACGAGCAGCTCCAGGATCTCGCGGCGCTAACCACCAAATCCGCTAAGAAGAAGTTCCTCAAGTTCCTCGCCATCAAAGAATTGCACAAGATCTCGAAGAAAGAGAAGCGCGAGAATAAGCCGAAACCTGAGAGGATCACAGACGGAGAAGAGCGGGAACTAAAGAACACGTTTCTCATGAAGTTCTGGAGCGGTTCCTTGGATCGGTTGCAGAACTGGCGCGCGGCGCAGGCTATGTGTTTCGGGCAGCCGCTAGTCTACGATATGAGCTACGAGCGTCACATGACGCGCCGCGAGATGGAGAACGCCGTGTCTCAGCTGATGGAGACCGAAGGATTCAACCGACGATCCTCAGACCCGTTTCACCTGCACTTCTGCGGGCTAACGCCGGGCGGCGCGTATCACCGCGAGCTCCTCAAGCGCTACGGCGCCGAAACATGGGAGCGGATGCTAATCACAGACACAGCGAGCCAACCCGCGGACGTGTTTCCCCGCGAGGATCTGGTGTATCTCACCGCGGACTCGCCCACCGTTCTCCGCCAGTTCGACCACAGGAAGGTTTACGTCGTCGGCGCCATCGTGGACCGATCCATCCAGTCCGGCGTCTCGCTAGCTAACGCTAAACGCCTCCAGCTAGCCACCGCGCGGCTCCCGCTGGACGAGTATCTGGACTGGGACTGTGGAGCCAAGAACCTGACCCTGGATCAGATGATACGCATCTTGAGCACCGTGAAAGACACGGGGAACTGGAAGGCGGCGCTGGAGTTCGTGCCCAAGAGGAAACACTGCGGGTTTCATCAGATGAGAACCGGAAAGACTCAATACGTACGAAATAATTCCGCGGCTCCGAAAAACAAAACCGACGGACACAAAAGAGGACGAGAGAGATAGATGTGGTGGGAGGAGGAAGGCTAATAATGTAATACTGTACCTTACTTGATGCTTATTTTGTGTCAATAAAATGATTTCATAAGGCTGATAAACTGCAGTGTGTTCATAATACACTCCGAAAAAGACAATAGCAAATTATATTCTGCATAAAGACAATAAAGCAAGTTTTTCTGAGCAATAACATTTCTTTGCATTGACATCATTTTCATGGAGGGATTTGTTTCTTATTATTCAAATGACTAATTTGTTCTTATGAATTCATTTCTTCAGTTCTTAATATTGTAATTTGAGTAATTTCTTATTTTGAATCTAATTATTCAATTCTTATTTCTAGTTATTAATTTCCTTATTCTAATTTCTTCTTAATGAATGTCTAATTATTATTCCTCATTCTAATTTCTCATTATCTTATTCATTTGTTCTTATGAATTATTCTAATTTCTCATTTTTGATAAAATCATGAATTTCTTCTTATGGATTACGCATTTCTTATTATTTCTCTATTTTCTTAATAAATAAATAAATGTCTAATTATTCCTTATAATTTATTTATCTAATTATTAATTTCTTATTTTCTAATCGTTTCTTAATGTATTTTTTTATTTTTAAGCTAATTATTAAATTCTTCTTACAAAATTAATTTCTTATGATTTTGTATTCTAATTTCTTATTAATCTATTCATTTCCTATGAATTATTCAATTATTATTCAATTCTTTCTAATTATTCATTTCTTATTCTGATTTCTTAATTTCTTATGGATTAATTAATTTCTAACTAATTTCTTATCTTTAATATAATTATTTCTCAAATTATTAATTTCTTCCTATGACATTTTCTAATTAATTTCTTGTTCTAATTTATCTAATATATTCAATTCTTACAAATTAATGAATTTCTTATTAATTTAATTATTAATTTCTAATGAACTAATTATTTTTCAAAGAATCACACACCAATGAAATTAAATACACAGAAAACACAGTCTCGTTAAAATAAGATTTTTTACTCGTATGATAAAAACAAAAGTTTCATTCCAAATGTTTTATTTTGATGAAGGAAGATGGAGAAAATATCACTAAAATACTTTAAAAACAAAGATTTGATTCACTCTGGTCCAGGAAAACACTTTAAATGAGTACCTAGATTCATATTGATGAAGATTCATATTGATGAAGTATGAAACAGTGTAAATACAGTCACACATTATATTCCAGAAACACTGCATTACACAAACACATCCTACACACGTCGAACTAAAGCCATGAAAACACACACACAATCTTGCACTTTTTATATTTTAAAATCGGCAGCCACAGCGATCCATGAGTGTGTTCATCATTTACTCCCCCATCTCTGTGTGTGTGTGTGTGTGTGTGTGTGTGTGTGTTTGTTTTCAACATCTTCTGAGTGAAGACATATAATCATACAGGAGTGGAAGAACATGAGGGCCAGTAAACCTGGAACAGGGCCATCTCTGACCCCAAACCTGTTGTGTGTTCGAGGGGTTTGTCTTTGCCACCTGAAGCACTAGCATTAGCGCTAGCGTCTGACGGCTACAGCACGGTGAGCTTGCGTCAGGTCAGAGGTCATTCTGATGTTGTGTGTGTGTTCGAGGGGTTTGTCTTTGCCACCTGAAGCACTAGCATTAGCGCTAGCGTCTGACGGCTACAGCACGGTGAGCTTGCGTCAGGTCAGAGGTCATTCTGATGTTGTGTGTGTGTTCGAGGGGTTTGTCTTCGGCACCTGAAGCGCTAGCATTAGCGCTAGCGTCTGACGGCTACAGCACGGTGAGCTTGCGTCAGGTCAGAGGTCATTCTGATGTTGTGTGTGTGTTCGAGGGGTTTGTCTTCGGCACCTGAAGCGCTAGCATTAGCGCTAGCGTCTGACGGCTAAAGCACAGTTAGCTCCCCGCGGCAGCGCTCGCAGCAGTTGAAGGTGATGTTCTCGTAGCGCGTGTACGGGTGGAAGCGCCCAATGCTCTTCTTGCTGGGCAGGAAGTGGGAATGATGCGGGTCAGTCGGTGATGTGTCCACTTCCTGTTCAGAACAGGAAATGGGGTCGAGACTCCGCAGCACCTGGACAACAATCAGTGAGGAAAACATCTAAACCAACAACCAGATGCTTCTGAAAAAGTTAATTTCAAACCCTGATAACAATTATTCATTTCTTGATATGAAATAATATTTTCTAATAATTATCTGAGAGAGCGCCGCACCTTCTCGGCCATCTTCTCGGCCGGCGTGTTGCAGAGCTCTGAGCTCCGGCACTGGTTCTGGTTCTGGCTCCGGCTCTTCTTCGGGCCGCCGCTGCCGCTCACGTTCCCCAGCAGGTGTGAGTTAATGGCGTCTGCAAGCTTGTGATTGGCTGAGGCCAGTTCTCCGGTGCTGAGCAGCTGCGCGCTGGGATAGTAGGTTTGCTGCCGACCCCACTGTAGTGACACCAGCAACTGCTCCAGGGACCTGTCAATCACACTCGCACTGTCAATCACTGTCAATCACACTCACTGTCAATCACACTGACACACTGTCCACTCGCATTGTCAATCACACTCACTGTCAATCACACACACTGTCAATCACACTAGTACTGTCAATCACACTCACTGTCAATCACACTCACTGTCAATCACACTCACCGTCAATCACATACTGTCAATCACACTCTCTCACTGTCAATCACACACTGTCAATCACACTCTCTGTCAATCACACTCACTGTCAATCACCGTCAATCACACTCTCACTGTCAATCACACTCTTACTGTCAATCACTGTCAAACACACTAGTACTGTCAATCACACTCACCGTCAACCACACTCTCACTGTCAATCACACACTCACTGTCAATCACACTCACACTCTCTCACTGTCATTCACACACTGTCAATCACACTCTCTAACTGTCAATCACACAGTCAATCACACACACACTGTCAATCACACTCGCACTGTCAATCACCGTCAATCACACTCTTACTGTCAATCACACACTGTCAATCACACACTCTCACTGTCAGTCACACTCGCACTGTCAATCACACACTCACTGTCAATCACACTCGTACTGTCAATCACTGTCAATCACACTCTCTCACTGTCAATCACACTCTCTCACTGTCAATCACACACTGTCAATCACACTCACTGTCAATCACACTCTTGACAGTGAGACACTCTTGACACACTCTCTCACTGTCAATCACACACTGTCAATCACACTCTCTCACTGTCAGTCACACTCGCACTGTCAATCACTGTCAATCACACTCACTGTCAATCACACTCTTACTGTCAATCACTGTCAATCACACTCACTCACTGTCAATCACACTCTCACTGTCAATCACACTCTCACTGTCAATCACTCTTACTGTCAATCACACACTCACTGTCAATCACACTCTCTCACTGTCACACACTGTCAATCACACACTCTCACTGTCACACACTGTCAATCACACTCACTCACTGTCAATCACACTCTCACTGTCAATCACACTTTTACTGTCAATCACACACTCACTGTCAATCACACTCGCACTGTCAATCACACTCACTGTCAATCACACTCGCACTGTCAATCACACTCACTGTCAATCACACTCACTGTCAATCACACTCGCACTGTCAATCACACTCACTGTCAATCACACTCACTGTCAATCACACTCGTACTGTCAATCACTGTCAATCACACTCTTACTGTCAATCACTGTCAACCACACTCTTACTGTCAATCACACTCTCTCACTGTCAATCACACACTGTCAATCACACTCACTGTCAATCACACTCTTGACAGTGAGACACTCTTGACACACTCTCTCACTGTCAATCACACACTGTCAATCACACTCTCTCACTGTCAGTCACACTCGCACTGTCATTCACACTCGCACTGTCAATCAATGTCAATCACACTCACTGTCAATCACACTCGTACTGTCAATCACTGTCAATCACACTCTTACTGTCAATCACACCCTTACTGTCAATCACACTCTCTCACTGTCAATCACACTCACTCACTGTCAATCACACTCTTGACAGTGAGACACTCTTGACACACTCTCTCACTGTCAATCACTCACTGTCAATCACACACGGTCAATCACACTCTCTCACTGTCAGTCACACTCGCACTGTCAATCACACACTGTCAATCACACACTGTCAATCACACACTGTCAATCACACACTCTCACTGTCAGTCACACTCGCACTGTCAATCACACACTCACTGTCAATCACACTCTTACTGTCAATCACACACTCACTGTCAATCACACTCTCTCACTGTCAATCACACACTGTCAATCACACTCGCACTGTCAATCACTGTCAATCACACTCACTGTCAATCACACTCTTACTGTCAATCACTGTCAACCACACTCTTACTGTCAATCACACTCTCTCACTGTCACACACTGTCAATCACACTCACTCACTGTCAATCACACTCTCACTGTCAATCACTGTCAAACACTCTTACTGTCAATCACACACTGTCAATCACACTCTTACTGTCAATCACACTCTCTCACTGTCAATCACACACTGTCAATCACACTCACTGTCAATCACACTCTTGACAGTGAGACACTCTTGACACACTCTCTCACTGTCAATCACACACTGTCAATCACACTCTCTCACTGTCAGTCACACTCGCACTCTCAATCACTGTCAATCACACTCACTGTCAATCACACTCTTACTGTCAATCACTGTCAATCACACTCACTCACTGTCAATCACACTCTCACTGTCAATCACACTCTCACTGTCAATCACACTCTCACTGTCAATCACACTCTCTCACTGTCACACACTGTCAATCACACACTCTCACTGTCACACACTGTCAATCACACTCACTCACTCACTGTCAATCACACTCTCACTGTCAATCACACTGTCAATCACACTCTTACTGTCAATCACACACTCACTGTCAATCACACTCGCACTGTCAATCACACTCACTGTCAATCACACTCGTACTGTCAATCACTGTCAATCACACTCTTACTGTCAATCACTGTCAACCACACTCTTACTGTCAATCACACTCACTGTCAATCACACTCTTGACAGTGAGAAACTCTTGACACACTCTCTCACTGTCAATCACACACTGTCAATCACACTCTCTCACTGTCAGTCACACTCGCACAGTCAATCACACTCGCACAGTCAATCAATGTCAATCACACTCACTGTCAATCACACTCGTACTGTCAATCACTGTCAATCACACTCTTACTGTCAATCACACCCTTACTGTCAATCACACTCTCTCACTGTCAATCACACTCACTCACTCACTCACTCACTCACTCACTCACTCACTGTCAATCACACTCTTGACAGTGAGACACTCTTGACACACTCTCTCACTGTCAATCACTCACTGTCAATCACACACTGTCAATCACACTCTCTCACTGTCAGTCACACTCGCACTGTCAATCACACACTGTCAATCACATACTGTCAATCACACACTGTCAATCACACACTGTCAATCACACACTCTCACTGTCAGTCACACTCGCACTGTCAATCACACACTCACTGTCAATCACACTCTTACTGTCAATCACACACTGTCAATCACATACTGTCAATCACACACTGTCAATCACACACTGTCAATCACACACTCTCACTGTCAGTCACACTCGCACTGTCAATCACACACTCACTGTCAATCACACTCTTACTGTCAATCACACTCTCTCACTGTCAATCACACTCTCTCACTGTCAATCACACACTGTCAATCACACTCGCACTGTCAATCACTTTCAATCACACTCACTGTCAATCACACTCTTACTGTCAATCACTGTCAACCACACTCTTACTGTCAATCACACTCTCTCACTGTCACACACTGTCAATCACAATCTTACTGTCAATCACACACTCACTGTCAATCACACTCTCTCACTGTCATTTACACACTGTCAATCACAATCGCACTGTCAATCACACTCACTGTCAATCACACTCACTGTCAATCACACTCACTGTCAATCACACTCGTACTGTCAATCACACTCGCACTGTCAATCACTGTCAACCACACTCTTACTGTCAATCACACTCTCTCACTGTCAATCACACACTGTCAATCACACTCTCTCACTGTCAACCACACTCTTACTGTCAATCACACTCTCTCACTGTCAACCACACTCTCTCACTGTCAATCACACACTGTCAATCACACTCACTGTCAATCACACTCTTAACAGTGAGACTCTCTTGACACACTCTCTCACTGTCAATCACACACTGTCAATCACACTCTCTCACTCTGTCACACTCGCACTATCAATCACACACTCTCACTGTCAATCACACTCGCACTGTCAATCAATGTCAATCACACTCACTGTCAATCACACTCGTACTGTCAATCACTGTCAATCACACTCTTACTGTCAATCACACCCTTACTGTCAATCACACTCTCTCACTGTCAATCACACACTGTCAATCACACTCACTCACTCACTGTCAATCACACTCTTGACACACTCTCTCACTGTCAATCACACACTGTCAATCACACTCTCTCACTGTCAGTCACACACTGTCAATCACACTCTCTCACTGTCAATCACACTCGCACTGTCAATCACACACTCACTGTCAATCACACACTGTCAATCACACTCTCACTGTCAATCACACTCTCTCACTGTCAATCACTCTCACCCGCACTGTCATTCACACTCACAGTCTATCACACTCACACTGTCAATCACTGTCATTCACACTCACACTGTCATTCACACTTGCACTGTCAATCACACTCACACTGTCAATCCCACTCACACTGTCAATCCCACTCACACTGTCAATCACACTCTTACTGTCAATCACACTCTAACTGTCAATCACTGTCAATCACACTCTTACTGTCAATCACACTCGCACTGTCAATCACACTCGCACTGTCAATCACACTCGCACTGTCAATCACCCTGCACTGTCAATCACCGTCAATCACACTCACCGTCAATCACACTCACCGTCAATCACACTCACCGTCAATCACACTCACCGTCAATCACACTCACCGTCAATCACACTCTCTCACTGTCAATCACACTCACACTGTCAATCACACTCACACTGTCAATCACACTCTTACTGTCAATCACACTCTAACTGTCAATCACTGTCAATCACACTCTTACTGTCAATCACACTCGCACTGTCAATCACACTCGCACTGTCAATCACCCTGCACTGTCAATCACTGTCAATCACACTCACCGTCAATCACACTCACCGTCAATCACACTCACCGTCAATCACACTCACCGTCAATCACACTCACCGTCAATCACACTCACCGTCAATCACACTCACACTGTCAATCCCACTCACACTGTCAATCCCACTCACACTGTCAATCACACTCTTACTGTCAATCACACTCTAACTGTCAATCACTGTCAATCACACTCTTACTGTCAATCACACTCGCACTGTCAATCACCCTGCACTGTCAATCACTGTCAATCACACTCACCGTCAATCACACTCACC
The DNA here is from genome assembly GCF_964197995.2 of Scardinius erythrophthalmus. Classification (NCBI taxonomy): domain Eukaryota; kingdom Metazoa; phylum Chordata; class Actinopteri; order Cypriniformes; family Leuciscidae; genus Scardinius; species Scardinius erythrophthalmus. The sequence continues at coordinate 1,102,327 of NC_138223.1, read as the reverse complement.
GTCAATCACACTCACCGTCAATCACACTCACCGTCAATCACACTCACCGTCAATCACACTCACCGTCAATCACACTCACCGTCAATCACACTCACCGTCAATCACACTCACCGTCAATCACACTCACCGTCAATCACACTCACCGTCAATCACACTCACCGTCAATCACACTCACCGTCAATCACACTCACCGTCAATCACACTCACCGTCAATCACACTCACCGTCAATCACACTCACCGTCAATCACACTCACCGTCAATCACACTCACCGTCAATCACACTCACCGTCAATCACACTCACCGTCAATCACACTCACCGTCAATCACACTCAACGTCAATCACACTCAACGTCAATCACACTCAACGTCAATCACACTCAACGTCAATCACACTCAACGTCAATCACACTCAACGTCAATCACACTCAACGTCAATCACACTCTCTCACTGTCAATCACACTCACCGTCAATCACACTCTCTCACTGTCAATCACACTCACACTCACCGTCAATCACACTCACACTCACCGTCAATCACACTCTCTCACTGTCAATCACACTCTCTCACTGTCAATCACACTCTCACTGTCAATCACACTCTCACTGTCAATCACACTCTCTCAGTCAATCACACTCTCTCACTGTCAATCACACTCTCACTGTCAATCACACACTCACTGTCAATCACACTCTCTAACTGTCAATCACACTCTCTAACTGTCAATCACACACTCATTGTCAATCACACTATCTCACTGTCAATCACACTATCTCACTGTCAATCACACTATCTCACTGTCAATCACACTATCTCACTGTCAATCACACTCGCACTGTCAATCACAGTCAATCACACTCTTACTGTCAATCACTGTCAATCACACTCTCTCACTGTCAATCACACTCTTGACAGTGAGACACTTGACACACTCTCTCACTGTCAATCACACACTGTCAATCACACTCTCTCACTGTCAATCACACACTCACTGTCAATCACACACTCTCACTGTCAATCACACTCTCACTCGCACTGTCATTCACACACTCTCACTGTCAATCACACTCTCTCACTGTCAATCACACTGTCAATCACACTCTCTCACTGTCAATCACACTCTCTCACTGTCAATCACTCACTCACTCGCACTGTCAATCACACACTCACTGTCAATCACACTCTCTCTGTCAATCACTCTCTCACTGTCAATCACACTCTCTCACTGTCAATCACACTCTCTGACTGTCAATCACACTGTCAATCACACTCTCTCACTGTCAATCACACTCTCTCACTGTCAATCACTCACTCGCACTGTCAATCACTCTCACTGTCATTCACACTCTCTCACTGTCAATCACACTCTCTCACTGTCAATCACACTCTCTCACTGTCAATCACACTCTCTCACTCTCTCACTGTCAATCACACTCTCTCACTGTCAATCACTCTCATTGTCATTCACACTCTCTCACTGTCAATCACACTCTCTCACTGTCAATCACACTTTCTCACTGTCAATCACTCTCACTGTTAATCACTCTCACTGTCATTCACACTCTCACACTGTCATTCACACTCGCGCTGTCAATCAATCAGCTGCTCCAGCGACCTCAATTACGGTCACTGATGATAACAGTCCTGTGTGAAGGTGTACCTGTGTGTGTGCAGCATGTCTCTGGAGAACTCGTCTCGTTCTCGCAGCAGATCCTGAATGGCACACTGAGCGTCTCTGGTCTGGCGCTGTAAAGCTGCTCTGGCATTGGTCAGTTCCTCTGCCATCACGCTACAACACACACACACAAGCATTTTCACATTCATAATCGTGCAGAGAAGAGCGAGTGTTTTTCCATAGTAATGAACTCATTCAGCTCACGATTTATTAAGCAGACACTGTTCAGTTTTTAATTGTAATGTCTGTTCTCTAACTGAAACAAATGATTTTATCTTAAAAAAAAAAAATGTTGCTTCTGAACACCACTAACACCGACTATCGTAGCAAGCCTGATTAGCATCATGTCGTTTCTCACCGGCTAGCGAGGAACTTGCTCCTCCAGACGTCGCACTGAATGCTCATGCGCTCGAGCTGCTCGGCCGTGTGTGTGTGGCTGCGTCCCAGAGCCTCGTTCTCCAGGATCAAGTGGTTCTTCTCTCGCGAGAGCCGCTCAAAGTGATACTGAAGGTCATCGCCCACCGACGCCACCAGCAGCTTCTTCAGCTCTCGGTTCACCTGAGGACACGCAGCACGGGGAAATTCAGCTCTGATCACGGGATATTAATTACACTTTACTAGATATTCACATAGAAAACAGCTGTTTTACACTGGAATAATATTTCACTGTTTTAACTGTATTTTTGATCAAATAAATGCAGATTTGGTGAGCAGAAAAGACTCTTTCAGTGCAATATTTTGAAAACTTCTCAACATTAGTTCATGTTACACAGGAAACAGGATCACTGAACACTGAATCAAACTAAAATCTCTACCGTATAAATAAAGGCAGAATATAAAGCTACAACACAAAGCCTATAAAACTATATAAAGCTTAATTTAAGCAACAACATAAAAAATACATTACAAATAATGCTAAATAAATGCTATTTTTTAAATTACATTGAAAATAATTAAAACTTAATTCAATTTGCTAAATGCTAAAAAAATTAAATACTAAATAAACAAATTATTTATTTGTGATAGAATAACTAAATATAATGCTAAAAACTAAAATGTGAAAAAAAATAATTATAATAAAGAAAATTATAAATTAATTAAATATATTTTTTAAATGTATTATTTAATTGTTAATATAATTGAAATGTAATGCTAAAAATAAAAAATATATATTATATTAATAATTAAAATACTAAAACCAAAAATATTTAATTATATAAAAGATAATTAAAAATAAAATGTGGGAAAAAAATTATTCACTTACATTAAAGATAATTATAACAATTAAATTAAACACCAATTATTTAATTTCTCAATAATTAAAATACAATGCTAAAAACAAAAAAATAATATATATTAAAAAAATGTAAATGCTAAAAACTAAAATATTTAATTACATAAAAGATAATTATTATTAATGCTAAAAACTAAAAAAATTATATTAAAAATAAAAAAAAAATGCAAATGCTAAAAAAAAATATATATATATATATATATATATATATATATATATATATATATATATATATATATATAAATAATTAAAACTTAATTAAATACCAATTATGTAATTGTTAAAATAATTTAAATATAATGCTAAAACCGAAAAAAATATGTATTATATTGAAAAATTAAAATGCTACAGACAAAAATATGTAATTATACAAAAGATAATTAAAGCTGAAATGTGACGTAGTGGTATTCCAGCTGCTGCTCCAGCGTGTTGCTCTGACCTCGGTCTGGACCCGCAGCTGGTTGGACAGGCCCTCTTTATCCTGCAGGAGCCGGCGCTCGGAGTTCTGCAGCTTCTCCAGGAGGATCCTGTAGTCCGTCGGCTCCGGCTCCGGCTCGTCCCCGTGATGATGAGGGGACCCTCGGTCCTCAGCGTAGGGCCCGGCTCGAGCGCTGCGGGTGATGGCGGCCCGGGGGACCACGATCCTCACACACTCCAGCTCCACACACACGTCCCGGCTCACCTTGCCCAGGTGCAGGACCCCCGGAGACGCTGTGGACCTGGGACTGGGCTTCGGGGACGGCAGCTTCGGGAGCGGGGCCTCGGGGGCCACAGCGGGCCTGTGCATCTCCATGCCGTCGCCGGGGCCGCGCACACACACATCTGTGACACACACACACATGATTGATTGACTGGTTTTATTTAATGCCATGTCAGCATCTATGGCTATTTTCATGGCAAAAATGAAATTACAAAAATGCAAATATCATAAAGATACAATAAAACCAAAGCAAACAAACACAATTTTTTATTTAAATTAACATATGATAAAAAAATCTAAAACCTTTTCAGGCATAATCTTACTAAATAAGCCCTTAAGTGAGATAACTTCATAGAAGAGCACTCTACTATTAAACCCAGGACAGAGTCCAATAAAACATGACACATGTGTGAGGCTCAGCTGATGTTACATCATCACCACACACACACACACACACACATCATTGTTCCAGACACGTGTGTGTGTGTGTGTGAGGCTCAGGCGACAGACAGATGAACTCACCTTTGACGATCACTGACGCAGACATGACGATCCTTCACGAGTTCTGCCTGAAAACATACGCACTCAAATGTTATATTTTTACACTAAAATGGTATATTGCAATACTCTCGTCTAGATGACTCCTGCTAAGAAAAGTTATAAACATTTAAACAAATGTTATATTTAAATTAATTAAACAACATTTTAATACAACTTTTTTTTTTCTTCTTCAAATTTAAAAAAAAAACTTCCTTTATTCGCATTTTATGATGCAAGTCCATATGGCAAAAATTAACAAAAAAAGTAATAAACAGACTTTATTTTTATATTTATAATATAATACAAAATATAATTTAAATGAACAAATTTCTTGTTATTTTAAACAAAAATGTATATTTTTATGCATTTCTTATCATGCAAGTCTACATGACTACTGGACAGAAAAATAGCATCTTAATAATAATAATAATATTTAAAATTAATACTTGATTAAAATGCAATACAATCCAACTTATTGTGTTGAAAATTATTAAAATATAATGCTAAAACATTTTAAAAATGTGTACAAATACACATTTTTGATTAACCCTAATACATAAAAATGTATATTTTTATTAACATTTTATGATGCAATTCTACATGACTCCTGTACAGAAAACTGCATTTAAAGAAATAACAATTATATTAATTAAATAAGACTCTAGGATGCAAAAACATGAACACGTTGAGGATTGTATTGTTCAACCTTTGTGTTTAAATCTAGATCATGTAACTGTAACAAATCAGAAGACCTGAAGAGACAAACGAGCTTGAGTTAGTCGAGATTAATCAAGTAAAGCTGGTTTACTGTCTTGATCTGATCAAACCGGATTAAATCATCATTATTACACTGTCGACGAAAGATGTTTACATGAGTCAACTCAACACTAGTGAACTTACCAGCGAAGACAACAATCAGTTTCTCCAAAACATGAACACGTGCTGCTAATAAACACAGTTTATAACAGAGTTTATCTCAGAGACTGTAAAGGTTTATCTTTGTTTGTTTGGCTAGTTCGCGAGACAGCTAACGCTAGCAGTCGCTTCGAGATTATTCAGCTGATGGCGTCATGTAAAGGCGCGAATCTATTAATGAACGTACTAAGTGATCGATATAGATGTTTCATAATTCCTAATCAATCTTGCCACGTACCTCACAGAGTCGTGTTCAAACAAGATCCATGTTAAAACCGGAAGCAGCTGGTCGAAGCCGAACGGAAGTTCTCAGTACGTGTTTCCGGCGACTTGACCGGGACCGGATGTTATGATTCTGAAACTGTGAGCAGGTCTGTGTGTGATTTTTGATTAAATATCATAATTTAAACATTTGTTCTTTAGCCTGTGAATAATAAAACGAGCCCATTAGAAACAGAAATACGCTTAAATAGTATGTTGAAATATTGATTCATTTGAATCACAGATAATAGATTTATTATCACTGTCTTGTTTTTGTATATTTCTCCTGCATGAGCGTTTGAGTACACAGTCAAAATTCTGAAATATGAAATCATAATTATGAGTTTGAAAAGTCAAAATTATGACAAACGAAGTCATAACTATGAGATAAAAATGTTGCGGTTAAAATTATTATGTGCTAGGTCATATAATTATGACTTATAATTATAAAACTGACTCAATTGTTTGACTTTATCTCACAATTATGACTTTTTAATCTCGTAATCTAAAACTTTTTTCTTAAAAATGATTTCCTTTTAATCTAATAATTTTGAATCTAAAACTTTTTCCTCATAATTCAAATTGATGTCATAATTTTATTTTCTTGATCAGATCAAACCTGATTAATTTATCAGAATGATAATTTCCCAGATCATGATGTTTCCTTATGCAACAAGCATGGCTTTTCTGCTTCACACAGTGTGAAAGTTAAAGATGATGATGATGAAGACGATGATGATGATGATGATGATGATGATGATGATGATGATGATGATGAGGTTTTCCTGCTGTTGTCAGGTGTGATGGGAGTTCATGGACTGTGGAAGCTCTTGGAAAGCACCGGAAAACCCATCAATCCGGAAACACTGGAGGGGAAGATCTTGGCTGTCGGTATCCTTTACTGCAGGATTGAATAATTAAGCTTACAACTATATAAACATGCATTCCCATACATCAAGGGCCTCATTAGCTGCACCAGGTGTGCTTGAGCTAGAACACATGAAACATCTGAACTGGCCAGGTTTGTTGAGTGTCACGTTTGACTGCATGTTAGAAAGTCAAAAGAATGGTCCAAAACAACTGTATATATATACACACACACACACATTCCCCAAATTCCCATTACTGTAACGCAATGTAGAGGATGAGTCTGACTTTAGTAGCTCAACATGATTGGTCAGTTTGGGTCCGTGACTCCCTGTGACAGACATCAGCATCTGGCTGAATCAGGCGGTGAAAGGCGTGCGGGATCGCGACGGGAACGCGGTTCTCAACGCTCACCTCCTCACGCTCTTCCACCGGCTCTGCAAGCTGCTGTTCTTCCGCATCAGACCCGTGTTCGTGTACGATGGAGACGCGCCGCTGCTCAAGAAACAGACGCTGGTGAGCTTCATATCTGCGCGTGAAACATGAACGTCGAGATGCTTCCGAGATTAACCCTCATCCTTGTAACAAATCCTTCCCTCGCGGGTCAAAATGACCCGAACCCCTAAAATTATACTTTATTTATTTTTATTTTTTCGGGAAGCTTATTTTATTTCATTTTGATAATATTTCTTCTATTTTTTTATGCATTTTTTAAAAAAAATTTATTTACCTGTAAATGACTAGATTTGATCAATAAATAAATAGTAATTTAAGCACATTCCTCACTTTCTTTTAACTTATATTCAAAATAACTCACAATTTCATGCATAACTCTTTTAATTCAGCTCAGAATATCTTACATTGTGTGTCTTTGTCGACTTCTTGAGGAAAAATTATAATATAAGATGATATTTGATGGGCTTATATCTCTATATGGAGTAAATGAGCTGTTCCTCTGGGTCCTAAAGCCAGTTTCTCTTCAGTGTGCATTCAGATACACATGTAGACATTATACAATAATTTATTGCCAAAGTTTGAGCAGTTTTAGTTTGAATTTTGAGCATTTTTAAGTTTTTCTATGTTTACTGAAGCATTCCTCGCTTTCCATTCATTCCTAAAAGGGTCAAATTGACCCGATTTGTTACTTTTTAAAATGTCAACCACAAAGCTCCTCGAATCCATAAAATTTTCTGTGTGTGTATTCGTGGTTCAAGTGCGACAAAAGTCCTGTGGTCTTGGACCCCTCTGATAAACACTCAATTTTTAAACATTTTTCAAAAGTGATTTCCGGGTCAGAATGACCCAAGGAAAGGATTACGGTAGGAATAACGACATTCTGAACACATTCAGGCGATCCGGAGACAACGGCGTGAGGAAATGAGCCGAGAGTCCAGACAGACCACTGAAAAACTCCTTCACACGTTCCTGAAGAGACAGGCCATCAAAGCAGCTCTAGGGGATCGAAGGTACGAGCCTTAGTTCATGTTCACAGCTGTTCATCCCACAGAGAAACATGCTCTTTTCCCTGTTTCCCGCAGTGAAGAGTCGGTTCCCAGCCTGTCGTCTGTGAGACGAGATGATCAGGATGACATGTACGTTCTTCCCGCGCTTCCTCCTGATGAGGACAGAGACGAGAGGAGGTGAGATCGGGGACAAACAACACATAATGATTAGAGATGGATCGGCCGATAAAAGCTATTATTAACGCTATCGGCCATTTAAAAACAGCCGATGATCAGTGCCGATTATATCCTGTCAATCAAAAGGGGGCGGGAAAACGTGTTCAGACTGCAACAGACACTGTGTGTGAAGAAAATCTCTCGTGTTGAATTTAGTGCAAGTTACAATATCACATAATAACGCATTAACAGTTAAAAACCGCACAAATAAAACATTTGACCCTATAAAGCACCTGTAGTTCAAGCCAGGGTTGCCAGATCTGTAGTTTTACCCTGTACTAAACATTTGTAGCGCGCTTCTCATCCAAATATCGCAAATAGCTCTTTGTTTCTTTTTAGAAGTAGCAAAGCACAGTAGGCGCGTTTCCATTACAGATTTGCGCAAAACTTTAGATTTTTTTTTAAATGTCGACAAAAAACTATTGAGAAATGACGGCGTTTCCATTATCCGATGTTATGCGACTAAAACTTAATTTTTTCCTCTCGCGATCAGTAAAATCATTCCAAAACCATGGCAACGGACTCTGGTGGGTTTATGTACTATATCCCAGCCACTGCACTGGCCATTATTATTAACTGAAGGAGATGTGTGTGTGTTTCCAAGCATTAATGATAAGGAACGACCCTTATTATACTCATGAGCGGCACATATGAGGAGTTTCCATTGGGCGTATTTTCAATTCGCAATTTCAATTTGCGCAATTTGAAGGGTAATGGAAATGCGGCTAGTGTCATCTTTCAAATTCTGTCCATTTTATCACGAAATTCAAACAATAAATGGCGTTTTAACGCGCTTAAATGTGACGTGACGGATCACTGTAGCGCCTCAGAGTCTTTTTATCCACTTTAATACAAATGATATCTAGAAAAACACGCATGAACATCAGAAGGTATGTTGAAAGATATCCGTATCATGTCTCATGTAATCTCTCAATCAGTGTTTAAAGATGTCAATAAAACAGCTTGTGAACCTAATGTTGCGTTTTCCTCAGGAAAGTCATGCGTTTGTTAGTTAGCTATAAAAAAAACACTATAGAGGAGCTTATTAATTTATATGTATGTTTGAATAAATGTGCCATGAAGACAAGCAAGTGCTTTTGAAAACTACCTTATTTGTGCAACTGAGTTGTATACAAACATTTAATGCACATTTATTTGGGTGCAATTATTATATCAAATATTTATAGTATTATATATAAAATAAATAGCAGTTTAATATAATAAAGGGTTTTTGAGGCATTATTTGGGAGAGATTTTTGTTCCATAAGAAAAACCAAACTGTCGGTATCTAACCGAACCATGTCGATATTAATTTAATATCGTGCATCTCTAATGATGATAATGAAGGACAGTGTCTTCATGAATGTGTCTGTAGTTCAGAGGACGAAAGAGAAGGAGACGAATCACTGCAGACCTACAGCAGCTTTCAGGTGAGACGAATCACATTATATAGTGCTTTTCGAAATACACACAGTTTCAGAGCAGATGTTAAAGTTTATTATATCTTCATGCCTTATAGTCGCATTTAAAGAGCCCCTAAACACTGTTTATTGTGCTTGAGTGGATTATTGTTACTTCTGTACTTTTTATTTTTCCTTTCTTATTGTTTTGATGTCTTTGTTATCATTTCCCCGTGTAGCTTTGGGTTTGAGAAAAGCGCAATATAAATAAAATGTATTATTATTTAGCAGATTAGAGCTGGGCAAAACTAAAGTTTAGATTTTGCCACGATAGCACATCGTATAAACCGCTTTGTATTTTTGTGTATGTGTGTGTTCAGGAAGAGATCTATCACAATCCTAACTCCGTCGACATCAACTCTGAGGAGTTTTCCCTCATGCCACCGGAGATCAAACACGAAATCTTGAAAGAAATGAAGGAATTCAACAAGAGGCGACGCACACTTTACCACAAACCGCCAGAGGTGATGCCGTTCACACACTGCAGAAATCAGGCTCTTCCTCACTGTTTCTGTCTTGTTTTCCAGAACAAATATCTAAACGTTCCTATATCATGATAGATTTACTGGAGAAGCAAAATGACTGAAGATATAGCGCACATATTGTGTCCTTTTACAAAGCCTTGATGTTGTTTTTGGGCTCTACTATTCAATTCACATTTATTTGTACAGCGCTTTTCACAATAAACATCTTTTCAAAGCATCTTTACAGAAAGTCCACATTACAATTAAGAGAGATCTGTTGTCAGAGGAAACTGTCTGTTATGTATGTCAGAAATGTACATATAAAAATCACAGTTAGCTAAAAATGTATTAATTTAAACAATGTAATTTACTAGATCAGGTTTTCCTGCTTGAATGTTGATTATTCTCCTCATATTCTCCATTGTTGCGGCTCCTCTCTTCCCAGTCTGTCTGTAACGCTCTGTTTACTTCCTGTCTCTATGAAGCCCCTCCTTCTGAAAAGCACACTGTGCTCTGATTGGTCAGCTGGATCAGTGTGTTGTGATTGGTCGAGCGCGAGTGTGTTTGGGAAATGTCCCGCCCCTTTCCATAACCGCCAGTTTAACACACTACTAACTAACTCAACCAGGCCCCGCCCCTTTATTCTGCGCATGAATTATTATAATGAGGAATATGTGTTCTCACGTGATCTTCTTTAACCCCTGATCTCCTGGTCTCTCAGAGGTCCAGTGAGTTCTCTCAGTATCAGCTGGCGGGTCTCCTTCAGAGGAACAAACTCAACCAGCGTCTGGAGGGAGTGGAGAAGGAGATGAACCACACCGGCTCTGAGGAGAGAGAGGGCAAAGGTCAACACGTGGAGACCCGCCGCCTCGTGTCTGAGGACTCGTCCCACTACGTACTCATCAAAGGTCTGGACAAATCCACTGGCAAAGAGGCTTTCAGCTCATATCTGTCTTCCTGGGGTCAACACAACACTCAAAAACATACGTTATTTATGATCACATACACAAAAACATTAAAAAAATACTCTCAATAACAAATCAGGGTCCAAAAACAACCACTATTAACAACCTATTCAGCTTTGAGGTCATTTAAACCAGAGTTCAGTCGTTTGGCATCGGTACGATTTTTTTAATGTTCCAAAGCTGCTTTTATTTGATCAGAAAATATAGTAAAAACTGTGAAATATTTAAATCATCTGTTCTCTATGTGAATATATAGTAAAGTGTAATTTATTTCTGTGATCAAAGCTGAATGTTCAGCATCATTACTCCAGTCTTCAGTGTCACATGACCCTTCAGAAATCATGATTTGATGATCAAGAAACATTATGATTATCATCAGTGTTGAAAACAGTTCATATGTTTGTGGAAACATTTTCAAGATTATTTGGTGAACAGAAAGATCAAATTTTAAATAGAATTGTAACATTATAAATGTCTTTACTGTCACTTTTGATCAATTATGATTATTATCAATGTTGTAAACTATGGAAGCTTGTTTTCCGCCACAGAATAAAAAATAGAAAATGTAATTGCGACTTTTTATCTCAGAATTACGTGATATAAAGTTGCAATTGTGTGTTATAAACTCACAATTCTGAGGAAAAAAAAGTCAAAATTGAGAAATAAAAAGTCGCAATTATCCTTTATCCTGTGGCGGAAACAAGCTTCCATAGTACACAGTTCATATTTCTGTGGAAACTGTGATATATTTTATTTTTCAGGATTCTGTGATGAACAGAAAGATCAAAAGAACAGCATTTCTTTGAAAAATAATCTTTTGTATCATTAAAATTGTCACTTTTGATCAATTTAATGGGTCCTTGATGAATAAAATAGTTAATTTCTTTAAAAAACTCTAAAATACGACTAAGTAAAGGTTTTCTGTTGTTGTGTTGTTCAGGGTCTCAGGAGAAAGCCAGCGCTCCAGAGGGTCGGCCGGCTCCAGCGCTGTGGTCCAGTTCCCCGTGGGATCGTAAAGCGAAGCCTAAAGGGAAACCTGAGCCGTTGTGGCGACCCGTGACCGAGACAGACGAGAAGAAGAACAAGCCGTCCTCCTCTTCCTCCTCTTCCTCCTGTCATGAGGAAGGTCCTCCAGCGTCTCCTCGAACTCTTCAGGCCATCCAGAACGCCATGATGGACAGCAGCTCTGAGGAGGAAGACACGAGACCACCTGATGATGATGATGATGATGATGGAAGTGTGTCGCCTCGAACTCTACATGCCATCCAGAACGCCATGATGGATCCGCCGGCACACAAACACAAGACGTACGTCATCACGAGCAGCTCAGACGACGAGGAGGAGGCTTCAGGATCAAAGAATCAGGACAAAACATCAATTATTCCCAGTTCTGCAATAGAGACACGAGAGCATCCGAAGCAAACACACCCGAGTGATTCCTCTGATCCTGTGAATGCAGACAGAACGCTGGAAAACAAACCCGAGAGTGGAGATCATGAGGAGGAAGGCGGCTCTGAAGGTACTCATATTTCCCTATTAAACACATTTACTGATGTTTAAACTTACAGCAAGTGCACTGGAGCCTAAATACACTGAGTCATTATTATTTCCAGTAGAGAGCCGTGAGCCACGAGACGCCGCAGTGAACCTGAAGCAAACACACCTGAGAGATTCCTCTGATCTGAGAACTGACAGAACGCACGAAAACAAACCCGAGAGTGAAGAAGAAGAGGAGGAGGAGGAGGAGGAAAGCAGCTCTGAAGGTCAAACACACACACACACACTGATCACACACACTACAGCAGGAACAGGACAATAACAGAATCAGTGCAAACTTCATCTAATATGAGACGCATTTAAATTCAGCTGTAAAGCAGATATAATGATATACAGTCAGACCAACATTTATTCAACATTCCTCACATTATCAGTTTATTCGCTATAGTTTAGAAAATGGTAATAAAGAACTCAGAGTTATGAACTCAGCTGATATTTGACTGGTTTTGTCCGTCCTTCTGTTAGACTGTCTCACACATGAATTATGTTGAATATCTGTCAGCTGTTAAATTTAACTACACAATTAGATAATACCAGTTTAGCTCAACCAATCACCAAGCAATGCTTCATTGTGTTCAGTCTGTGTGTAAAAAGAGCATTAGCAATTAAAGAAAACACAAAAAAAGCTTTGAGTACTTCACACACACACACACACACACACACACACACACACACACACACACACACCTGTTGATCTGGTCTCTGCAGAGAGCTTTATCGAGGTGTGTGATGTGGAGGAAGCGTCTGACACAGAGCAGTCTCACACCAGAGCAGAAGAAGAAGATAAAGGCCCCTCAGAGGAGGAAGAGGAGAGCAGAGAGGAAGAGGAGGAGAGCAGAGAGGAAGAAGAGGAGAACGGGGATGAAGAAGAGGAGGCCGTGGGTGAAGCTCCTGCTGGCGCTGAGTGGGATCACATCGACATGGTAAATCTCACAGGCTCCCAGAGAGTGTCTGCAGTGTGTGTGTGTGAGATGGGTAGGTTTAGGGGTCAGGTTAGTGTGTGTGTGTGTGTGTGTGTGTGTGTGTGTGTGTGTGTGTGTGTGTGATGGGTAGGTTTAGGGGTCAGGTTAGTGTGTGTGTGTGTGTGTGTGTGTGTGTGTGTGTGTGTGTGTGTGTGTGTGTGTGTGTGTGTGTGTGTGTGTGTGTGTGTGTGTGTGTGTGTGTGTGTGATGGGTAGGTTTAGGGGTCAGGTTAGTGTGTGTGTGTGTGTGTGTGTGTGTGTGTGTGTGATGGGTAGGTTTAGGGGTCAGGTTAGTGTGTGTGTGTGTGTGTGTGTGTGTGTGTGTGTGTGTGTGTGATGGGTAGGGTTAGTGTAGGGGAATAGAAAATACAGTTTGTACAGTATAAAAACCATTATGCCAATGGAATGTCCTCACAAGTATCACAAAACAAACCTGTGTGTGTGTGTGTGTGTGTGTGTGTGTGTGTGTGTGTGTCAGGAGGACCTGCTGCAGATGGACAGGGACCTGCAGGATGAGCAGATGATCCTGAGAGAGCAGAAGCAGCATCAGGAGCGCAGCAGCTCCAGCGTCACCGGACAGATGTGCCAAGAGTCTCAGGTCAGGGTTCACTCCACGCTTTCGACTCGCTGTCACGTGCAGAACATGTCCTACAGAACAGGAGTGTGTGAGTCGTGTGCTGATGTTAGCGGTGTGTTCTGATGCTTGCTCAGGAGCTGTTGCGTCTGTTCGGCGTGCCGTTCGTGGTGGCGCCGATGGAGGCCGAAGCCCAGTGTGCGGCGCTGGACCGGCTCGACCAAACGCACGGCACCATCACCGACGACAGCGACATCTGGCTCTTCGGCGGACGCCACGTCTACAGGAACTTCTTCAGCCAGAACAAATACGTGGAGCTCTACCAGTCAGCTGACATGCAGAACCAGCTCGGTGAGCTCTTCATCTGTCCGGCTTACATTTTTACATTTCAGTTAAAGGTGCAGTGTGTGATTTTAGCGGCATCTAGTGGTGAGGTTGTGAATTGCACACAACAGAAGTTATGGTGGCTGACAGGAAGTGATGTCGTCGCCTGAGACCGCCTTAAATAATCCCATAAACATTCATTTAACGACATATAAAACCCTAATGTACATAACCGATCAGAAAAAAAGGTTATTTCCATAAACATCCATCAAATGTGATTCATTCTGGGAATGTCAAGATTACTTTTTTTTAAATTATTGTTCTTTTTTACTTCCAAAAACTGTAAATTTCATGAAATTTGCTAGTTTTTCATCCTATATAATAAGGTACTAATTAAAGTCCCCCTGTAGTCAATCATTTTATACCTTAACATGACGTATTTAAACGTTTTTTTCCGTGAAAAAAAAATCTTTAGGCCTTAAAATAGCTTGACTGTAACTCGACACCCTTGCCTCATTTAGTATTCGCGGCTCTATGAATATGCAAATGAGCCCCACCTCCACTCACTCCCTCAGCTCAGAGATCCACTGGTTGACGATCACACGTTGATCTGATTGGTTACAAGGTAGTTTGTGACGTCAGAAACACCAGCGATTTCAAAGTGTGTGTTTGAGACTGTCTTTGGTTCACTGCAGTTTTAAGGAGGAAATACTCAGCAATGCTGTCGACTTATGAACTTACACATGGTTTGTCTTAGAGCAGATTAAACACACCACATAGACACATAAACAACATTAAACGCTGGATTTACATGTGTTTAATGTCACTCAAAAATGTCAAATCTGTCATAATTTACTCATGTTGTTCCAAACCCTTAGACTTTTATTCATCTTTGAAACACAAATGATCAAAATTTAATTGAAATATGAGAGATTTCGTGCATGCGTGAGCTTTTGTTGCTCAATGTATGTTAGCTGATCAATGTTTATAAGCCAAAATTACAGTATATCAGTATTACAGACATATCAAGATTCAGATTAAACCCGTATGGATTTATTTATATGTGTTCAAGTCCTTCTGGGAAGTAAAAGTGTCGTCAGCTCGTAAACTCAAAGGAAATCCCATCAACATGTAAATGACTTGATCACACCATCATTTTACGATCTCTTTATGAAACATCAGTTTTGACAGTTTGTGTGTGTATTCGTGGTTCAAGTGCAACAGAAGTCCTGTGGTCTTGGACCCTCTGATGAACACTCAGTGTTTCACTGTTTAAAGGTCTGGACAGGAGTAAACTGATAAACCTGGCGTATCTGCTGGGCAGCGATTACACCGAGGGGATCCCGGGAGTCGGGTTCGTCACAGGAATGGAGATCCTCAATGAGTTTCCCGGCGCTGGATTAGAGCCGCTCCTTCAGCTCAGGTGCGAAACACACACCTGTGTATCACACACACACCTGCGTATCTCACACACACCTGCGAATCAAACACATACCTGTGTATCAAACACACACCTGCGTATCAAACACACACCTGCGAATCAAACACATACCTGTGTATCAAACACACACCTGCATATCAAACACACACCTGTGTATCACACACACACCTGCGTATCTCACACACACCTGCGAATCAAACACATACCTGTGTATCAAACACACACCTGTGTATCACACACACACCTGCGTATCTCACACACACCTGCGAATCAAACACATACCTGTGTATCAAACACACACCTGCATATCAAACACACACCTGCGTATCACACACACACCTGCGTATCTCACACACACCTGCGTATCTCACACACACCTGCGAATCAAACACATACCTGTGTATCAAACACACACCTGTGTATCACACACACACCTGCGTATCTCACACACACCTGCGAATCAAACACATACCTGTGTATCAAACACACACCTGCGTATCAAACACACACCTGTGTATCACACACACACCTGCGTATCTCACACACACCTGCGAATCAAACACATACCTGTGTATCAAACACACACCTGCATATCAAACACACACCTGTGTATCACACACACACCTGCGTATCTCACACACACCTGCGAATCAAACACATACCTGTGTATCAAACACACACCTGTGTATCACACACACACCTGCGTATCTCACACACACCTGCGAATCAAACACATACCTGTGTATCAAACACACACCTGCATATCAAACACACACCTGCGTATCACACACACACCTGCGTATCTCACACACACCTGCGAATCAAACACATACCTGTGTATCAAACACACACCTGTGTATCACACACACACCTGCGTATCAAACACACACCTGCGTATCAAACACATACCTGTGTATCAAACACACACCTGCGTATCAAACACACACCTGCGTATCTCACACACACCTGCGAATCAAACACATACCTGTGTATCAAACACACACCTGCATATCAAACACACACCTGCGTATCACACACACACCTGCGTATCTCACACACACCTGCGAATCAAACACATACCTGTGTATCAAACACACACCTGCGTATCACACACACACCTGCGTATCTCACACACACCTGCGAATCAAACACATACCTGTGTATCAAACACACACCTGTGTATCACACACACACCTGCGTATCTCACACACACCTGCGAATCAAACACATACCTGTGTATCAAACACACACCTGCGTATCAAACACACACCTGTGTATCAAACACACACCTGCGTATCAAACACACACCTGCGAATCAAACACACACCTGTGTATCAAACACACACCTGCGTATCAAACACACACCTGCGAATCAAACACACACCTGTGTATCAAACACACACCTGCGTATCAAACACACACCTGCGTATCAAACACACACCTGCGAATCAAACACACACCTGTGTGTCAAACACACACCTGCGTATCAAACACACACCTGCGAATCAAACACACACCTGTGTATCAAACACACACCTGCGTATCAAACACACACCTGCGAATCAAACACACACCTGCGAATCAAACACACACCTGCGTATCAAACACACACCTGTGTGTCAAACACACACCTGCGAATCAAACACACACCTGCGAATCAAACACACACCTGTGTATCAAACACACACCTGCGTATCAAACACACACCTGCGTATCAAACACACACCTGCGAATCAAACACACACCTGCGTATCAAACACACACCTGCGTATCAAACACACACCTGCGAATCAAACACACACCTGCGTATCAAACACACACCTGCGTATCAAACACACACCTGCGAATCAAACACACACCTGTGTATCAAACACACACCTGCGAATCAAACACACACCTGCGTATCAAACACACACCTGCGTATCAAACACACACCTGCGTATCAAACACACACCTGCGTATCAAACACACACCTGCGTATCAAACACACACCTGTGTATCAAACACACACCTGTGTATCAAACACACACCTGCGAATCAAACACACACCTGCGTATCAAACACACACCTGCGTATCAAACACACACCTGCGAATCAAACACACACCTGCGTATCAAACACACACCTGCGTATCAAACACACACCTGTGTATCAAACACACACCTGTGTATCAAACACACACCTGCGTATCAAACACACACCTGTGTATCAAACACACACCTGTGTATCAAACACACACCTGCGTATCAAACACACACCTGCGTATCAAACACAAACCTGCCAAAATATTTATGTCAAATATCATTAAATATGTGTCTCATCATGTGTGTGTGTGTGTGTGTGTGTGTGTGTGTGTGTGTGTGTGTGTGTGTGTGTGTGTTGTCTGGCTGGTGTAGTGAATGGTGGGCTGAGGCTCAGGAGAATAAGAAAATGGCTGCCAATCCCAAAGACACAAAAGTGAAGAAGAAACTGAGGACTCTTCATCTTCATCCGGGTTTTCCCAACCCAGCCGTGGCTCAGGCGTACCTGCATCCCAGCGTCGACCAATCAGACGCCTCGTTCAGCTGGGGCCGCCCACACCTGGAGCTCATCAAAGAATATCCTTCAGGCTATTCGCCGTGTGATAGATGCAGTTTAACACACGTTATGTTACGCATCTCTGCATTTGATTTATGAGACAAAAATAGTGAAATACACTCATTTGTCAAGAATAACACAATAAAATCTAAAACTTTTAACATTGGCACTAGTGTTTAAAACAGCAGGATACTTCCTTAGCCAGAGTGACGTTCTGCCTGAGCCGCTTCGGCTGGAACAGCAGGAAGACCGAAGAGACTCTGCAGCCGGTGCTGAAGCAGCTCCAGTCTCAGCAGGTCGGACACTCACACTTACACACACTGGGAAACTGGGAAATATTATTCTAATGTAAATCAGCTGTTTTCTATGTGAATATACAGTAAAGTGTCATTTATTCCTGTGATCAAAGCTGAATGTTCAGCATCATTACTCCAGTCTTCAGTGTCACATGATCCTTCAGAAATCACTCTAATATGAGGATCTGATGATCAAGAAACATTTATGATTAATATCAGTGTTGAAATCAGTTGTGTACATTTTTATTTCAGGATTTTTTGATGAATAGAAAGATCAAAAGAACAGCATTTATCTGAAATCTAAAGCTTTTGTAACATTATAAATGTCTTTACTGTCACTTTAGATCAATTTAATTAATCCTTGATGAATAAAAGTATTGATTTCCCCCAAAAAATTAAGTAAAAAATCTTACTGACCTTAAACTTTTGAACTGTAGTGTTTAATGTTACAAAAGCTTTTTATTTCAGATAAATGCTGTTCTTTTCAACTTTCTATTCATCAAAGAATCCTGAAATAAAAATGTACACAACTGTTTTCAACACTGATAATAATCATAAATGTTTATTGAGCATCAAATCCTCATATTAGAGTGATTTCTGAAGGATCATGTGACTCTGAAGACTGGAGTAAATTCAGCTTTGATCACAGGAATAAATTACACTTTACTATATATTCACATAGAGAACAGATGATTTACATTATAATAATATTTCATAATTTTTACTGTATTTTTAATTGAATAAATGCAGCCTTGCTGAGCAGAAGAGACTCTCTCAGAAACATTAGTGTGTATTCTGTGAGTTGTTAGGAGTGTATTATGATTGTGTGTGTGCAGACGCAGCTGCGCATCGACTCGTTCTTCCGTCTGGAGCAGCAGGAGAAGCAGTTCATCCGGAGCCAGCGTCTGCGCAGAGCCGTCACATGCCTCAAGAGGAAAGAGAGAGATGAGGAAGAGGAGAGAGAGGAGGAAGAGGAAGAGATGTCTCCATCTACACCGGCTGGGAGTTCATCAGCTGGAGGCTTCATGGAGTCAGCGGTTCAGGCTGATAAACAGGGCGGAGAAGTGGGCGGAGTCACACCAGTGATGTCATCCAGGGGGGTGGAGTCAGGCAGCTCCAGCTCAGAGGATGATGCTGAAGGTGGGAGGGGCGTCGCTATGGTTACAGCTCGTTCTGCATTCGAGGGGCAAGCGAGAGGAAGAGGGAAACGAGGAGGAAGAGGAAGGAGCAAAAACAGATCATGAGGACCAACACGAGTTTACATGTTTATGAGCTACAGTGCTGGATCACTAACAGTCTGTGTGACGAATCTGACAAATCATGGGCGGAAACATGTGTGACATCTACATTTCTATTTTTTCACTGTCTTTACATGAATTTACCCAAAAAAACAAAAAAAGAACAATAAAAGTCTGAAAAAGCCTAAATGTAGTTCTTCTCATGACAGAGAACACAAGCAGTTCAATAACTAAATCAGGACTCTAACATGTGTAAAGGAAACTGTAAACAAATCTGGGAAATTAAGAAAATCTTAAGTTATTTTTTATTTATTATTGTTATTTGTGAGTAAAGATATTGTGCGGTGGTGGTGTGGGGGGGGGGGTTACAATGGGGAGAATTATTTTCATTATTGTTATTATTTCACTCTAATGCTAAAACTGTATGACAATTACTTAATAAATTAATAACATTTATAATGTTGCTTTCGCAGAAGCTTTTTCTTTATATTTCATCATTTTTATCTTTTAAAAAAAGTCATTCCTATTGATTACCATATAGAGTGTGTGTGTGTGTGTCTGAGTAAATATGTGTTTGTGAGAGTGAGTGAGTGTGTGTGTGTGTGTGTGTGTGTGTGTGTGTGTGTGTGTGTGTGCGAGAGAGAGAGAAAAACTGTTTACTCTTCAGGGTCGTAGATCGACTTGGCTTCTGTTTCTCTGGCATCTCCATCAGCTGCTGCTGTCAATCACCTGAAACACACACACTCACAAACACTCAGACACACTTACAGTCTCGCGCACATCACACACACACACACACACAGAGAGAGAGAGAGAGCAGTGAGATAAAGCTGAGGCTCTTGTGTGAATCTGCTCTTATAAGGACTTCGGCTGTCAGGCCCAGATGGACCGGGATGAGAACACTGAGGGTGGGTGTGCATATATTGTCTTCTTCATGTCATAAACAGTCTGTAGAAAATACAAACCCTGAGTGAAGTGAAGTGTGTTCCTACGGCACAGGAATAACTCCACACACACTTCCAGAGCGATTACATCAGTTCTGCTCTCGCTAAAAATATGTGAAACGAGTCAAATTACTCTTATTGTCTTTCTCTTAAAAAATAAATGTGGATTCTTGTGTATATTGAACGACTCCATCAGTGTAGGTAGTGTGTAATGAGCTCATGATGTCATCAATCACACACTCGTGTAACACACACACACACACACACACACACACACATTAAGAAGATCCGGAGAATCTGAACAGCTTCATGTCACCAAAGTCTCATGTAGTTATACTTTATCAGATGCATTTATGCCACTTTCCATGAATAATAAATACATAATTAAATTTTTTTTTTTTTTTAAAGTATATACTCTATACTCTCTATCTTTCGATACCACAACTAACACTTCTGATAACTGATATAGGCTACATTTAAAAGACAAGTAAACATTCAGTAATAAAATAAGAACAAATAATAAAATTACAAGCAAAAGCACACATTAATAAAACTTAACAAAGATACAAATGAAATGAACAGTAAACAAAGTTTTGAGAGGAACACGTTCAAATCATCTATCCAGTCAGTACAAGAGGAGGCCTACACACACAGCCGACTCACCTCTGTTCCGCGACAGTTTTCTGTATCCCTCCGCCACCGTCTCCTCGCGATCCTGACAGGGAAACTCTGGGATCGGGCCAAAATAGCCTACTACATGCCTAATACACATATAACTCTATCTGTTGACATTGATAATAATCATAAATGTTTCTTGATCATCTCTGAAGGATCATGTGACACTGAAGACTGGAGTAATGATGCTGAACATTCAGCTTTGATCACAGGAATGAATCACACTTTACTGTATATTCACATAGAGAACAGGGGCCGTATTCACAAAGCATTTTATCTTACCACTAGGAGTACTCCTAAATCGCACTAAAATATCTTAGCTAGGAGTTTTCACTTAAAAGTTATTCACAACGCCTTTCAGACCTATTCTTAGTAAAGAAAAATGACAACTCCAAAACTAAGAGTGAGTCTTCGTTGCCATGGATGACGTCATTACTCATGCACGAGCTTGACTGAAGTGACCACCTTGATTGGCTGATGATTGTAACGTGGGAATGATTCCAAACACCTCCCCTACGATGATGAGTGACAGGTGACAGGTCTGAGAATGCGTGCGCTACACAAGTAGTGCGAAGGACGGAAGATGATGAATAACTGAATAAATAGCCTAAATGAATAAAGAGTAAGGCAAAACAAATAGACTATAGCCTAATGAAACATATGGATTGATGCAATATCTTTGCAACATTATTGAATTAATCTGTCACATATGCCTCTGCCTACGTTTGCAAAGAGAAGAACATTTTAATTTGATTCACTATGATACGTTACAATTAACATGAAATGAGTATCCTAGTTTTAGTTGTGGTTTGGTGGTGTTATTGCATCCCTAGTTATGCCTACAATGCAAAATTGTTCCCTCGCGATCGGAAGCTCCTGTAGCCGCCGCTACGCATTTCAAAACATCGCAACGTGAAATGCCACAAAAAGTGGTTTGTGAATAGGTCTTAGTGAGTTAGGAGTCCTCTCGACTTCTTTTAAGCTGTCCCAGGCTTAGGTGCTACTTTTAGGGCTAAAATGCTTCGTGAATTACTCTTAGTCAAAAAAATTAGGAGTCCTAAAGTTAGGAGTGACACGCCCATTATTTTTAGGAGTTGCTCCTAAATTCGACAGTTAGGAGCTACTTTTAGCCTTAAAATTCTTTGTGAATACGGCCCCAGATGATTTACGTTAGAATAATATTTCACAATTTTACTGTTTTTGATCAAATAAACACTTTTTTTTTTACAAATCATACCGACCCCGGCCTTCTGAACACTAATGTTGCTGAAGTCAAACCAAACATTTTATGATTTGTTATTTTAGTTATCTAATATGAGGTTTGATGAAGATCTTTTTTGATTGAAATGTTGCTGTTCTATTTTAAAATGATAAAGGTAATAGTTAAACAGTGTGCAGATTTTCTTTGTTTATTTTAATATGAGGTTTGTCTTTTCTTTTTTTGCAACACCTCTATAAAATTGGAGATGTCTAAAGTTTAAACCCCTGATTTTTGTGATTGTTGCTTTCTAGCAATAAACATTAACATACAAAATCATGAACGCTACGTTAAACAAAACAATTTAATAAAATTGGTAACAGTGTTGCAGATTTAAGATTATATTCAATATGTGTGTGTGTGTGTGTGTGTGTGTGTGTGTGTGTGTGTGTGTGTGTGTGTGTGTGTGTGTGTGTGTGTGTGTGTGTGTGTGTGCAGGTGTCGCTGCAGATGCTGAACTGGCAGCAGAGATTATGAAACGAAGCTTTCGCCCGTCGCTGATCAGAACTGAGGCGTGGGAAGGATACATGTTCGCAGACATCGAGATTAAGATCAAAGAGTCTAGGGAATTCTACGGGGCCGTTCTGTGGCCCTCGGTACGGATCATCACACACACACACACACACACACTTCACACTGAGCAGTAACAGCAGCTCATGAACTGTTTTCTGATCTTCTGCTTCAAGGCCATGGTTTTGTGTTATTTCCTCGACACTCACCGCGACGAGTTTAACCTCACGGACAAGAACATCATTGAGCTGGGAGCCGGAACGGGCCTCGTTACCATAGTGACCAGCCTCCTCGGTGAGAGACACAAGATACTGTACGCATTATAATGTATATCATAAAAAAAAAAAGGATTTTCAATTAAGTACAACAAAAAAACACAAAGTACAATCAGACCTACAATAATATACGTAAAAGAAAACATAGCCAGGGGGGTGCGCTAATTGCTATATAAATGCGTTAATCGCTATGTAAATGTGTTAATCGCTATGTAAATACACTAATCGTTATATAAATGCGCTAACTGTTATATAAATGCGTTAATCGTTATGTACATGTGCTAATTGCTATATAAATGCGTTAATAACTATATAAATGTGTTAATCGCTATGTAAATGCACTAATCGTTATATAAATGCGCTAACTGTTATATAAATGCGTTAATCGTTATGTAAATGTGCTAATTGCTATATAAATGCGCTAATTGCTATATAAATGTGTTAATCGCTATGTAAATGCACTAATCGTTATATAAATGCGCTAACTGTTATATAAATGCGTTCATCGTTATGTAAATGTGCTAATTGCTATATAAATGCGTTAAT
Organism: Scardinius erythrophthalmus; assembly: GCF_964197995.2. NCBI lineage: Eukaryota > Metazoa > Chordata > Actinopteri > Cypriniformes > Leuciscidae > Scardinius > Scardinius erythrophthalmus. The sequence goes on along the minus strand of NC_138223.1, from coordinate 1,078,330 downwards.
CGCTATGTAAATGTGTTAATCGCTATGTAAATGCACTAATCGTTATATAAATGCGCTAACTGTTATATAAATGCGTTAATCGTTATGTACATGTGCTAATTGCTATATAAATGCGTTAATAACTATATAAATGTGTTAATCGCTATGTAAATGCACTAATCATTATATAAATGCGCTAACTGTTATATAAATGCGTTCATCGTTATGTAAATGTGCTAATTGCTATATAAATGCGTTAATCGCTATGTAAATGTGTTAATCGCTATGTAAATGCACTAATCGTTATATAAATGCGCTAACTGTTATATAAATGCGTTAATCGTTATGTAAATGTGCTAATTGCTATATAAATGCGGTAATTGCTATATAAATGTGTTAATCGCTATGTAAATGCACTAATCGCTATGTAAATGCACTAATCATTATATAAATGCGGTAATCGTTATATAAATGCGGTAATCATTATATATAAATGCGTTAATAATTATATAAATGCACTAATTGTTATATAAATGCGCTAATCGTTATATAAATGCGCTATTGCTATATAAATGCGCTAATCATTATATATAAATACGTTAATCATTATATATAAATGCGCTAATCGCTATATAAATGCACTAATTGTTATATAAATGCGCTATTGCTATATAAATGCGCTAATTGCTATATAAATGCGCTAATTGCTATATAAATGCGCTAATTGCTATATAAATGCACTAATTGTTATATAAATGCGCTATTGCTATATAAATGCACTAATTGCTATATAAATGCGCTAATTGCTATATAAATGTGTTAATCGCTATGTAAATGCACTAATCGTTATATAAATGCGCTAACTGTTATATAAATGCGTTCATCGTTATGTAAATGTGCTAATTGCTATATAAATGCGTTAATCGCTATGTAAATGTGTTAATCGCTATGTAAATACACTAATCGTTATATAAATGCGCTAACTGTTATATAAATGCGTTAATCGTTATGTACATGTGCTAATTGCTATATAAATGCGTTAATAACTATATAAATGTGTTAATCGCTATGTAAATGCACTAATCGTTATATAAATGCGCTAACTGTTATATAAATGCATTAATCGTTATGTAAATGTGCTAATTGCTATATAAATGCGCTAATTGCTATATAAATGTGTTAATCGCTATGTAAATGCACTAATCGTTATATAAATGCGCTAACTGTTATATAAATGCGTTCATCGTTATGTAAATGTGCTAATTGCTATATAAATGCGTTAATCGCTATGTAAATGTGTTAATCGCTATGTAAATGCACTAATCGTTATATAAATGCGCTAACTGTTATATAAATGCGTTAATCGTTATGTACATGTGCTAATTGCTATATAAATGCGTTAATAACTATATAAATGTGTTAATCGCTATGTAAATGCACTAATCATTATATAAATGCGCTAACTGTTATATAAATGCGTTCATCGTTATGTAAATGTGCTAATTGCTATATAAATGCGTTAATCGCTATGTAAATGTGTTAATCGCTATGTAAATGCACTAATCGTTATATAAATGCGCTAACTGTTATATAAATGCGTTAATCGTTATGTAAATGTGCTAATTGCTATATAAATGCGGTAATTGCTATATAAATGTGTTAATCGCTATGTAAATGCACTAATCGCTATGTAAATGCACTAATCATTATATAAATGCGGTAATCGTTATATAAATGCGGTAATCATTATATATAAATGCGTTAATAATTATATAAATGCACTAATTGTTATATAAATGCGCTAATCGTTATATAAATGCGCTATTGCTATATAAATGCGCTAATCATTATATATAAATACGTTAATCATTATATATAAATGCGCTAATCGCTATATAAATGCACTAATTGTTATATAAATGCGCTATTGCTATATAAATGCGCTAATCATTATATATAAATGCGCTAATCGCTATATAAATGCACTAATCGCTATATAAATGCACTAATTGTTATATAAATTGACTAATCATTATATAATTTCGCTAATCATTAGATAAATGTGCTAATTGGTATATAAATACACTAACTGGTATATAAATGCGCTAAGCATTATATAAATGCATTAATCGCTATATAAATGCGCTAATCGTTATATTAATATGCTAATCGCTATATCAATGCACAAACCGTTATATAAATACACCAATTGCTATAATATTATAAATAAATAAATCGTTATATAAATGTGCGAATCATTATATAAATGTTAATTTTCATATAAATATGCAAATTGTTATTTTGCAAATTGTTAAAATTAAACAGTCCATTTTGTGATTCCAGGAGTTTCAAGAACTGTTGTAAGTTTACATCTTGATTTTATGTTTACATCTGGATTTTGTTATACATATGCAATTTTAGATCATCCTGCAGACTGAATCTGACACTTTAATGGTTTTTAAGGACAACATGAAATTAAACTCTTTTTTTCTCTCTTAAATTTACATAAATTTTCATAATCTTTCAAAATACCTTCCTCCACCTCTGAAATACAAAGATATAGATCGCGTGGCTATTGTTACAGTTGTGGTCAGAATTATCTCAACAATCTTTTGCTGCACATCAGAACTATATTCTTTGGTTTTACTCATTGTGAACATGATTAGGGGGAATTTTGCCTTTGTGATAGGACATTTTACTTCTACAACTTTAACATGATTCTTTTCATTACTGGGAAATAAACATGAAACATTCTGATGAAAATAGTGTACGAGTGATGAGTATCCTCATGTGCTCTTCCTTCTCTTAACTATTGCTTCTGAAACTTCTAGATGGTAAAAACGACCAAATGAGAAGTAGAACGGATATCTTGTATAGTTTCTAAACTCAGACGACAGTAACCAGATGTGTTCGTCATGACCAACAGCACGTAGCAGTGATGGATTACAAACATGTTTTGGTTCATGTTTTGGACGTGTCTGATGATGATATACAGAGATATTAGATTTTTTGAATAGTTTCATAAATATGCTTATAGTAATATAGTATAGTATAGAAACACTTACAATATGCAATGAATCTTAACAGCTTTCTTGTTATCTAAAGAATAGACTTGCATATTTAATCTCTTTTAGAAGGTCTGGTTTTACTTTATTTACATTAATTAACATCACATTTAAAGGTGCAGTGTGTAATCTTTACCAGCATCTAGTGGAACCCAACAGAAGTTACGGTGGCCGACAGGAAGTGATGTCGTCGTCTGAGATGGCAGCGAGTAGCCAGTTAAACAATGAGGTTTCTTTACAAAGATAAATTAAGAAATTATGTTAAATTATTCAGTAAAACGATGTTATTGCGAATATTATTGTGACTCGTTCATCATTGTGTCAGTGTTTTACTCGCTGACTTTAGTTCGCTTCTTTACACGAAGAACAACATAGTGACAAAACACGTTTGTCCGCTCAGGGCCACCGTAGAAACATGTGGATGTAAGCGGACCCGCGGTGTGTGTAGAGAGAAAAGCCTCATTCTAAGCTAATAAACACATAACGCTTCATTATGTAAGGTCTTTATACACCACTGAAAACATAGTTATGAATATGATATTGCATTTCTGTCAACAGATCCTCCTAAATATTACACACTGCACCTTTAAAACTAAATGAATGTTTTATTTGCAAGGATTTAAGCGTTGTTGTCCAACCTCAGGTGCAAAGGTGACATCCACAGACCTGCCGGAGATCCTGGGTAATCTGAGGTACAACGTGACGCGTAACACCAGGGGGCGCTGCAGGCACGAGCCGTGCGTGACCGAGCTCAGCTGGGGGAAGGAGCTGGAGGAGCGTTTCCCGCGCGCAACCTGCCGCTACGATTACATCATAGCCGCGGATGTGGTGTACTCGCACCCGTACCTGCACGAGCTCATGGAGACCTTCATACACCTGAGTTCAGAAAACACCGTCATCTTGTGGGCCATGAGGTTCCGTCTGGACCCGGAGAACCGCTTCGTGGACACTTTCCAGGAACACTTTCACCTGCAGGAGCTCTACGACCTGCCCAGCCTGAGGATAAAGCTGTACAGCGCACGCAAACGCACACCAACACAGCATTAAAGCGGTGGTATAACTCTCTGATGAGTGTGTATGTGAAGTTTTAGCTCAAAATACCCCACAGATATTTTTTATATAGCATGTTAAAATTGTCACTTTTTGAGGGTGAGCAAAAACACACCGTTTTTGTGTGTGTCCCTTTAAATGCAAATGAGCTGCTGCTCCCGGCACAGGGGGCGGAGCTTCAAGAGCTTGTGTGTGTGTGTGTGTGTGTGTGTGTTAGCAGCTCAGCTTCAGCCCAAAAATCATTAGGATATTAAGTAAAGATCATGTTCCATGAAGATATTTTACGGTATTTTTCTACCGTAAATATATCAAATTTATTTTTGTGAGTGAATGAAGCAAAATCGAGGACTTCATTTGGCGATTTTCTCAATATTTAATATTTCTCGTGTTTTTTATTGCACCCTCAGATTCCAGATTTTCCAAATATTGTCCTATCCTAACAAACCATACATCAATGGAAAGCTTATTTATTCAGCTTTCAGATGATGTATAAATCTCAATTTAAAACAATTGACCCCATATGACTGATTTTGTGGTTCAGGGTCATATATATATATATATATATTTTTTTTTTTTTTTTTTTTTCATAGTATTGAAAAAAATAAGAAATAGGAAAATTAAACAGTCCATTTTGTGATTCCAGGAGTTTCAAGAACTGTTGTAAGTTTACATCTTGATTTTATGTTTACATCTGGATTTTGTTATACATATGCAATTTTAAATCATCCTGCAGACTGAATCTGACACTTTAATGGTTTTTAAGGACAACATGAAATTAAACTTTTTTTCTCTCTTAAATTTACGTTTTTGGTCTTAAATGATTCATCGGTGACTAAAAAAAAAAATCCATGAGTCACGTCTTCATAATCTTTCAAAATACCTTCCTCCACCTCTGAAATACAAAGATATAGATCACGTGGCTATTGTTACAGTTGTGGTCAGAATTATCTCAACAATCTTTTGCTGCACATCAGAACTATATTCTTTGGTTTTACTCATTGTGAACATGATTAGGGGGAATTTTGCCTTTGTGATAGGACATTTTACAACTTTTAACATGATTCTTTTCATTACTGGGAAATAAACATGAAACATTCTGATGAAAATAGTGTACGAGTGATGAGTATCCTCATGTGCTCTTCCTTCTCTTAACTATTGCTTCTGAAACTTCTAGATGGTAAAAACGACCAAATGAGAAGTAGAACGGATATCTTGTATAGTTTCTAAACTCAGACGACAGTAACCAGATGTGTTCGTCATGACCAACAGCACGTAGCAGTGATGGATTACAAACATGTTTTGGTTCATGTTTTGGACGTGTCTGATGATGATATACAGAGATATTTGATTACTGGTGTCAAGTGCTTGAGTCTGGCAGTGTCATTACATCACGCAAACACATACACATGCATATGCATCGACTGCAGAAGAGAGATTCAGAAAACACACTCCTGCAGGAAAGCCAATCATTTCAACATTATGAGACTTATCTGCCAAATGGTGTAAATGTGGTTCGATGTCTCCAGTGCCAGACCACCAAAATATATCAGGACCCTACATGGTGAAGGCGTTCAATGGCCAACCGATTCCAGAGGGTTTTGACAGTCATACAAGAAACTGGAGAAGATACAGCGAGGATTTAGGGGTGGTTGACCAGCGCTGACCTCATGCGGCCCCCACAGATATAATGAGTGTTATATTGGGTTTCCCTTCTGTGGAATCCATTTAGCACATACCAACTGCCTGAAATCATAGAAACCGATAGAATTAATGGGCAAAAAACATGTACACTGTTTTCACATGTACATATGCACAACAAAATATACACATGCATTAGAATAATACATTGTGTGCAAGGAAGTACAATAAATAATGCAATGATGATTAATTATTAGAAATATGTTTTAATTAGGGGACCTTATTGTATCTGTTGGTTTTCTCATTATTCATCCTGAATGGGAGTCTATGGCCGCCCTATCAACCATACATTGAAAAACGATGACATTTGGTACACTGATAGAGGAGGTTCTGCACAGTAATCTGACCAACTTTGGGGTCTCTAGGATCAACTCTATAGCGCCACCACCCTTTCAAAAATGAAGAAAACCATCAATTGTTTTACTTTCTTTAGATTTTTTGGGTTGAAATATGACCTGAGCATACATGTATGTTCTTAAAAGGCTTTTGTAAGATTCACTCAGATTAAAATCCTGTATATATGAAGCGCATGTTTTACTTTAAGAAACACCACATGCAGAGAGAATGGAGTCATTATCATGATGTGTGAGACGTGTGGAACCGATTGGTCAAACTAGCGCTATATCATCTTACTAAACAAGCAGATAACAGACGTTCTGAACCACTCTGTAATCTCAGGGCTTTAGTGTTTACTTTCCTGATTTCTTTGTGCCAACAGAAGCTTGATTCCTCAAATAGACCTGCACTGCATCATGCTCTATTTCTCTGTGTTTGTGTGGATGTGCCACTGGTTAATGAATCTCCCGCTAAATATAGTCATGCCAGCGTGACGCTGGAGAGTTGGATGATGCTCGTCTATAAGCTCGCTGAGGATGAGGTTGCAGAAGCACTTATGGATAACTGTGGACAGGACTGAATCAAGCACAGCTCACCTTTGCGGACAGACGATCCTCTGACGATGTGAACCAGCTGAAGTGTGTGCCGCGATTTCTGCTGAAGCTGTGAAATGCATTTGAGGAAATACAGTAAGGTGTAGTAATATCAGGTACATTTGGACGCTTTTGACCTATAAAAACTTCTGTAGTTTATCCCATTGCTCCCATTTACACCTGCGCATGTACAAGACTGAAACTGAAGTACTTTGTTTTTGTACCTAAGGACAAGCTGATCTCATCACGTCATGCACTTTGTTTTTGTTACTTTATTGAAATTTCTAATTGTTTCACTTGCATAGATTATGAACTAATCTGACAAAACAATGTTTGAGAAACTGTAGAATCAGTACATTTTAACAGGTCAAAATAAAATTAAATAATGTATGTTTTAAATCAGTCCTTCCTGTCAGCGAGCCGATATCATCATGGATTGTCCTCAATCTGGAAATGCCACAGCGGAGACGGACGAGAGCCTGAACACCGGGAGAGATGATACAGATGGTAAATCACTTATATATATACTGTCAAATAATCCCAAAATTACATTCTCTTAATCTCTGAGTGCAAACACACTACATCTGTGAAGATTTTGCTGAGGAATGCATGTGTTTTTCATTGGTTATATTGAGCAGAAGTTGAAGTCCGTGTGGGCAAGGCATCCTGGGAACCCACTGTTCTGTCCTCCATTGGAAAGGAGATCCATTATTTCGCCGGTCATGAGATCAGCATCTGGGAGTCTCTTGATTCATTTGGTGCTGTCATCTGGCCAGCAGTAAGACAATTAGTTTATTAAATATTTGAAATATTAAAGATAACCCTGGTCATTAGTTTGGATGTTCAAATACTTTCTGGTGTGTCAGTTTCATGTCAGTCAGTCATTGGTAGTTCAAATTCTGAAGAGTGAAACACTGTGACACTTTCACAACATTGATCTGTTTGTTTGACTCAACCAATCATGTGAGTTTGGGGCGGGACTATCTGACTGACTGACCAATGGCAGACAGGGACAGGCATGTGGTAGGAGTGTTTGAGAAACCAGTCTGAAACTGATCATTCTCACGACTACATTTGATGCCTCTAGACAATGTTGGGGGAAACTCATTACAAGTAACTTGAGTTACGTAATCAGATTACTTTTTCAAGTAACTAGTAAATTAACGCATTACTTTTTCAATTTACAACAAAATATCTGAGTTACTTTTTCAAATAAGTAACGCTAGTTACTTTTTCACATTTATTGACTGACAGCTCTCCTGTCCTCATGTTGAGAGAAATAAAGTGAAGAGGTGTCCTGTGTGTGTGTGTATGTGTGTAAACATGATGATTATTTTAGTTCTAGACTAAACATGAACATGCATTTACTCGTCACACTTGCACGAAAACATTCAGTTTTCCTCAAATGAATAAAAACAGTAAAATGCAATCTCAGAATTTTTATGCAAAACTTTTATAACTAACTATATTAAATTACACAAATATACTTTATGAATTTAATCTCACTTTATTAAAAAATGTCTTTGCTGCTGACCTTCAATGATCTAATTCAACCATACTAATAGGCAAATATGACTTTAGATTAGATTTAGAAATAAGAGTGCTGAACTTCCTTCTCCTGTATCCTATTGTTCTTTAATCCAAAATATCAGCAGCTGAAAGGATTGTTTGAGCGGTGCTCTCTACTGTACTCTACTGCACTCTACCTCTACTGTACTCTACCTCTACTGTACTCTACTGCACTCTACCTCTACTGTACTCTACCTCTACTGTACTCTACTGCACTCTACCTCTACTGTGCTCTACCTCTACTGCACTTTACTGCACTCTACCTCTACTGTACTCTACCTCTACTGTACTCTACCTCTACTGCACTCTACCTCTACTGTACACTACCTCTACTGCACTCTACCTCTACTGTACTCTACCTCTACTGTACTCTACCTCTACTGCACTCTACCTCTACTGCACTCTACCTCTACTGCACTCTACCTCTACTGTACTCTACCTCTACTGCACTCTACCTCTACTGCACTCTACCTCTACTGTACTCTACCACTACTGTACTCTACCTCTACTGCACTCTACCTCTACTGTACTCTACCTCTACTGTACTCTACCTCTACTGCACTCTACCTCTACTGCACTCTACCTCTACTGCACTCTACCTCTACTGCACTCTACCTCTACTGCACTCTACCTCTACCGCACTCTACCTCTACTGCACTTTACTGCACTCTACCTCTACTGTACTCTACCTCTACTATACCTCTACTGTACTCTACCGTACACTAATGTACTCTACCTCTACTGTACTCTACCTCTACTGTACTCTACCTCTACTGTACACTATACACTACCTCTAGTGTACACTACTCTACCTCTACTGTACTCTACTGCACTCTACCTCTAGTTTACACTACTCCACCTCTACTGTACTCTACCTCTACTGTACACTACTCTACCTCTACTGTACTCTACTGTACTCTACTGCACTCTACCTCTACTGTACACTACTATACCTCTACTGCACTCTACCTCTACTGTACTCTACTGCACTCTACCTCTACTGTACTCTACCTCTACTGTACTCCACTGAACTCTACTGCACTTTACCTCTACTGTACACTACTGTACTCTACTGCACTCTACCTCTACTGTACTCTACCTCTACTGTACAATACTGCACTCTACCTCTACTGTACACTACACTACTCTACCTCTACTGTACTCTACCTCTACTGTACACTGCTGCACTCTACCTCTACTGCACTCTACCGCACTCTACTGTACTCTATTGTACTCTATTGTACTCTACTGTACTCTATTGTACTCTACCTCTACTGTACAATACTGCACTCTACCTCTACTGTACACTACACTACTCTACCTCTACTGTACTCTACCTCTACTGTACACTGCTGCACTCTACCTCTACTCCACTCTACCGCACTCTACTGTACTCTATTGTACTCTACTGTACTCTACTGTACTCTATTGTACTCTATTGTACTCTACCTCTACTGTACAATACTGCACTCTACCTCTACTGTACACTACACTACTCTACCTCTACTGTACTCTACCTCTACTGTACACTACTCTACCTCTACAGTACACTACTGCACTCCACCTCTACTGTACTCTACTGTACTCTACCTCTACTGTACACTACTGTACTCTACCTCTACTGTACACTACTGCACTCTACCTCTACTGTACTCTACTGTACTCTACCTCTACTGTACTCTACCTCTGCTGCACTCTACCTCTACTGTACACTACTGCACTCTACCTCTACTGTACTCTACCTCTACTGTACTCTACTGCACTCTACCTCTACTGTACACTACTGCACTCTACCTCTACTGTACTCTACCTCTACTGTACACTACTGTACTCTACCTCTACTGTACTCTACCTCTACACTACTGCACTCTACCTCTACTGTACTCTACTGTACTCTACCTCTACTGTACTCTACCTCTACTGTACACTACTGCACTCTACCTCTACTGTACACTACTGCACTCTACCTCTACTGTACTCTACTGCACTCTACCTCTACTGTACTCTACTGTACTCTACTGTACTCTACCTCTACTGTACACTACTGCACTCTACCTCTACTGTACACTACTGTACTCTACCTCTACTGTACTCTACTGTACTCTACCTCTACTGTACTCTACCTCTGCTGCACTCTACCTCTACTGTACTCTACTGCACTCTACCTCTACACTACTGTACTCTACCTCTACACTACTGTACTCTACTGTACTCTACCTCAACTGTACTCTACCTCTACTGTACTCTACCTCTACTGTACTCTACCTCTGCTGCACTCTACCTCTACTGTACTCTACTGCACTCTACCTCTACACTACTGCACTCTACCTCTACACTACTGTACTCTACCTCTACTGTACACTACTGCACTCTACCTCTACACTACTGCACTCTACCTCTACTGTACACTACTGCACTCTACCTCTACTGTACTCTACTGCACTCTACCTCTACTGCACTCTGCCTCTACTGTACACTACTGCACTCTACCTCTACTGTACTCTACTGCACTCTACCTCTACTGTACTCTACTGCACTCTACCTCTACTGTACTCTACTGCACTCTACCTCTACTGTACTCTACTGCACTCTACCTCTACTGCACTCTACCTCTACTGCACTCTACCTCTACTGTACTCTACTGCACTCTACCTCTACTGTACTCTACTGCACTCTACCTCTTCTGTACACTACTGCACTCTACCTCTACTGTACTCTACCTCTACTGTACTCTACTGCACTCTACCTCTACTGTACTCTACTGCACTCTACCTCTACTGTACTCTACTGCACTCTACCTCTACTGTACACTACTGCACTCTACCTCTACTGTACTCTACCTCTACTGTACTCTACTGCACTCTACCTCTACTGTACTCTACTGCACTCTACCTCTACTGTACACTACGGCACTCTACCTCTACTGTACTCTACTGCACTCTACCTCTACTGTACTCTACTGCACTCTACCTCTACTGTACACTACTGCACTCTACCTCTACTGTACTCTACTGCACTCTACCTCTACTGTACACTACTGCACTCTACCTCTACTGTACTCTACTGCACTCTACCTCTACTGTACTCTACCTCTACTGTACTCTACTGCACTCTACCTCTACTGTACACTACTGCACTCTACCTCTACTGTACTCTACTGCACTCTACCTCTACTGTACTCTACTGCACTCTACCTCTACTGCACTCTACCTCTACTGCACTCTACCTCTACTGTACTCTACTGCACTCTACCTCTACTGTACTCTACTGCACTCTACCTCTACTGTACACTACTGCACTCTACCTCTACTGTACTCTACTGCACTCTACATCTACTGCACTCTACCTCTACTGTACTCTACTGCACTCTACCTCTACTGTACTCTACCTCTACTGTACTCTACTGCACTCTACCTCTACTGTACTCTACTGCACTCTACCTCTACTGTACTCTACTGCACTCTACCTCTACTGCACTCTACCTCTACTGTACTCTACTGCACTCTACCTCTACTGTACACTACTGCACTCTACCTCTACTGTACTCTACTGCACTCTACCTCTACTGTACTCTACTGCACTCTACCCCTACTGTACACTACTGCACTCTACCTCTACTGTACACTACACTACTGCACTCTACCTCTACTGTACTCTACTGCACTCTACCTCTACTGTACACTACTGCACTCTACCTCTACACTACTGCACTCTACCTCTATTGTACTCTACCTCTACTGTACTCTACTGCACTCTACCTCTACTGTACACTACTGCACTCTACCTCTACTGTACTCTACAGCACTCTACCTCTACTGTACACTACTGTACTCTACCTCTACTGTACACTACTGCACTCTACCTCTACTGTACTCTACAGCACTCTACCTCTACTGTACTCTACTGTACTCTACAGCACTCTACCTCTACTGTACTCTACTGTACTCTACCTCTACTGTACACTACTGCACTCTACCTCTACTGTACTCTACAGCACTCTACCTCTACTGTACTCTACCTCTACTGTACTCTACTGCACTCTACCTCTACTGTACTCTACTGCACTCTACCTCTACTGTACAATACTGCACTCTACCTCTACTGTACACTACTGCACTCTACCTCTACTGCACTCTACCTCTACTGCACTCTACCTCTACTGTACACTACTGCACTCTACCTCTACTGTACACTACTGTACTCTACCTCTACTGTACTCTACTGCACTCTACCTCTACTGTACTCTATTGTACACTACTGTACTCTATCTCTACTGTACTCTACCTCTACTGTACACTACTGCACTCTACCTCTACTGTACTCTACTGCACTCTACCTCTACTGTACACTACTGCACTCTACCTCTACTGTACTCTACCTCTACTGTACACTACTGCACTCTACCTCTACTGTACACTACTGCACTCTACCTCTACTGCACTCTACCTCTACTGTACTCTATTGTACACTACTGTACTCTATCTCTACTGTACTCTACCTCTAATGTACACTACTGCACTCTACCTCTACTGTACACTACTGCACTCTACCTCTACTGCACTCTACCTCTACTGTACTCTATTGTACACTACTGTACTCTATCTCTACTGTACTGTCCTCTACTCTACTGTACTCTGCCTCGACTGCGCTCTACCTCTACTGTACTCTGCTGCACTCTACCTCTACCGTACTCTACCTCTACTGTACTCTACTATTATTTCACTTTTGGTGTGAAAGGGCCTTAACATTTGCCAAAAATATAACTTTTTTGTTGTTATTAAAAAACAAACAAGCAAGCCCAGCCCAGGTGAGAAAAAGTAACGCAAAAGTAATGTAATGCATTATTTTTTCATAAAAAGTAACTAATTAGTTACTAAGTAGCAATTAGTTACTCTTTTGGGGAGTAACGCAATATTGTTATGCATTACTTTTAAAAGTAACTTTCCCCAACACTGCCTCTAGAGCAGTGGTTCTCAACCGGGGCCCGGGGCCCACTGGGGGCCTCAACAAACCTCCAACCCTTTGTACATTTGTTGTTGATTGATGTTCATCATCATGAAATAATCATAATGAATTCTTACTTAGGCTCTGGCTCTGTGTCACTACCTTGAATCTGATCGAGCGACGGTTAATCTTCTTGACAAGGCGGTGCTAGAGATTGGATCTGGCACAGGTCTCGTGTCCATCGTGGCCAGTCTGCTGGGTAGGTACTAAAGTTTAGATTCAGATCCCCAAATTCATTCAGATCTGATGAAGGACCTGCGCCTGAACACGACGACAACGCAGTCCTATAGTGTCCACTAGTCTCTTTCCTCTGTGAAGGCCTCCTTCCGTTCCCTTTACCTCTGTGCTGATAAACGTTGTCAAAATGATTCCAGTTCACATGGACATGCAAAAGCGACAAGAAAATTCTGTATTATGAATTTTTAAGGCCAGACAAAGTAATGTGTTGGGGTAAATTTGTAAAGAAAGGCTTCATGCCCGTGCACATATACTGTATATTCAAACGTGCATACCTATAGACTAAAGACGTAATACGCATGTGCACGCCGTCAGCGTTTCACAGATTTGCGTTTTTGAAGTTTATGCGGAGATGACACCGTTTTCAAAAAAAATTCACCGCTTGCACCTTGGAACCTATTTCAAGGTTTGCGTTCTCGAGCCACCAGGCACTGTTGTTGTGCAGATGAGAACGGTGTGTGTTAGCGGCCCCTAAGTTAATAACTAATTATCTTTACAACGGAAGTGAATCAATCAAAACTAACTTTATCTGGACAATAACTTTATTCTAGATCTGCTGTAAAGCCTAAACACTCTCTGTTACTGTAATCTCCTGTTCTCACTGTAAAGCTGCTGTGAAACTCTATATTGTTAAAAGCTCTATATAAATGAAGGTGACAAGACATGACATTGTTCAAAAACATATTGTGAGCATATGATTGTGTTATGCATTTTTACACCTATATAAATGATCTCCAGGTGCTTGGGTGACAGCAACAGACCTGCCGGAGGTCCTCGGGAACCTGAGATGCAACCTGTCCAGAAACACACGGGGCCGCTGCAGATACACCCCGCAGGTGGCGGAGCTCTCTTGGGGTTATGAGCTCGATAAGACCTTCCCTCATTCAGTCTACAGATATGACTACATCTTAGCAGCCGATGTGGTCTATCATCATGACTTCCTAGCAGAATTACTGGTCACCATGCGCCATTTCTGCCAGCCCGGAACAACCCTCATATGGGCAAACAAGACCCGCTTTGATTCAGATCTGTTTTTTGTGGAGAACTTCAAAAAAACGTTCAACACCACCTTACTGGCAGACAACGGAGAAGTTAAAATTTACTCTGCCACCATGAAAGACGAAACTGACCTAGTGACGTCAAAAGAGACTGAAGGGGTTGTGAGGAAAGAAGAGGATGACACTGACAAGAACGAGCCAAAGCAAGAGATTACTGAAGGAAAGGTCAAACGGACAGAACAAAAGGCTCTAGAACTGGTTCAAGAATGTGAAGATAAAGATGTGCAAAGGAAACCAGGGTATGTTGATATGGAAAATTGTGAGGAAACGTTAAATTTGGAGGATGGAAATGTAAACAATAACAAAGAAGAAGAGGAGGGGGAGGAGGAGGACAACACAGATCTTGAAACTGAGGACAGTGGAGACGGCTGCTCTGTGATGGATTCAACATTCGTAGAGCAAAACTCTGGTCAGTAATACATTCTGAAAATTAGACCACAGTCACTTGTCTAATGCATTAAAGTCTGATTTGGCCTTTTCTTTCAGAGGAAGGAAGCACAGAGAATGAGAACGTGAGATCATTGGCACCAGCAATTTACTACAGACCTGAGAGAGAAGTTTACCATTTTTTGGGACAGAAAATCACAATTGAGGAGTCCATCGATTCTTACGGTGCTACTATATGGCCAGCGGTGAGACACTTACAGCTGCAGGAATAATGAGATACAAATACACAGAGTATATCTACGATGACATTAGTAAGCAAAGAACTTTACTTTTGTGTGATGCTGCATCCAAGGCAATCAGTATCAGTATAAAGTCCGAGATAACCGGCGTAGAGTCAAGCAAAACAAACATGGTGCACCTTTAAAATGTGATGTGTCTTTCTACATTATAATGAGAATTTCTCCTATCTGCCAAATGGTGTAAATTTGGCTCAATGTCTCCAGTGCCAGACCATCAAAATATATCAAGACCCTACACCAATTCCAGAGGGTTTTGTCAGTCATAACAACAGTCAAGAAACTGGAGAAGATACAGTGAGGATTTAGGGGTGGTTGACCAGCGTTGACCTCATGCGGCCCTCAGAGAGATATAATGAGTGTTATATTGGGTTTCCCTTCTGTGGAATCCATTTAGCACATAACAACTGTCTGGAATCATAGAAACCGATAGGGATGGAATTAACGGGCAAAAAACAATCTCACATAAATCTGAATTTCACATGTATATATGCACCACAAAAACAACAAAAATATACATGTGCATTAAAGAACAATGCAAGGAAGTACAATGAATGATGCGATGAAATATAAATTATTACAAATGTTTTAATTAGGTGACCTTATTGTATCTGTTGGTTTTCTTATTATTTATCCTGAATGGGAGTCTATGGCAGCCCTATCAACCATACATTGAAAAATTATGACATTTGGTACACTGATAGAGGTGGTTCTGCATAGTAATCTGACCAACTTTGGGGTCTCTAGGATCAACTCTATAGCGCCACCACCATTTCAAAAATCCACTTTTCTTGTGGTTATAATAACTTTTGAACCCTTTATTCCAGAAAGAATATAGTACTCCTTACAGTAGTCACCTTTTTTAAAAAGACTGTATTGTTGTTTTTCACTGCTACTCCTTCAAATCAAACATGGTGCACCTTTAAAATGTGATTTGTGTCTTTCCATATAGGCACTTGCACTTTGCCGATTCTTGGAAACACCGCAGGGTCGCCAACAAATTGATTTACTCGACAAATCAGTTCTTGAGCTTGGAGCTGGAACCGGCTTACTTTCAGTTGTCGTCACGCTGTTGGGTAAGTGTTGTGATGAGATTGAGGTGTCAATCTTATTGGTTTTGCATCTTGCAAGATAATAACTGAAATTGCTCTGTAGGTGCCAAACTAACAGCCACGGATTTACCCGAGATTCTGAGTAAACTGACATGCAACCTCAACAGGAACACGAGAGGCCGGAGGAGGCACGAGCCCCAGGTAGCAGAACTCTTCTGGGGTCACAAGCTGGACGAGGCCTTCCCTAGATCCACACACCAATATGATTATGTGTTGGCGACTGATGTGGTCTATCACCACGACTTCTTGGCCGAGCTGCTGGTCACCATGCGGCACTTCTGCCAGCCGGGAACTACTCTAGTCTGGGCGAACAAGGTCCGCTTTGCCTCGGATCTGGGCTTCATCGACAACTTCCTCAAATATTTTGATATCACACTGTTTGAACAGTTGGATGATGTGAGGATTTACATAGCAAGCAGCAAGATATCAGAGAAGGAAGGTGACCAGGTTCAAGAGACTAGCGAGGAAGTGGAGGACAACGGTGACCTTGAGTCAAGCGAGCGGGACGCTGGGGAAACGAACTCTACGAGCGAGACAGGAGACAGAGCAGAGGAACTGGAACAAGAGCAGGAGTGTGACGATACTCAGAGTTTAGAAGACGACACGCAGGAGAAACAAGTACAGGAAGAACTCGAGGACTCTGGAGGATCTGTGGAGGAAGAAGGTCAGGCTTGCAAACTGTAAATTGTAATACCATTGTGAACATGATTCCACCAAGTACATCGTTGTTGATCCTGGAACATCAGATTTGAGGGACAAATTTACAGATTAGGCAACCAAGGGTTAGGCGTTTCTAACATCATCGTTTCCCGTCTATAATATTCCTGATTTTAAGGATGTTATGGTTAGGTTTAGGGATATGGCTATTCTTGTCAGTCAGGAATGTTGTTCCAATCCAACAAAATATGTTGATCATGGGACATGTCTTACTTGGCACAATCATATTGACCCTAATACCAATGTGCTTATATGGATACTTATTTGATGGAATGCTCCTTTTCTGTCTTTCCCTCAGCTAAACCTGAAACACCTAAACAGAGATCCTGGGCTCCCACTGTCTACTACTGTAATGGCAAGGAAACCTACTACTTCCTAGGTCATGAAATCAGGATTCAGGAATCCGTAGGCTATTATGGCAGCACGGTATGGCCAGCGGTGAGCACGAAACATTCAGCCAACCAATCAGATCAGGAAGAAACTGTGTGTGCTTAGTGAGACGGTAAAATGCAGAGTCAATATATGAACACTTGGTTTTGAATGTTGTAGGCATTGGCCCTTTGCCGATTCCTGGACACCCTGACAGGCCGACAGCAGATCAATCTACTCGACAAACGGACCCTGGAGCTCGGAGCAGGAACGGGGCTTCTCTCGATAGTTGCCACACTTCTGGGTTAGTCTTGGGGAGTGTTTCTGATACACACTCAAAGCACTCAGCAGATTATTGCTGAAGTGAAAATTCACCCTCATAATACTCTATGTGGTTAATACTACCTTAGGCTGACTGTTTGTTACACAGTAGGTTATTTTATTTGTCACCTTCAACATTTCCCACATTATCAGTTTATTCGCTATAGTTTAGAAAATGGTGATAAAGAGCTCAGAGTTATGAACTCAGCTGATATTTGACTGGTTTTGTCCGTCCTTCTGTTAGACTGTCTCACACATGAATTATGTTGAATATCTGTCAGCTGTTAAATTTAACTACACAATTAGATAATACCAGTTTAGCTCAACCAATCACCAAGCAATGCTTCATTGTGTTCAGTCTGTGTGTAAAAAGAGCATTAGCAATTAAAGAAAACACACTTCAGCAAAACATGATCAGCTCAAAGTGTCCCAATCATTTCTGCTCCCAAGTTAAACCAGGGGAGACCAATCCTGCTCCTGCAGAGTCTAGCTCCAATCTGGACGTTTCTAGTAATTCTGAAGGCCTTGATTGGCATTGAACAGTGTCCCTCCAGGAGCAGAATTGGACACTCCTGGACTGCGTTCAGCCCCGACCAAAAGTTGCGAAACGTTTTTTTAAACGGAAACGGTGGTGCGTTGAACACCCTGTTCTGATGACGCAAGAGTTGCAACTACGGCGGCTGAGAAGGACATTCTCTGTGTTCTTTTTGAAGAGTTTTCGGAGCCGGATGAATTCGGTATTAACGAGTTTAATACTGCAAAATACACTTTGATGTTACAGTCACTGCTCTCATCGTCCAGAATACAAGAGAACATCCTAATCAAGTGAAGGGATTTGTGGAAACTGGTTCCTAATAACTGTGATCCAACATTTGCCTCGCATTTCAGGATGAAAAGACAAACACGTCTTCTAATATCTTCAGTTATTGCGTATACCAGATGCAGGACACATAAACGACTTTACTCGGAACCATGGTGCGAGCAGTGTCTTTAATCCCACGTGGTTTATGTACATGTTGCTGCTGATTCGGCGGACATTTTTGACACACACACACACCAAGCAAGAGAAAACGTATCTCAAACCCCGTTACACACCGTTTCCAGGAAACCGGTTTGAGCTTGAACGAGCCCCTGGTTTTAGAACAAGCAGAACTACGTAATGTAAGAATGTAAACCTGTACCTTGAAATGCAATGTAAGTCTCTTTGGATAAAAGTGTCTGCCAAATGCAGAAATGTAAATGTAAATTGTAATGTCACTGATTTGCAGGTGCCAAACTGACAGCCACAGATCTCCCAGAAATCCTTGGCAATCTGAGGAGCAACTTAAACCGGAACACCAGGCATCACTGGAGACACGAGCCTAAGGTTACAGCGCTGGCATGGGGTCACAGACTGGAGGAGACGTTCCCCCGCTCCACACACCTCTACGATTACGTGCTGGCAGCTGATGTGGTCTATCACCACGACTATCTCGCCGAGCTCCTCGACACCATGCGTCACTTCTGTGGGCCGCAGACCACTCTGATCTTCGCAAACAAGGTCCGGTATGAGGCCGACCTGGTGTTTATAGAGAACTTTCAGAAAGCCTTTAACTCTACATTGCTGACAGAGATGGATGAGGTGAGGATTTACTCGGCTACCATGAGAATCTGATAACTTTACGCACCGCTTTAAGGGTTTCCAAACTACACTGCTGGCAGAGGTAGGGGAGGTGGAGGAGGTTTGCGTCTGTGATCCAACGCCATATTCACACTGCAGACAATTCACTTTGTTTTTAGAAACAACATTTATTAATCATTAAATTAGCATCTTAAGGTAATGTAGTGAAGACCAAACATTCTACAGAAATGATTTGGCGGTGTAATAATAACTGGACTGGCCAAATCTTCGCACACCTACTGTACGACATATTGCGATTAACACAATCCTTTGAAATCAGAAATTTTAATCAGATTTCAAACCACAATGACCGGCCAATTAAAAATAATAATAATTTCCAACTCAAATCAACTTATTTACCTGTGATTAACAAAAAATTTATTTAATGTTTTTGCCGTTTACACTACTGTATATGCGTGTGTTTTTTTAAGATTCCGGTATGAACAGTCAGATCGAAGTTTGTCACGTTTGTCATCTTCCAGCTTGTCAGATTTGAATCGGACTGATTATGATCATTCTGATTTGATCAATTGCAAAATAACAGTATGAACAGTAATTCCTCGAAAAACAATTGTCTGCATTGTAAATAAAGTCATGCTGATGTTAAAATAAATATGGCGGCTGAAGGAAAAGAAGTTTGTGCACATTCGCACAAAATTATTAAACAATAAAAAGAGACAGACAATAGATATGTAAAATATGAAGTCTTACCGTGCCTTGATGGAGAATGTTGTGCTTAAAGTCCCCCTGTAGTCAATCATTTTATCCCTTAAAACTCATCTTTGATCACCAAAATGACATATGTAATGTTTTTTTCCTTGAAAAAAAATGTCTTCATGTCTCATTTAGTATTTGCGGTTCTATGAATATGCAAATGAGCCCCGCCTCCACTCACTCACACAGGAGGACTTTAAGAAATCAACAAGTTAATTTCAGATGAAATACTGTACATTTCCTGATGAATTAGGAATCTTATCCCCTTTCAAAGGTTGAATCAGTCTAGATGAGCATATTATATTGATTTCAGTTTGAATTTACAGATGCAGTTTTTAGAACGGGAAAAAATATTTTCAAAATGTATCTGAAAGGGAGGAAACCCAGAATTACATTTGTTTTTTTATATAATGCTAGTTAGTTATATCATTTTAGTATCATGTTAAATAATGTTTGGCAGTGGGTTTGTTTGTGTGTTATTTTATTTTGCTTTATTATTTTCATATAGGATTGTATAAGATTTATCCAAGTCAAAGGTATAAACGTAGATTCTTTGGTTTCAAGTGACTTAATTCTTTAATGCAATCAATATCATTTTTTTTATTATTATTTACTGTTTTACATTGATCATTTGTGTATTTCTCTATACTGATTTTTGTTCGATAAAAAAAGAAAATGTAAAAAAAAAAAAAGAAGAAAATGATGAATTATTGTGCCATGCACATAACCATAAACATTCATGATATCCCAAATATTGTTTAGCATATCAAAGAAAACTAAATGTCAATTTAAAAAAGTAAACAATTTTTTAAAAATACATTTGTAATAAAATGCAATTCTACTGTTGTTCTTAACATGAATAACTCCTGAATAAAGCCCGTTTGTCACAAAAATGAGCAATGTGTTGTCCGTTCCAGATCATTTTATTGAGAATCTTCATCAAATACACCGTTCAGCACATTTACCGCGTTTACAAAATAACCGTCTGTAACATCCGTCTCACGAGGAGCACTGCATATAAAATAACACCCATCTACTCTACGCATCAATTAAAATGACTTTAAAATATTGGCATTACCTAGTATTCATTTATACTTTATAAATACAAGACATCCATAAATATATCTGAAGATATTCAAGGGTTTTTGATACAGAATAATGTGATATTTCCTGAAGAAACGCAGGGGTGGACGGGAGATTGTGAATATTTAAGGCCATTTTTGAAGAACCTGTCATTAGAAACGCCTCGAGCCCTGAACATCGACAAACAACGCAAACACACGTGATTAAAAATTAAAAAACGTGAAAGCAGGATGTGATGTCACGTCTGGTTCCTGGTGAAAACATGAGTTGCTGGCTTTATTTTTTTTTTTATGGTTTTCAAAATCTAAACCCTGAATGATATTCCAGAAACACAAGATGACAATCTCTGTTTCACTTAAAATTCTGAAGAAAACTGAAGATGGACGGCTGTCAATCACAGTCTTACTTCAGAACGGCACAAAAACGGAAAGCCATGAACATAAAATGACCCGTGTGTCTTTATAAAACATGCATACATTTGACATACACAAAGGTCAATCACAAAAACAAAACAAAAAATTCACCCCTAAAATTAAAAAAAAGAAAAGATATTTTCTCATATTGACATTTCACCCACAGAACTCAACTGGACGTCCATCATATTGCCTTGTATATTTGCACTGTTATTGTTGTTGAGGGAAAAATGTCCACCGAGCAAATGCCCAGTAATCACATTTCAAACAACATAATGCAGGTTATTATCCGACGAACACAGATATGATGGGAACTGTGGGTTCAGTGCGGTGTGTGTGCAGAGATCCGCACGCAGGAAGGCATTATGGGATCCGTGTGATATGAGGTGTTTGGTTTCTGACGGTTTCCAGAAGGCATTAAGAGTCTCCTCAGTTTAAGACGTTAGAACGGTGTGAAGTCCGACGGGAACATGATGGGCAGCCAGTTCTCCGTGTAGGAGACGCAGTGAGTCCAGCCCAGAGAACGCAGCAGCTGAGGGACACAACAACTCGTCAATAACTCGTCATTAACTCACTCATCGTCAATAACTCATCGTCAACTCATCGTCAACTCATCGTCAATAACTCATCGTCAATAACTCATCGTCAATAACTCATCGTCAATAACTCATCGTCAACTCACTCATCCACAACTAATCGTTAACTCACTCATCCTCAACTCGTCAATAACTCATCCTCAACTCATCGTTAACTCACTCATTGTTAACTCACTCATCCTCAACTCGTCAATAACTCATCCTCAACTCATCGTTAACTCACTCATCCTCAACTCACTGTTAACTCACTCATCCTCAACTCATCGTTAACTCACTCATCCTCAACTCATTGTTAACTCACTCGTCCTCAACTCATCGTTAACTCACTCGTCCTCAACTCACTCGTCCTCAACTCATCGTTAACTCACTCGTCCTCAACTCATCGTTAACTCACTCGTCCTCAACTCACTCGTCCTCAACTCATCGTTAACTCACTCGTCCTCAACTCATCGTTAACTCACTCGTCCTCAACTCATCGTTAACTCACTCGTCCTCAACTCATCGTTAACTCACTCGTCGTCCACTCGTCGTCAACTCATCAACTCACTCGTCGTTAACTCACTCATCCTCAACTCATCAGTACCATTAACTCACCATTAACTCACCTCGTCAATAACTCATCATTGTCAATAACTCGTCAATAACTCGTCAGATTTACAAATACAAAAGATTTTCAAAAACTCATCCTCAACTCATCGTTAACTCACTCATCCTCAACTCATCGTTAACTCACTCATCCTCAACTTGTCGTTAACTCACTCATCCTCAACTCACCGTTAACTCACTCATCCTCAACTCATCGTTAACTCACTCGTCCTCAACTCATCGTTAACGCACTCGTCCTCAACTCATCGTTAACTCACTCATCCTCAACTCACCGTTAACTCACTCATCCTCAACTCATCGTTAACTCACTCATCCTCAACTCACTCATCGTCAACTCATCGTTAACTCACTCATCGTCAACTCATCGTTAACTCACTCGTCCTCAACTCATCGTTAACGCACTCGTCCTCAACTCATCGTTAACTCACTCGTCCTCAACTCATCGTTAACTCACTTCGTCCTCAACTCATCGTTAACTCACTCGTCCTCAACTCATCGTTAACTCACTCGTCCTCAACTCATCGTTAACTCACTCGTCCTCAACTCATCGTTAACTCACTCGTCCTCAACTCATCGTTAACTCACTTCGTCCTCAACTCATCGTTAACTCACTCGTCGTCAACTCACTTGTCGTCAACTCATCGTTAACTCACTCGTCGTTAACTCACTCATCCTCAACTCATCAGTACGATTAACTCACCTCGTCAATAACTCATCATTGTCAATAACTCGTCAATAACTCGTCAGATTTACACCAGAATAACATTTACATGCTATATTTACAGCTACAAATGTGATCAAACAGTGTTTTTTTTTTTAAGAAATTAATACTTTTATTCACCTAGGACGCATTAATTTGATCAAAAGTGACATTTATAATGTTACAAAAGATTCCATTTGAAACAAATGCTTTTGGAAATGTTTCTTGAGCATCAAATCATCATATTAGAGTGATTTCTGAAGGATCGTGTGACTGAAGACTGGAGTAATGATGCTGTAAATTCAGCTTTGATCACAGGAATACATTACACTTTACTATATATTCACATAGAGAACAGGGCCCGTATTCATAAAGATTCTAAGAATCCTCTCAGAAAACTCTTAATTTAGCTTAAAAACTTTTACGTAGGAGTCTTAGCTTAAGAGCAATTCGGGACTGATCTGAGAGCAACTCTGAGTAAGGAAAAGACAAAAACTTTTATCTTAGTAAGAAGGCGGAGTTGACCCCGTTGCTATGTATGACACAATCTTTTGAAGACTGTGATTGGTTGGTTGTCCAAGAAGGGGAAAAAAGTGATTTTAAGTATAGGGTCTATTCTAAGCCTTCACTTTGAAATTACATGCGTAATTTTTCCTATTTGACCGTTCTTACACACACACATTATATATATAAATCCTTATTTTATTAACCATGCTGTTGATTTCCTATAAGGTATTTGCTTGGCTTAGAATGATAAAAATTGTTCCACTCTTTCTAATTACACTGATTGCTGGCATGTCTATTTAAATGGTGGTTTGAATGTTGGTTTTAATGTATCAAACATGGAATTTTCCCAGTTGCCAAATATCGTAATGTAGTGATTACTTTCATTTCGGGCGCTATGGCATTTCTGCGCTGTGTTGGAGATATTAGCGTGTCTCTAAAAAGATCTGTCACAAACATGATCCCTGCATGATCTAATCTATAGTGTCTTATTAACTCACTGTCATCCATTGTCTGCAACACATTTCTTCTCCTTCTTCGTCTTTCTGCCATTTTCTCTGCTAAAGAAACTCTTAAGCCTCTTAAAAGTCCTCGTCCGTGCTCCTAACAATTTTGACCTTAAGACCTCTTTTAAGGGTTAAGATGCTTTCTGAATTACTTTTTTCTTTACTAGGATTTTTTCTTTAAATTTAAGAGTAAACGCCCACATTTCTAAGAATTTTCTTAGAATTTTGTCACTAGGAGCTACTCTTTGCATTAAGATTCTTTATGAATACGGGCCCTGATGATTTACATTACAATAATATTTCACTGTTTTTACTGTATTTGTGAACAATAAATCGAGCCTAGTTCAGACGGCGCTCACCTGTGTGCAGTTCTTCCAGTTCTCTTTGCTGGGTTTGTCCTCAACGATCTTAGTCGCGTACTTCAAGGCCCTCGCGTACATTTTGTTTGCTAGCGCGTGTTTGTAGGAAAATGTTAAAACCTGCAGACAGGAAATCATTGCGTTAAAGAAAACAGCAGATATCGAATCAGAAGTCAAATCAAATCATTTATACAGCGCTTTTTACAACACAGAGTGTTTCGGAGCAGCTTTACTGAGATAACAGGAGAATAATGCAACAGAGTTTGTTTCCAGAAGAAAATAGCATCACAGTCCAGCTTAAGTAAGTTCAGTGATGGTTCATTTCTGTTGTAAAAAAGTTATTAATTTAGTTTATTTATATATATATATCCACTCTGGAGTAAACAGTGATGTCATCGTCCAGCTCAGTTCAGTTCTCATATAATGCTGTCAATGCAGGAGATCAATAATATTGTTGAATATTAAATTAAGGAGTCAGTCCTGAGCAGCGTACCTTAGAGTCGGTGAGCTCCGCCCACTTCTGCACCTCCCAGAAGGTGTCAGTCAAAGCTTTGGCCACGCCCCCCGGCCCGTCCTCAGACCCGCCCACTTCTCCAGCGCTGGCCCCGTCCTGATCCACCGGCTCCATCAGCTGATCGGCCAGAGCACAGCCCTTCCGGCACAGCGCGTCCAGCAGAGACGCCTTCTGCTTCTCCATGTCACTGCAGGACACACACGCCAGTAACACACCATTAATAACACATTGACACTCCATTACCATAATTAAAACCCATTTAACTCCATTAACAATCCATTGACATTCCATTGACACCATTAAAACTTCTTTAACAACTTTTTTTTCAATAATAATTTTTATTTATTTAATTGCAATCACAGTATAAGACAAAATATTTGCAATTTGACTTTTCCATGAAATCATGCAGCCTGTGTGTTTTGGCCATAGACTGTAAAAAATATGTTCGTAGTGTGTGTGACGTCACTCGTAAGAGCGTTTTTGAAACCCAAAGTGGGCGGAGCCAGCCGTCGCCATCTTGGCCGCGCGTCACTCCCGGATAAACGTAAATGTGCAGCGAGGCGGATTAGCTGAGGTGACGTGACGCTAACAGACAGCAGACAAAACGACTACTAGTGAAATCAGCGGCAATCCACCTGTCACTCAAGTGGCCACGCCCTTAATTATGCAGAACTTTAAGGCTTAATATAATTTAAACTGATGAGTTATAAAAATATTCACCCCCTCACAGTCATCATGAAGGGCAACATTAGCTATATAGACCAAAACACTTTGCACCAGACTGTAAACATGTGTTTTTCTGCTATAAAGTTGGATATTTTAACATGGGGGTCTATGGGATTGAGTCTCTTCTGCAGCTGGCCTCTAGTGGCCAGTGGATGAACTGCAGTTTAAGTCACTCAGTGTTGGATTGAAGAGAGAGACAGGAAGGTTCCAGCTTGGTTTTGGCCCAGAATGCAGTGCTGCAGGCATGAACGGTGGCTCTGTACCTCTTGATAGCGACAGCATCCGGCCGCGGGTCCGTCTTCATGCTAAGGTAAACAGCCAGCGCTGTCGAGTCGATGTGTGACATCACCGTATCGGCCGCCGCCGCGATCTCTCCCAGACGCTTCAATCGCTCCTGCATGAGACAGAGGGAGTCGTCAGGCGGGTTTGAGAACGAGCGACGGGTCAGATTCAATTCAACAAAAATGTATTTCGGCCCTCACAGATAATTCTCCATAGTAAAGAAAAAAAAGAAATTGGTAACACTTTATTTTGATGGTCCCTTTTGAACATTCTGTTGACTTTAAGTAACTTTGCAACCACATGTCAACTTATTCTAACCCTACCAGTTTACTAATACTCTACTAACACTCTAATGAGACTTAGCTATACAGGTGCAAAGTTACTTATAATCTTCAGAATGTGTTAAAGGGACCATCAAAATAATGTGAAACCAAAAAAATGATATGCATAATAACTGAAAAAAGCCCATGCTTATTACGCCCTTCCCTTTATACATCATTATTTAATGAGCGTCACTTTCCTCTCTGGATTTGATTCATACAAAATAAACAAACCGTTACGTAAGACAATTTCCAAAATGTACATGCATGATTACAATAGGTACACATATCAGTTATTATTACAATAGTTCACATATGACATACACAAACTATTCATATCGAGTTATATAATTATGTATCACCTTGTTTTTAAACTAGTGCTGTCAATCAATTTAAAAAAATTAACTATTAATCACAAATATTTCTGTGATTTTAATAACACTTACATTTTTATTGGTTTATAATGTAATAATTTCACAGTTAATCTCCAAATTAATGTGTGTGTGTAGTGTGTGTGCATGTGTGTGTTTAAACAGGACATTCACAGGCAGCGCGTTCTCTTTTGTCTTGTTGAGCTTGAATGGTTTAAAAGCATTTATAAGAGCAGGATCATATAATGTAACGCTAGCTAAAGGAGGACAAAAATTAACGGATGCTGGGTTAATTGTGTTAACGTTGCCAGCCCTATTTTAAACATTTTCTTGAATTTACAGAGTAAAGAACACAATTTTAATTCCTTATCTTAATGATTCCATACGTTTACCCCTTTAACAGATATACATTTATTTTTTGCATTAGTTCTTGCCCTTAATTTTTTAAACATATACATTCCTCTTAGTTTATACTGACTTTCTTTTATACTCTGAATACAATTGACCCTTTGCAGGGAGTTTGATTGACAGGCGATCTGACCAATCATAATCATAATCTGCTCGTGAACCGATCATCTCTTCCTTCTAGTTCATTTATAGCATCAAATAAACATGAATGAACATCAGAAGGTATGTTGTTTTAACCGCGGAAAGACGTCAGTACACTCATGTTCAAATCCTCCAACGTTAATCTACTAACTCTCCTGACTGCTTTGTCGGACAAAAATGGTGGATTCGGCAGATGGCGGATTATGATTGGTCAGTTCGCCTGTCAATCAAACTCCCTGCAAAGGGTCAATTCCAGGTAGATGGTGTCTGATCTGACCGGTACCTTCTCGGAGTCGAGCTGATGGAGTCTCTGGACGTGCAGTGGGAGATGTGTGGGAAACGCCTCCTTCAGCTCCTCGTACAGCGAACCACTGTCCAACCTGAACACACAGGGTTAACCTCCTCAATGAAAACCATGACCTGTGATGACCTCTGCTCCCGGACATCATTAAACACTAACTGTGGCTATATCAACATGCAATATTGCAGACGAAAAACAGACAAAACTAAAGTGTAGTTTAAACATTATTTCTCTCTAAAAAAAAAAATATTATACATGTTTTTAACAAGCCACTTCGAGCTTTCACGTGTGCGGTTGCCAGATCTCAAGAGTTTAAATCCTCCAATCAGAGCTTTTTAAAGTCCCCCTGTGGTGTAAATCCAGCTTTTAATGTTGTTTATGTGTCTATGTGGTGTTTTTAATCTGCTTTAAGACAAACCATGTGTAAATTCATAAGTCGACAGCATTGCTGAGTATTTCCTCCTTAAAACTGCAGTGAACCAAAGACAGTCTCAAAAACACGCTTTGAAATCGCTGGTGTTTCTGACGTCACAAACTACCTTGTAACCAATCAGATCAACGTGTGATCGTCAACCAGTGGATCTCTGAGCTGAGTGAGTGAGTGGAGGCGGGGCTCATTTGCATATTCATAGAACCGCACATACTAAATGAGGCAAGGGTGTCGAGTTACATTCAAGATATTTTAAGGCAATTTTCAAGGGAAAAAACATTCAAATATGTCATTTTGGTGATCAAAGATGAGTTTTAAGGGATAAAATAATTGACTACAGGGGGATATTAAAATTATACATTTTCTGCCCGGTGTTTTATGTAATCTTGTCAATCTGGCAACCCACTCTCCACACTGAGAATAAAGCGCAGGTGATCTGAGAGGTCGACTGAATTATGATATAAACTAAAGGACATTTGAATTAAAAAGCCCTGGTGATTCCTGAGTCGTTAACAGATGAAAACACAGAGTTAACGAGTGAAGACTGACTTGGTCATCCACTGGATCTTCAGGTCTCGCAGCGCTTCGCTGAACTCGTCCTTCACGTCCTTCTCCTTCTCCGCATCCTTCTCCTTCTCTTTGCCATTCTTGGTTTTGTTGGGAGCAGGAACCAGGTGGTAAAAGATCGGCACGATGTCCTGCGTGAGAACGAGAGCACAGATGTCAATCACATTACCCACAAATCCATCTGTTCATGTGAATGCGACTGACTAACACTAACATAATCGTGAGAAACGCAGACTCGGGTATGAAATACCAACCAATGACGTTACAGCAGCAGGACGTGTTTAAATTGTTTACGTGTGAGAGCGATGAAGACGCGCGAAATAAATGTGATTAATTCTTTTGAATCTTTTGATTTGAGTTTATCAAGTTAAAAATTAAATAAAAAGTATCAAATAGTTAAATTAAGGCAAGACACCACAGGAGAACAGAGTAAAAACTATCGGATATTCCGTCGTTGATTAATCGCAGTACATTAAGGCAACTGTTTTGTATTGCAAGTGTGTTAAGTGTTATGTTTAAATATGCAAATGAGGCATTAACTAATTAAATATGCACCAATTTGCATACAGTTCCAGAACAGAAATATTAACATTGGATAAAGTCAGGTTTGATTTAGTTGACATTTAAGAGTTAAAGGGAAATACATGTATCACTCAATAAAAAAAAGCTGATTTTTACCATGTTTTTAGAGTAAAATGTAGTATAAATCAAGCGAATAGTATAAGAACAACTAACACATGATTATCGCATATAGAAAGCATCTTACTGTTGGATTTCCAGTGATACAAGATATTGGTCAAACTGCCCAGCACTAGTGTGTGTGAATACTGCCTTTAAAGGGATAGTTCAGCCTAAAAATGGAAATAAAGTCATCATTTACTCACCCTGCTGTTGTTCTAATGCTGTACGTATGCCATTCTTTCTTTTTTTTCGGACCACAAAAAAAAAAAAAAAAAAAAACGTTATAATGGCAGTGAATATCGACTTTTAAAAAAGACGTGTCTCGTATGTTCCACATGTTCTGGGGGTTTACGATATTGATTATTGATGATTAATTATTTAATGATAATAAAATGTGTTTTTCTGTGCGAGTCTGAGTCTCATGAATGCAGTCAAGCGCAGAAGATCAACAGCAGGATTTTCATTTAATAATACATTAGGTTTCAGTTTGTTTTTCAGCAAATCCCATCATGTGCTAAACAAGAGCTAAAACAATACAGTGCATGCAAATATTGCAAATAATCAACACTATTACCAAATGCAATTCATTCTTAGGGAACATGCTTGAAATATTTTTATACATAGAGAAAATGCGTAAAAAAAAAAAAAAATTCTTACAAAATATCAAAATATGAAAGGAGTCATGAACTGCATTGCTTTATCATGTTTCCTGGGGTGCACTTATAATGTTAGTATGTTTTTTACATCAGAAGTGTAACTATTACAGTTCTCAAGGTTAACTAATGGTGATTGTGTTGATTATAGCATTATATTTAGATCGTGGTATGAAAGGTTGCAGTGATGAGCATGATCCCAGACATGTCGAGCGCATGAATGCAGTGATCTCATCATTGCAACTCGCTTTCTGCACACTAACGAATCCTTTCATCATAACAAACAGTGCAAACACGATGTGAATAAGAGATTCGTTGATTATAACGTGAGTTTTGTCCCGAGTCCAGATAAACTCGAGCCGTTTGATTGACAGCTCCAGCGATTGTAAAGGGAGCGTTCTTTGATCACTTTCTATATAATTTAATCACAGTTTAAATTCTCCTTTTGTGATCCGCAAAAGAAAGAAGGGTGTACGGCATTGAGGGTGAGTAAATGATGACTTAATTTTAACATGAACAACCCCTTTAAATGGATCGTTTAATTGAGCCCCTGCAGCTTCTCATTATGTGATATTACAAGGTTCTGTCAAATCTCTACCCGTTCAGTACCTTTTTAAATTTTCCTTGTCGTTTGGCTGATGCTTGTCCCTGCTGGTCAGAATAACACACATCAGAGAGAGAAGCACGCACACACACACACACACACACACACACACACACACACACACACACACACACACACACGCTCTCTGTCCTCTCTATCCTCTGCTCTCTACTCCTTCACATCATCATGATTCACTGAAAGTGCAGCAGTTCAGTTGATAATGACAGGATGATCATATACAGGACAGTGACATGATCAGGACAGTGAGACGATCAGGACAGTGAGACGATCAGGACAGTGAGACGAGCCCAGAAGCAGATTATTCATCACTGAAATGGTGCTGGTGTTCAGCTGATGCGTTTAGTCAATTCACCTTCATAATTTATACAGCGCTTTTAACAATACAGATTGTTTCAAAGCAGCTTTACAGTAATAATAGAAGATTAAAGTAAAGTTTAGGGCTGGACTAGTAAAGCATTTGAATTCGTTCTGGATTAAAACATGGCAAATGCACAGATGTAAATATTGTAAACTCAAATCTTGAATGACATACCTGTGTCGTATAGTCTATCGGGAACCAGCACCATGATAGTGAAAAACCAGCACATGTGAAAGACATGCTCTTGTATGACAAGTTGCTGTTTCGATTATATGTGAAGACATTGAGTCATTGTGAAGCACACCCGCCACCAGCCGTGAAATCAGGACAGAAATCAATTACTGGTCAAATATTGAACACACGTGAGTAGGGGTGTGTGATACGCATCATCTACCAAAATATCAATTTATTGATCTGGACGCTGACAGTGAGTATGTCACTCATGTAAAAGCGAAACAAACATTGCGAGCCCATGCTTTGGCTGTGTGATGTAGTCTAGTTGAATGAAGTGAGAATGACTCTAAAAATAAATATATGGTTTTAGGTTTTAGTCATACTTCTATATGATAGTCACATTTGTGTGATATAAGCTCACAATTGCGAGTTATAAAGTCACAATTGTGTGTTATAACTATATAACAGTATAATTGACTTATAATACAGCTTATTTAAGTCTTAATAATTGATTTATAGATATATAAGTCCATTATATAGACTTTATAACACGCAATTCTGACTTTATAACACACAATTGCAACTTTATATCACACAATTCTGATAAAAAGTGAGATATAAAGTCACAATTACCTTTTTTATTTTTTATTCCGTGGCGGAAACAAGCTTACATAAACCAGCACACAAACAACACTCCGCAAAATATCATTTAATGTGCTGTAACTGTCTGCCGCACCCACCGCTAGCCTAGCTTAGCACAAAGACTAGAGGTAAATGGCTCCAGCTAGCATACTGCTCCCAATAAGAGACAAAATAACGCCAACATTTTCCTATTTACATGTTGTGATTTGTAAATCACATTTGATATACATACTGGGAACTATATTCTCAGAAGTGAAGCACTGCTACTTCTGCGGAGTGATTCGCTCGCAGCACCTTACATAAACCAGCACACAAACACACTCCGCGAAATATCATTTAATTATTGTTACCAACAAAATCCCCCAAAATACGGAGTTATCATTTTCTGTATCGCACACCCCTAATGAGAAAACACAGACGGGCGGATGAGAGCCGAGCGCCAGCATGCAGATCTAGAATGAACGTCGTGTTTGAAGACTCACTGCTTTTTTGCCGAACTCACTCTTGGGCAGAACCAGAGAGCCGGTGATGTATCCGCCCGGACCGGCACCTTTAGGGATCCTGAAACACAAACGCAAGCATCTGCATCCTCTGATGGATTTTTTAAATTAATCAAAACTAACATTTGATTTTCTTGAAGGAATAACATTCATATGCTTCTGAATCCTAAATGTTTCCAAACCTTTTGGTCTAAAACACTCAGGCAGTGTCTGTATGTTAGTGAATCATGTCTGAATATAACAAAAGGGGAAATTAAACTAGAGAGATATCTAAATTTATAAACTCAAGAAAACAGAGTTTGCTTCTACCTAGTAACAGAATGGTTTGCATATGAAGAACCAATCAAGTTGTAGGGAAATTATGTAATGCATCATGTCACTTTTGCCATGCTTCTATTCTATAAAAACTGTTGTATTCTTTTTGCTGGTGGGATTCTCTCTGAGATCCTCCAGCCGTGATTAAAGCATGTTCGAAGGTAATGTCTGGAGTCTGTTTAGTTAATGCTGTGCAACAGGTTAGCGGAGCACTGGAGACCTTATTCCCAAGTGATAGTGTTCAAAAGGGAACGAGACGTCGTTCGACTCAGTGTGAGACTCTTAGGTGGGGTTATAGATTGCGGTCAGGCAACTATAATTCTTAAGCAGTCAGAATAACTACTCTTAGGCGGCAACCAATGCGGTCAGAGGTGAATTCACCCGAGTATGATTTTTGAAAGCGTCACTGGAGATGCACAGGTAAACTTAAAGGTGCAGTCTGTAAGAATGACAGCTAGTGGTCGAAATTGGTACTGCAGTCCAAATTCAAAATATCAGAGATCGTGGTTTCCCCGCCTCCTCAGACTCGATGCTCACGCGGGTTGCCAGATTGAGGCCTCTCAACAGGAGTGAGCGCAATTGACAACGAAAGCTGAGGAGACTTACAGACTGTAAGCTGAGTTGATTTATCCACGTTTTAATATGCTCTCGTTCATAGAGATTTTTAGATGGATATCAAGGCTTTCTAGGTTGTGTGGATCTGCAATCTCTGACCCAGTTTGTTTGCTTGTTTACAAGGCTACAATACGCTGAGTTTCCTGCTAACTGGCACCCCGGGGTGTCGCTGAAATACTATTGGCTGCACTGGCAGTGGGCGGAGTCAAACAGACCAAAACAAAACCGACTGACAAACACGGAACGCACATTTCAAAGTAAAATAACTGGCTGTAGAAGTGTTAATCAGAGAAACGAGGATGTGAACTTAGCATTTTTCCTAAATATCTGCAAACATATGATATTTCTAAGCTTTAGTAGAGTAAAAAGAGTTACATACAGTGCCTTTAAAGGGGTCATCGGATGCTTATTTTCCACAAGTTGGTATGATTCTTTAGGGTCTTCATGTAAAGTTTGTAACATACTTTGGTTAAAATTCCTCAATGGTTGTGTAAAACAACACCCTTTTACCTCCTATTGTACTAACGCGCTCATCAGAAATGTCTGTGATTGGCTACAATGATCAGCGCTTCAAAAACATGTTGTAAATACGCATCAATGAGGATCTTCACCGAGCGCTTGCACAGATACACACACGAGCGTTTGAAAGCAGGACACCCGTCTTTTAAAACACTTCTGTGTGCTCTCAAACGCTCCAGTGCGTTGATCATTGTAGCCAATCACAGACAAATCCAGTGAGCGCGAGTACAATAGGCAATCAGAGGTGATCACGATTCCGCTCAACAGCGCTCAAAGCATCGCATTTTTAAAATTTCAGTACCAACTGGTCAAAGTCGGTACTTTTTGACAACTCTAACGGGAAATATGCTAATACGGGACAGTCCATCAGTGGTCGTGGGCGGAGCATGAGCAATATGACATCATATTGTGCAGGAAATCCAAACGGCTTGATTATTGAGTGTTTAGACTTTTTGAGGATTAAAAAAAGGAGCGAATGGATTTTTCTCATTGTATGGTGGTTGTGTCCACACACTGCAAACACACATTTATACGCAAACACCATATTAAAGTGAATTTAGCATCCGATGACCCCTTTAAGATGACCTCACTCACTTGTCGTCAGGCAGAGCGGTGATGTAGAAGGGCTGAGCGGCGCCGGGGCTCAGCGTGACGGAGTTGGACTTCTTCTTGGCCATCATGGCGGCCCGGTGTGTCTCATAGACGTCCAGCGAGAGTGTGTTGGAGAGCCGGTGCGAGACGAGGAACGGCAGGTCCTTCAGACGCTCGAGCTCGCTCTGCTGCTCGTGACGCACCTGCAGACGCACCGTGTAGTCGCCCTTCTCCAGCTTCAGGGAGTACTGAGGGAACCAAACACATCTCAGAGACGGGTCTCACCACTCACGGGTACGATCAATTACGGCTTTTGAGCCACGGATCGGATCATTTTTCGTATCATAAAAAAAAAACAATATATATATATATGGGGCTTTATATTTATTACTAAAAGAGCACTTGGAAGCTTTTAGATATCACATTAAAAACTACTAGCCTAACTGATAAAGTTAAAACATTATTAAACACAAGTGAACAGTCAGTAATAAAATAAGAACAAATACACAAATTACAAGCAGAGATAATACTAAATAACAAGGTTACAAAGGTTAACAATTAATAATAATTAAGCCTAAATGGAAAACAACACTTTGTTCACTGCAGAAATTAAATATAGTTTCGTCTTTGTTAAAGCTGTATTTTGCTGTTTTATTAACATTAATGACACAGACGACAGCAGGAATATTAGGCCACTGTCACTTTAAGACCGAAAACACCCGGTTTCTTCCTCAACTCTTCACTGATGACAGAACCGAGAGAATATACATTTATAGACAACTCTGAAACACAAAAGTGTAATCAATTAGAGCCTCTCTCTCTCTCTGCGTGTGTGCGTGTGTACGTGTGTGTGTGTGTGTGTGTGTGTGGCTGTGTGCACAGATAACGGGCGAGTCCCGATATTCGCCTCTTCTTCCATGTTTAAAATTGTTTGAATGTGTAAATTGGCAAGACAAAACTCGTCCAAATGATAAACTTTCACTCTATGATGGTTAAATTTAGCAGATAATCCACGAATCGAACCGTGGGGAGCTGATCCGTTACGTATCACGATCAACTGAGATCCGTCGCACCCCATCACACTGTGCTAAAGAGACGTGCGGTGAAGGCTGGCGTTGTTCTGGTTACCTGGTGTGGGTAGGCATCTCCAGATCCCATGAGCCTCTTGTTCTGGTCAAACAGGAGCCAGAGTTGACTGTCAAACTCAGACTCGTATAATAACTCGCACAGCAGTGGACAGCTGGGCATCACCTCGCCACTCTTGGGCTGAAACATCAACATCAATCAACCATTATGGCAACCAACACAACTATAACTCGTCATAATGTAAGGACGCAGAGGTAAAAACACACCTGATGGAAATTATACGTGAGGATGATCTCATAGAGCTGTCGGTTGTTGGGTAACACATCTCTGAGGCCGAGGGGTTTGATTTTAGCGCTCACAGGCCTATAGAGGAGACACACACACAGCAGAGATGTTCATCATGCATATTTAATGAAGACAAGTACAGTATTTAAACGCATTTCACTGGAAGATCGCCCAGAGGAAGGCTTTAGCTTAGGTGGTTTCCGACCTAAAACACTTCATGTCTCAGTTAAACTGTATTTATGGGCATTACTTAACATCATTCTGACAGCAAGCATGAGTGTGTAAACTGATGCACACTAGATCAGGAGAGCAAGATGCTTTAAGAAGAACATTTTAACGTTTATTGATTTTTTTAACGTAATCAACGTTTATTGGTGCACATCATCATTATTGAGTTAAATTAATGTTCCTCGTAATCTTGAATCAGAATCAGTTCCTCTTGCAGCATCTCTTCTCTTCTCTGATGACGAGGGCGGGGCTATAACCTGTCACTCACATGACATCAGCCAATAGCAAACCACAACCATCCAATCAATTCCCCACAGACACAATCAAGCCCCGCCCACATTTGTTCTTGTTCCAGAAGCGTTTCACTCGGATATACGACACAATAGAGGAGAAAACACCAGTGTAATGAACATCTGCGAGTTGTGTGCAGATACCTGAGGGGCTGAACCCAGTTCTTCAAGGTGATTGTTGGGGAAACATCTTCATATCTCAATGGAGAACGGACCTCAAAACTAGAAATCCCTTCAGAGGCGTGCTAGATGTACAGGAACACACCAAACAAGAGTCCGTAATGAACAACACATCTGACACACGGTGCTTTAAAAGTTAGATCTTTTAGCACCAGGATTTTACTATGTTTTGAAAGTCTCTTACACTCACCAAGGCTGCGTTTATTTGATCAAAAATACAGTAAAAACAGTGTATTATTATTCTAATGTAAATCATCTGTTCTCTATGTGAATATATAGTAAAGTGTAATTTATTCCTGTGATCAAAGCTGAATGTTCAGCATCATTACTCCAGTCTTCAGTGTCACATGATCCTTCAGAAATCACTCTAATATGAAGATTTGAAGAATCACATTTATGATTATTATCAGTGCTGAAAACAGTTCATATTTTTGTGGGAACTGATACATTTTATTTTCAGGATTCTTTGATGAATACAATGTTGCATTTATTTGAAATAGCATCTTTTGTAACACTATAAATGTCAGTTTTGATCATTTTAACGCATCCTTGATGAATAAAAGTATCAACAGAAAGGTGCTGTGAAATACGAAAGCCTAAGCGACTCACGATATGAAGAGGGGAGGGTGATGTCACCAGCCCGTGGAAGGAAATGACATAATCAATGTTGACGTCACCGAGACTCGCCCACCAGCGAGCGACACACAACTCCAGAGTCCGTCCTGGCTGAGAAACACACACACAAAGATGAACATGTGACCTGATCGACACAGCAAAACTAATATTAAAGGGATAGTTCACCCAAAAAATGGCAATTAGCACTTTTATGATGGACAGATGCACTTTTATGATGGACAGATGCACTTTTATCACGGATAGATGCACTTTTATGATGGACAGATGCACTTTTATCACGGATAGATGCACTTTTATGATGGATAGATGCACTTTTATGATGGATAGATGCACTTTTATCACAGATAGATGCACTTATGATGGATAGATGCACTTTTATCACAGATAGATGCACTTATGATGGATAGATGCACTTTTATCACAGATAGATGCACTTATGATGGATAGATGCACTTTTATCATGGATAGATGCACTTTTATCATGGATAGATGCACTTTTATCACAGATAGATGCACTTATGATGGATAGATGCACTTTTATGATGGATAGATGCACTTTTATCATGGATAGATGCACTTTTATCACAGATAGATGCACTTATGATGGATAGATGCACTTTTATGATGGATAGATGCACTTTTATCACGGATAGATGCACTTTTATCATGGATAGATGCACTTTTATCACAGATAGATGCACTTTTATCACAGATAGATGCACTTATGATGGATAGATGCACTTTTATGATGTATAGATGCACTTTTATGATGGATAGATGCACTTTTATGACGGATAGATGCACTTTTATCATGAATAGATGCACTTATGATGGATAGATGCACTTTTATGATGGATAGATGCACTTTTATGATGGATAGATGCACTTTTATGATGGATAGATGCACTTTTATCACGGATAGATGCACTTTTATCACGGAGAGATGCACTTTTATGATAGATAGATGCACTTTTATCACAGATAGATGCACTTTTATGATGTATAGACGCACTTTTATGATGGATAGATGCACTTTTATCATGAATAGATGCACTTATGATGGATAGATGCACTTTTATCACGGATAGATGCACTTTTATGATAGATAGATGCACTTATGATGGACAGATGCACTTTTATCACAGATAGATGCACTTTTATGATAGATAGATGCACTTATGATGGACAGATGCACTTTTATCACGGATAGATGCACTTATCATGGATAGATGCACATTTATGATAGATGCACTTATGATGGACAGATGCACTTTTATGATGGACAGATGCACTTTTATGATGGACAGATGCACTTTTATCACGGATAGATGCACTTTTATGATAGATAGATGCCCTTTTATCACGGATAGATGCACTTTTATCACAGATAGATGCACTTTTATGATAGATAGATGCACTTATGATGGATAGATGCACTTTTATCACGGATAGATGCACTTTTATCATGGATAGATGCACATTTATGATGATAGATGCACTTATGATGATAGATGCACTTATGATGGACAGATGCACTTTTATGATGGACAGATGCACTTTTATGATGGACAGATGCACTTATCACGGATAGATGCACTTTTATCACGGATAGATGCACATTTATGATGATAGATGCACTTTTATGATGGACAGATGCACTTTTATCACGGATAGATGCACTTTTATCACGGATAGATGCACTTTTATCACGGATAGATGCACTTTTATCATGGATAGATGCACATTTATGATGATAGATGCACTTTTATCATGGATAGATGCACTTTTATCATGCATAGATGCACTTTTTAATGGACTTCAAAACAGAAACAGCCATTCACTGCCATTATAAAGCTTGGAAAAGCCAGGATTTTTTTTTTTATTTAACTCTGATTGTATTCATCTGAAACAAGAATGTCATATACACCTAGGATGACTTGAGCGTGAGAAAATCATGGGCTAATTTTGGTGAACTATCCCTTTGATCACATATGTAAACCATGTATGTATTGCGTACCAGCACAGGAAAAGCTTCCGTGAGCGAGCCTTTCTCCAGCAGAGACGAGAACTTATAAAACTCATTGGCTCGATACGCTCGCTGCTTCACCAGATGAACCGCATGCAGGACGAACTTCGAAGACACGTCTCCAGAGTGAGACGTTAATGAGATCTCTGAGAAAATAATCATAGATCATAGATTTGCGTTGCACTGATGCATCATTCGTTCACACCAGTGTTGTCACGATAGCAACATTAAAGGAGTAGTTCACTTCAGAATTAAAATCTCCTGATGATTTACTCTCTCCACACGTCATCCAAGATGTTCATATCTTTATTTCTTCAGTCGAAAAGAAATGATATCTTGCATGAAGTGGGGAAAGTAAATCATCAGGTGATTTTAATTCTGAAGTGAACTACTCCTTTAAAGATTTCTCAGCCAGGTTAGCCAGAACACACATCACCTGCCCATGATGCTCCACGGGGAACGTTGATGAAATGCCGGCGGATCTGTCCTGGTCTGAAGTGGACGTCTGTGAACGAGACCTCCTGACTGTGAGTATCAGTGACTCTATAAGACACAAACACACGTCACACACCAGCAGAAACACACCGTCACGGACGCAGGCGGGTGAAGTTGGACTCACTTGGCAGGGATTATAACCGTTATGGGCACTCTGAAGAGAGGACCAGCGCTGAGAGCCGACGTGTCGAATCCACACACCTGCAAAACACCATCATTAGAGGGATAGTTCACGCAAAAGTGAAAATTAGCCCATGATTTACTCACCCTGAAGCCATCCTACGTGTATATGACATTCTTCTCTCAGACGAATACAATCAGTTATATTAAAAAATGTCCTGACTCTTCCAAGCTTTATAATGGCAGTGAATGGCTATTTCTGTTTTGAAGTCCATAAAAGTTCATCTGTCCATCATAAAAGTGCATCTATTCATCTATTTATCATGGATAGATGCACTTTTATGATGGATAGATGCACTTTTATCATGGATAGACGCACTTTTATGATGGATAGACGCACTTTTATCATGGATAGACGCACTTTTATGATGGATAGACGCACTTTTATCATGGATAGACGCACTTTTATGATGGATAGATGCACTTATCATGGATAGATGCACTTTTATCATGGATAGATGCACTTTTATGATGGATAGACGCACTTTTATGATGGATAGATGCACTTATCATGGATAGATGCACTTTTATCATGGATAGATGCACTTTTATGATGGATAGACGCACTTTTATCATGGATAGATGCACTTATATGATGGACAGATGCACTTTTATGATGGATAGACGCACTTTTATGATGGATAGATGCACTTTTATCATGGATAGATGCACTTTTATGATGGATAGATGCACTTTTATGATGGATAGACGCACTTTTATGATGGAAAGATGCACTTTTATGATGGATAGACGCACTTTTATGATGGAAAGATGCACTTTTATGATGGAAAGATGCACTTTTATGATGGATAGATGCACTTTTATGATGGAAAGATGCACTTTTATGATGGATAGATGCACTTTTATGATGGATAGATGCACTTTTATGGACTTCAAAACAGAAATGGCCATTCACTGCCATTATAAAGCTTGGAAGAGCCAGGACATTTTTTAATATAACTCTGATTGAATTCGTCTGAAAGAAGAATACAGCTAGGATGACTTGAGGGCGAGTAAATTATGGGCTATTTTTCACTTTTGGGTACTTTTTGGTCCCTTTAACACAAATCAGGACATTTAAAACTGCGAGGGCGGAGGGAATGTGATTGTGTTGCCGTGCCTCGGTGTAGTGAAGCCCCTCTCGAAGGCCCTGCGGGTCAATGCGCACGTTCAGGTGCCGGCACTGGTTCATGAGCTCCAGGTGTGACGGACAGTGAACCCAGGTCGCGTTGCAGACGAGAGCCAGATGAAGCTGCAGAGAGATACGGGCCGAGTTCTCTGTGGAGAAAACATCCCACAATACATCACACGTTCAATTCACATTTATCTGTATAGCGCTTTTCACAATACACATCGTTTCAAAGCAGCTTTACAGAAAATGATGTCTGGTTCATCATATGATAAATTAAGGTGATGCAATCCCAGAATGCATTGCAACAAGTTCAGCAAAAAAGAGAAGTGAGAAGAGAAGTGACGGTAACACTTGTGTCCTTGTTACATGTACTTACCATAGTAATAACAGTTAATTATGCATAATTACGTGCAAGTAACCCTCAACCAAATCCTAATCATACCCTAAACCTTATAGTAGGTACATGTAGTTACTTAATATTACTATATTAATATTACTCAGTACTTAAATATATAATTACACTGTAACAGTGACACCTTAAAATAAGCCTTTTTGGATCTGATTGATCGTAGGCCTCACTGATCAGGAGCTTGAGCAAATCTTAAAGTCCCCCTGTGGTGTAAATCCAGCTTTTAATGTTGTTTATGTGTCTATGTGGTGTTTTTAATCTGCTTTAAGACAAACCATGTGTAAGTTCATAAGTCGACAGCATTGCTGAGTATTTCCTCCTTAAAACTGCAGTGAACCAAAGACAGTCGCTGGTGTTTCTGACACCACAAACTACCTTGTAACCAATCAAATCAACGTGTGATCGTCAACCAGTGGATCTCTGAGCTGAGTGAGTGAGTGGAGGCGGGGCTCATTTGCATATTCATAGAGCCGTGCATACTAAATGAGGCAAGGGTGTCGGGTTACATTCAAGATATTTTAAGGCATGAAGACATTTTTTTCAAAGGAAATTTTTTTTAAATATGTGATTTTGGTGAGTTTTATGGGATAAAATGATTGACTACAGGGGGACTTTAAAGAAAACAAGTTGAGAAAAAAGATTAAATCCAATATATGGTGATAATATTCACATTTAACGCTTTAATTCAAAGCGACTTACAAAGCAGTGAAACTAACAATAGGACAACAATATGCAAGTGCTGTGACTCCTCCCAGTTTAGTCTCACGCAGTACATGTACTTTTTATTTATTTTTATAAATAGATATAGAATAGAAGAGAAAGTGTTAGTATTAATGGATCATAATAAGGCATAACGAGAGATTTAAAACCAAAGTAGGTGTTTTCAGCACAATGCAACGGCTGAGATGAGCTGGAACACATCCAGCTCCTCTGTGAAGTGTAGTGTACCTGAGTTCTCCGGGAACATGGGCTCGATGCCGACGGCGTGATCGGACGGGCCGGTGACGTGGGCCGGTTCCCTGAGGTAGATTCCTCTCTGAGACCCTACGGTCACGCTGAAGCCCAGGCCGCTGGTGGGCAGAGACACGTGTTGCATGAGGTAGTCGAACGCACGCTCCACCTGCGCATCACATGAGTTCAGTTCAGTTCCTTTATGGTCCACAAACTCTTTCTGTTCAAACGGTTACCGTCAGGTTTTTATCCGATAGCTGTACAAGCTCTAAATGCCACATAACATAAATGCTCATTATTATTATTTTTTTTTGCACTGTTTACATTTACATTCTGTACCATTTGTTTACATTAGTTTATATTTTTGGAAAGTGTGCGTGTGTGTGTGTGTGTGTGTGTGTGTGTGTGTGTGGTGTGTGTGTGTGTGTGGTGTGTGGTGTGTGTGTGTGTGTGGTGTGTGTGTGTGTGTGTGTGTGTGTGTGTGTGTGTGTGTGGTGTGTGTGTGTGTGCACTTTTCAAATGAGAGACTAAATTTCGTTGTATAGACAATTCCACCCTAGACAATTTCTGCTTTGCTTTAACAGTCAGAACTTCATATGTAAAGATATAATACTCTGGACAAGATTGTTATGAACACAGTCATGATGCGTGAAGACGAGCACGTCCTGTGGTCTCAGTACCTGAATGATGCCGTGACCCTGTGCAAACACTTCGATATCATCCACTTTAAGAGCCGTGTTCTCCAGAGCTCGCCGCACCGCCGGCACTGTGGGACGCACGCCGTTCTGCTTCAAACCTGGCAAACACACACACACACACACACACACACATAAGTATTTACAGTACAAGTTCATGAGCTAGGCCTGTGCAATATGCATAATATTGCAACTATTGTTTACATTATGCATTTGGCAGACGCTTTTATCCAAAGCGACTTACATTGCATTTCAAGGTCCACATTTACATTCTTATCAGTTCTTGCTTTAAATCGAGCCTGGATAGTTTATAAGCCATTCAGACCAAATGAGGTGTTTTCAGCACAGTGCAAGGGTTAAGCTCAAACTCTGAGTTCTAGCACATTCAGTTCCTCTGTGAAGAGTAGTGTGTGCCTGAGTCACACAGGTCATATTCTGTTCACACTGTAATATAGCCGATGTCAATGAGCTTGCGACTCAAGGTTTACCGGGGCATTTTCTCCCTTTAGTTTGTCTTACATTACATTTAAATATGAAGTAAAAAAAAAAAGTGTCCAGTCTTTTGATTTCTTAAAACAGTTCAATAAACAAGTTAACATTTTGAGTTGCATTCTAAACAAAACTATTGTCAGGTTAGTTCTCTTCCGCTTTATTTTGACAACAAACATTTCCAAATGAACTTTTCTACGCCTTAGAGCGGAACAGTGGAGCTTCGCCTCTTAAACAAATGAGTTTAATGAATGATTCAATGACTCACTCATTCGTTTTTATATATATACATATATATGCGTGTGTGTGTGTGTGTGTGTGTGTTGCACTTCATCTTTCTAAAATCATTTCAGAATTAAATATTCATTAAAAAAAATCTCATAGCATTATTTATGCAGTTGCAAATGCAGTGTAAATTAAGAAAATATTGTCTGATTGTTATTTTCAGAATGTTTTCGTCAGTATCGCACGCCCCTCAGTCAATATCATTACACCGATTTTCATTTATGTAGAACATGATGCGAATGTGTACTTGAAATAAAACTGAACTGAAATTAGTACAAATTATTGCTGCAACTAAAACTTTAGTTGCTAAAAAAAATTATGAAATAAAATATAAAAAATGGTAATACAAGAAAATGCAGTGTATATATATATATATATTGCATTTTTATATAAAATAATATAAAATTAAATATGAAAAATGTAAAATGTACA
Source organism: Scardinius erythrophthalmus (assembly GCF_964197995.2). Lineage (NCBI taxonomy): Eukaryota > Metazoa > Chordata > Actinopteri > Cypriniformes > Leuciscidae > Scardinius > Scardinius erythrophthalmus. Next base: position 1,033,866 of record NC_138223.1, on the reverse strand, counting down.
AATAATAGTACATTTAAAAGTGCTAAACCACAAAAAGGTCAAATTTAACTGAAATATTAAGATATTAAAGTAAAATGAAAGCATGAAATGTGATGAGATGTAAAGCGGCACCTGAGAGCACGAGGGCGATTCCCCCGCAGGCGTTGGGCGAGGACATGGAGGTGCCGTTCATGAGCTGTGTGCCGCGGAGCGTCCAGTTGGGAACGGAGGCGATGGCTCCGCCGGGAGCGCTAATGCTAACGCCCAGAGCGCCGTCAGTGCTGGGCCCGCGCGACGACCACGTGTACTGGTTCGGGGGGAGCTTCTCTCTCAGCGAGTATTCGGCCACCATCATGTCCGGCGTCACGTAAGCGCCCACACCTGCACATCAGGGTCATCAGGTCAGAGCTGATTACACATCATCATCATCATTGACATTACATGTCAGCAGCAATGCTGTCGTCAAGTAGGGTGGGGAATAAAAATTCTGGAATCGGATACTTGTTATAAAATTAAAATTTCAATTCCTCTTATCGATTCCTTTGTGAGCATTTCAATATGACTGTAAACCATTCAAACATGAGACGACTCGTGTGCTGTGTTCAGTGCTGCGCACACACACACACACACACACACACACACACACACGTGTATCAGTATATCGGATCCGTGCAGCTCTTAAAGTGACAGCACTAATATTCCTGCGGTCTCTATAATAACACTGATCAAACAACAGAAGACAGAGTAAATTCACTGGTTCTAGACTGAATAACTTTTGTAACTATATTTGTAATGTAGATTTTATTGCTAAAGTGCAGTGTTATTTTACATTTGATTACAGTAAAACTTAAAACACTGTTTATTTCAATCGTATCTTTGTTCACTTGTAGCTTTTGTTGCGATTACTAATTCTTTATTTGTTCTTTTTTAATTAAGTTAAATAAAAAACGTTGTCTAGTTATATTAAACACAAAGAAGTGATATGTATTGTGAAAACACGTCCGTACCGATCACACTGCTGGTGGTTCCTCCGGGACAGCCCACGGTGGACAAACACGGGCCGTTATTCCCCGCGCTCGACACGAACAGAACGTTGTACTTCTGCACCGCCTCCGTGATGACCTCACAGATTCTCCTGAGGAACAAGCAGAGTCGAGGAGACGATCAGAGCTTCTCATGCTGGGGCCACACCAACACATGTTTACAATCTTAGAAGATTTTCAAAATGTGAGAGACCACAAACATGAGGACAAACAATCCTAGATTTAACAGTTTTGCTCCTATAGTGTGTGTTGTGCCGCGCGATGTGAAGACGACAACACACCACACACACGGACAGATTTACAACCAGAGTCCCGACTGTGAAAACGGGAAATCTCGCCACATCTCTCGAGACTTCAGGATAAACAGGAACGCACTCGGACACGTCTAACCGGCATGCATCTCGCGCTGATCACCGGTGATCGAACAAGCCTATTGCTATGATAGTGATTGGAAAGCTTTTGACAGAATTGCCACAAATGGACAATCTGATCCTCCATGTCTGATGTTCACGTGTGCGGTTGCCAGATCTCAAGAGTTTAATCAGAGCTTTTGAAAAATCACACGTTCATATCCATCCTGATAAGATAATCTGTGGAACCATCAACATAATCGGGACTTCATTTAGGATCGTCAGAAGGGGAGAGATCGGATATCTTGTGGTGTGGCCGCAGCGTTAGGAGCAACTAGTTGCTCGAAGGATCCGACGACTAGCTGTGTGTGTGTGTGTGTGTGTCTGTGTGATCAGAAGCTCACCCTGAGTTTGGCCAGTGCGTCGCCTCGCCGTAGCTGTAGTTCACAAGATCACACTTGTAGTTTACGACCTCAATCATCTGCAAAAATAAACAAATATATATAACACAAACAATAAAGCAACCGCGATACATTTATAAACGTGTGAAAGTGATCAAGAGTCTGTATTTGCAGGATATTTTCTCCTGTCCTTCATCTCGCCGTGTTTTAGTGAGTTTTAGTGAATCGTATTATCAACATTTCTCTTTAAAATAAAGGACACACTTGTTTTGATATTTTGCATCTAATGAATGACATTCAGACATATTTAATGTGTCTATTATATCTTTGAGTTTAAAGAAATATGTATTTTATTCATTTTAATCAAATGATATTAATGAAATGTATCCATTTATTATTTATTTTAATCAAATTTCATGTATTTGTTTTAATCAAATTATTTAGTTATTTACTTGGTCCAATCTCTCTCTCTATATATATATTATATATATATATAGATATATAGACTTTTTTCTTATTTTTATTTAAATCAATAATTACTTATTTAGTTCTATCAAATTTATTTATTTAATAATTTATTTAATCAATTAACTTTACTCTATAAATGTATTATTTTATTTATTTATTTAAAATTGTAATTATTTATTTGAATTGTTTACTTTACTCAAATTTATTTAGTTAAAACTTATTTTTATTTGCTTCTCTTTATATTTTTTTCTCTAAACATGTCCATGAAACCCAGTTTGAGACAGTTCTTAATGTAATATAATACTAACTTTATATATGATAAAAAAAAGTAAACTTGAAATATTGAGATAAAACAAGTCAGACGAAGTGCTAAACTACTAAAACTCAAATAAAATAGAAATATACTAAAATAATGACTCAAGACTAAAAAGGAAAAGATAAAAAAATGGAAAATATACAAATAAAAGCTCACTAAAAATACTATACCAGCATGTAAATAACACTGAAGCAGAGATGGGAAGTAACGATGTACAAATACTTCATTACTGTACTCAAGCAGATTTTGCAGATATTTTTACTTTACTATGTATTTTTGTGCCGACTTCTTACTTTTACTCCTTACATTTTTAACACGAATATCGGTACTTTCCACTCCTTACATTTTACAAAATTGGCTTGTTACTTTAGTTTAAAATAATTTCAGTGGAGTTACCGTTATTATTTTTTACGTCATCAATACCGAATTCAGTCTAATTGGATGGGAATATACGTTGCACTCGACACAGCACAAGATTCGGCAGCATTCATTCGCTGCAAATCCATCCAGATACACACACACACACGTTTTTTCACTCACTCACTGTCCTACACACAATTACACTATGACACGTTACACTACACAGAAGGTGTGTATACCCTAGTTGCTCAAGTTCTTGAAGGGATTCAGGGCAAATCCATGCACATCTGCAGGCCTGAGGGCATTCATCACTTGCCATTGTTATGGTCTATTTGCATATCAATAAAGATTTTTTTAATACAATGCACATTGAATTTGTCATTTCTCCAACTTTTATAGCACTTCAATTGTAAAAATGATGAGCCTGACATATTTATCATGTTCAAAGATATACTAGCTGTCAGCTCATTTCCTGTACGCTGCTGCCATCTAGTGGTTGTTCGCTGTACCTCTAAAAGTATGGGGAACTTCTTCATTAATGTCTGTTTAGCAATTCATATATTTTCTCTCCAGAAGCCATATTTGAGCACACACACACATACATGTAGATTCCTTTAAATGTTTAGGGGAAGATTAAAAAAGAGGAACTGGCTGTGTGAATACTGGAGTCTCTGTCACAGATTTAGATGATTTAGGCCTATTAAAAAAAAAAAAAAAAAAATGTAGGCGACGTTTTTCCATTTCCACTTCAGTTTGTCAGCTGGCACTGAGTGACATTAGATGGTCCAGGCTTTGCAAAGGCTACTTTTACTTTTATAGTAAATTTCCAAGCCTGTACTTTGTTACATTTACTTGATTAAAGAAGTTAAATCAGTATTTTTAAACACAAGTATCTGTACTTCTACTTGAGTACGGGAAGTGAGTACTTTAGCCATCACTAAAGTAACCCTGCTTCATTAGTTCTCGATGACGTCACTCGTGATGTGATGATTGACAGGTGTCTCTTACAGCTCGTATGAGGCCGGTGCCGGTCTCCATAGTGCTGAGGCGTGTGTCTCCGATCTTCAGCGCCAGGATCTGGGCTCCGGGGGCCACGCCGTTGCGCTCCGGCTCCTCGGGGAAGTGTCCCGCCGCGATGCTGGCCACGTGTGTCCCGTGAGCTCCTGCACACACACACACACACACACACACACACACACACACACAGGCATCAGTGTGCAGACTCTCAATCATCACTTACACATGCTTTCCATGAAGGACTGATGATCTTTTCTAGAAGATACTGTAGTGGAAAACAGCATTAACACAGCATAGGACGCACAGACATCTGGGGTCTCGTTTATAGATCTGTGCGTAGGGTCTTTACTCAAAGTGTTTGTGCGCCCCGAAAGACAAAAATTAGAATATAAAAAATGTTGTAACTTCTCAGTAATGATTTCATGTAATTTAAGTGCTTAGTTAATGAGAGTGACATATTTAATCTAAATGAGTATATCAGATGTAAAACAGAGTTTAAATCATTATTTTATGTATTTAAACTTATTGAGAACATGCACTGTATTTATGATTAGGACTCATAATGAATATTAAAGTGGTTTTTCCTTCATCAGCCGTCAGATCAACATCATTGTTGATTCTCCCATCAAGTTTGTTTTTATTAGTGCTGGGCAACGATTAATCACATCCAAGATAAACGTTTGTGTTTACATAATCAATGTGTGTGTACTGTGTATAATTATTCTGTGTATATATAAATACACACACATGCATGTATATATTTAAGAAATATTTGCATGTACACACACACACATACATATATATATATATATATATATATATATATATATATATATATATATATATATATATATATATATATATAATTTTTTTTATAATTATACACAGTACACACACACACATTATGTAAACACAAACGTTTATTTTGGATGTGATTAATCGTTGCACAGCACTAGTTATTATAAATCACAACGTATGTGTATCATGAATTAGTGAAGTCTATTTATTATGTATATATGGTGTGTATGAATATTTTGTGTAATTTGTTTTATGAATCAGGTTTTGGCGAAATGCTGAATATAGAGTCCATTACAAATTCCCCAATCAGGGACAATAAAGTATGTTTGATTTGACGTGTGTGACGCGGCGTCCGGGTTATGAACGAGGCGTCTCCTGTCATCAGTCTCACCTCCGCTAGTGACGATACACAGCGTGTTTCCCTCGTCGTAGATGTTCAGCGAGTAGTTGAGCATCTCTGCGGTTCCCAGCGTGGCGTACTCCTGTTTCTCTCGGTACGAGCTCAGGACGGTGCAGGACGACAGCTCTCCGGTCTCAGACGTGTCCACCACAGCCCTGACACACACACACACACACACACACACGTCAAGTCACCTTCATTTATACAGCGCTTTAACAATACAGAGTGTTTCACAGCAGCTTTACAATTTAGTTGTTTAGTTGTGTGTGTTCTGACCTCCATGTGACGCCGTCGTGCCACGACACGCAGTCGTAAACCGGCCCTGGGTCGCTGTACTTCTTCTCCAGGGTTCCCAACAGCTCCACGTGACACTGTAGCTCCTCCCTCTGCAGTTTCTCCAGCTGAACACACACACACACACACACACATTGACACTTTTTATTTTTTTTATGGAATATTGCAGTTTATTGTAATGATTTATCCATGAACATCATTCAGAATCAGTTCCTCTTCAGCATCTCTTCTCTTCTCTGATGACGAGGGCGGGGCTATAACCTGTCACTCACATGACATCAGCCAATAGCAAACCACAACCATCCAATCAATTCCCCACAGACACAATCAAGCCCCGCCCACATTTGTTCTTGTTCCAGAAGCGCTTCGCTCGGATATACGACACAATAGAGGAGAAAAGACCAGTGAAAGTGAAATAACTTCACTTTCATGCCAGTACATCCTTCCCTCGGGTCATTTTGAAAAAAATAAAAAATAATGTGTGAGTGTTAATCAGAGGAGTCCAAGAAGACCCCAGGACTTTTGTCGCACTTGAACCACGAATACACAAAAAAAAAGTAATGGATTCGAGGAGTTTTGTGTGGTTGAATTTTAAAGAAGTTACAAATCCTTCTCTCACGGGTCAATCTGACCCTCTTAGGAATGCTTTAGTACACATAGAAAAACCTAAAAATGCTCAAAAAAAAAAAAAAAAAAAAAAAAAAAAGCTAAAACTTTACCAAAAAAGCGTCTACATGTGTATCTGAATGCACACTGAAGAGAAACTGGCTTTAGGACCCAGAGGAACAGCTCATTTACTCCATATAGAGATATAAGCCCATCTAGAGTCATCAAATATCATCTTATATTATTATTATTTCCACAAGAGGTCAAAGACACTCAATGTAAGATATTTAGAGCTGAATTAAAAGGGTTATGCGAGTTATTTTGAATTTAAGTTGAAAGAATGTGAGGAATGTGCTTAAATTACTATTTATTTATTGATCAAATCTAATAATTTAAAGGTAAATAAAAGAAAGTATAATAAAAAATTAAAAATCGCATTACAAAATAGAAAAAAATATTATCAAAATGAAATAAAATAAGCTTTCTGGACAAAAAAAACCCCTAAGTTTAATTTTAGGGCTTCGGGTCATTTTGACCCGCGAGGGAAAGAAGTGTGACAGAGTGCGAGGGAAGGATGAGGTTAAATGTCCTCCTCATGTGTGCAGAGTCTGACCTGAGAGGGGTTCGGGTGACTCTGGTCGAACTCTTCTATCCTGCGGCTGGCCTCCGCGAGAGCCGACCTGTGCGCCGGGTCCCACAGCTTCTCCTTACGCTCTTTCTGAACCGCACACACGGGAATATCATGAGTAAACACCATCAGCATCAGCACCATCATCAGCATCAGCACCATCATCAGCACCATCAGCATCAGCACCATCAGCATCATCAGCATCATCATCACCATCATGCGTTTGTTTGAGGAATTTGAATTTACTCATTGTTTTTAGTTGTGTTATTATAGAGACGGCTGTAGGAAGAGTTTTATTTATTACCTGTATTCTCTCTTTCAGAGCTTTAGGGAAAAAATCATAAGCGTTCTTTATTCCGATGTGATATTTCCCGGACGGATTCTCCCACTCATCCGGAATCTGAAGAGAAACAGGAAAACCTTTAGAGTCACTGAAACACCACATCAACACATCAAACACGTTCGACTCATATTTCACACTAATAAAAAGAAATATTCGCATTATTTTAAAACATGCTTTTTTTTTTTTTATTAGTCCATGGCACTATTTTAACCGATAGTTTTAAATAACCTTCTGAAATATTATTATTATTGTGCAATAATGGAAATGTGTTCAGTTCTGTGTTCGTGTCGACGTGCATGAGCATGCATTTATGGATATGAATATGATACCAGAGTAATTTCCACTCTGTGACAAAACAGACCAAACAAAATCCTAAATAAAGATACATTTTCTTTCTTTTGATTTTAGGGTGAAAAATGAGACCCAAACATGTTATTGATATGGTTTCAGTAACCCGAGCGTCTGAAGTGTGGCGGATATGAATATGAGACGTAAGTGTGCAGAATAAGAGCGTTTGCTGGTCTCACTTTGAGCGTTCGTCCCGTTAGCCCGGTCACGGCCCCGTCCTTCAGCTCCGCCACGCTGGACATGTTCACGTCTCCGCTGCCCGTCGTGTCGATGATGTCCACGATCTTGGGTTTGCCGTCTGTGGTGATCTGACGAATCACACAAATCAGATCAGCTTACGTGAAGATGCAGAGAGAGCTCGTGGAGAACACATGATCCCTGGTGTTGCTGAATGAGCGTTACATGACAGAAACAAGACATGCACGTCACATGACTCCCTCAGTAGTGAACTACTAGAACAGCTGACAGTTGAGTGAGTGTGTGTGTGTGTGTGTGTGTGTGTGTGTGCGTGTGTGTGTAAAAACAGCTGCTGGATCCTCTTACAGGGATGCTTTAAACAGGGGGAAGAACAGCGTAGAAACGTAAAAATAAGTAAATAAAAATTAATTTGATTAATATAAAAATAAATAGAATAAATCATTTTATTAAAAAAATAATAATAAATGTATGCATTTGATTACAAAATTGATTAAAATAAATGAGTAATTAAAAAAAATAAGAGCTGTGTAAAATGTAAAAATAAAACATAAAACCTATTTTATTAATATAAAAAATTATATATAACTTTATTTAAATAAATAATAAGTATTTAAATTAAGTTAGCCTAATTTAAATAAAAACCTTTGATACACAAATAATTTAAATACATAAATAAAAATAAGAAAAGCAGTGTAAAAATTTAAATATTAAAAATAACATTAAATTAAATTGATAAATATATTTTAATATTATAACAATGTTTATTTAAATAAATAAATAATAAATTAATACATTAGATTTACATTAATTGAATAAAACATTTGATTAAAAAATACAAATAAAACAAATTAAATTAAATATTACAAATTAAATTAAATTGATAAATATATTTTAATATTATAACAATGTTTATTTAAATAAATAATAAATTAATACATTAGATTTACATTAATTGAATAAAACATTTGATTAAAAAAATACAAATAAAACAATTAAAATAATTTGATGTAAATAAAAATAATAATAGAAAATAAAATAAATAAATTAAATATATTGATTAGAATGAATGAAGTCTGAATGAATATATACTATTATTTATACATAACAATAAAACACATAGGCTAACAATACAGTACAACAGTGAGTAGAAAAAAACATAACTTTTCATATTTATAAAATCTATTTTCTCACAGTATTATTAACTGGCTGCTTATATGATGCTGATGTGTGGAGGCCTGCGCCCTATCTAGACAGCATCCTGGATCAAAGGCTAATCTGCTGTCTATGTAGGTTTGGAAACAGCCATTGTCATGTAGAATACAATGTTTCTGTGATGTCTGACATGACAAATTAATACCACATTAACTTATAATTGTATCTACCAAATCATATACCTCACAAATCCCATAATACATGTCTGTATAGTACAGCCGTGGAGCTTCTTTGTAAGTCATTGCCATTGATGAGGATGACACAGCTTGCCCTTTCAAACACGCCGATTATGTGTTTTGCGGACTTAATCAGCTTAATTGGCTTCGGATATGTTAGTGCTTCAGCGTTTAAATAATGACACGGGAGTTCCGGTACCGTCCAGTGTCTGTGGGCCCTTAAACGGGAGTAATACCCCGTGCGGCCTATTGCTGAGCCGAAGCCGCGGGCTCGATTTACCTGCATGCCCGGGGCCCCTGGGTCCACCCCAGTGTCGAGGATCGCGATGAGCACCCCTCTGCCATCATACTCCGGGAACTTAGTGAGGAACGAGGCAGCGCCGGTCTCTTTTTTCGGAAGCAGCCCATGGAACGGGAACGGATCTTCAGCGGAATGAACAGACATGACCGTGCAGAACGAGGATGAAAACACAACGCGACAGCGACCGCGACGGACCGGTATATTATCGACACAATGTGCGCGAGAACGGAGCGACTTTCTTAAAGGCGCAGTAACACACTCAATCCCAGTCACAACAAACACACTCAATTTCACAGTGGTTTATTATTACATAATAATGTCACTCGTTAATTTATAACCTTATATAGGAATATAAAAGGTACGAGCTAACGGGGAACGTTCTCAGAATGCTCTCTCAAAGTTACAAACAAACGCTCTTCCAACATAACATTACAGTAGCTCAAAACATTATTTATACATCGTCCACTGAACGTTTTCTTCCCCCTAAAACGTTTTAGTTTGACGTTCATCTAATGTTTTACTTGTTACTTTTGAATGCTCTTTGAATTGAACGTTTTCATTTTCAGAGAACATTCAAAAACAATTTTTTAAACTTAATGGGAACTATTCTTAGCACATGTTTCTGCTAGTTGTGCTGGGCACTGCTTACTATCTAGGGATGTGTATTATTGTTTCCATTATGCAACAGTAAGTGCACTGCGGGTTTGGGGAACTACAGTTGTGATGATAAATGTGTTCAACCACTAGATGGCTTTAATGTTCCGCTATGATGAGTTATTATTAGTGGCCATCGGCTAGTTCTGCATGCTATCTGCAATATATGGTGCAGTTTATACAAACAAACTGCTCAATTGCTACAACAATGCAGTCAAATTACCACAGCACTCAGTGTAAGAGAAGGGAATAAAGTGTGTGTGTGTGTGTGTGTGTGTGTGTGTGTGTGTGTGTGTGTGTGCTAATGTGAGTATGAGAATCTGGGACAGAAGTGATTATAGAAACATATTAAAGCAGCAGCGCGATGGAGGTTTTATGAATATGGATTTTACTGCTGGGTTTTTCTGCATTTAATTTGAATGTGTTTTATTGAGGATATTCCTCATTCTATCCAGAGAGATCCGCTTTATTGCTCATGCTAATCTCCATATGGATGCTGTGTCTCTCTCCCGGATCCAGTGTGAGGCGTTCCCAGCTCCGACACCAGATCCCGTACTCTATAATCTGTGTGTGTGAACAGCTATTTCAAGTTCATCTCTGTTTCTTTGGCTTGAGAGTGAAATTAAAGCACTGTTGAACATCTCCATCCGTTATACAACACACACACACACACACACACACACACACACACACACACACACACACACACACACACACACACACACACACACAAACAGTCTGGTTTTTGTGGGGACATTCCATAGACGTAATGGTTTTATACTATACAAACTGTATATTCTGTCCTCCTACACTAACCTACCCATCACACACACACACACACACACACACACACACACACACACACACACACACACACACACACACACACACAACACACACTTACCCGACCCCTAAACCTACCCGTCACACAAAACTTTCTGCAGTTTTACATTTTCAAAAAAACTCATTCTTTATGATTTATAAGCTTGTTTCCTCAATTTAGGCCCCATGAGTGTGTGTGTGCATTCAGGTGTAAGTCCCTGCCGGGATAGAAAAACATGTATACACACACGCACACACACACTCACTCACTCACTCACTCACTCACTCACTCACTCACTCTCACTCACTCACACACACACACACACACACACACACACACACACACACACACACACACACACACACACACACACACACACACACACACACACACTCACACACTCACACTCACACACACTCACACAAACTCACCCACTCTCTCTCTCACTCACTCACTCACTCACTCACTCACTCACTCACACACACACACACACACACTCACTCACTCACTCACTCACTCACTCACACACACACACACACACACACACACACACACACACACACACACACACTCACTCACTCACTCACTCACTCACTCACTCACTCACTCACACACACACACACTCACTCACTCACTCACTCACTCACTCACTCACTCACTCACTCACTCACTCACTCACTCACTCACTCACTCACTCACTCACTCACACACACACACACACACACACACACACACACACACACACACACACACACACACACAAACAAACTCACCCACTCACACTCTCTCTCTCTCTCTCTCTCTCTCGCACCCACACACCCACACACACACACTTGTGGTTTACCACAGGGCGTAGTCAGCTGTGTTTTGACTAAAATAAAGCATCAATAGACGGTTACATCGCCCCCGTCACAAGCTGCTCTCTCTCTCTCTCTGTGTGTGTGTGTGTGTGTGTGTGTGTATAAACGCACACTCCTTTCGCTTGTAACCTGTGCTGTGATATTTGCATGCGGCTGGAGCTTGTAACAATGTATTGTTTGTTTCAGAATGTTTGTATATGCGTCAAAGCATGAGGATGCTCCAGAACTCTATCAATCCAGCCATGCAAACACACTGACGTCACTGCGCTTCACCGGGTCACACACACCGGGTCACACACGGACACCTGATGGAGGCAACAACAGCCCGCTCTCAGCATCTTCCTCTTCACTGCTGACACACACTGGAAGACGAAGCATCCGGGACGAACCAGCCAAACACTCCAGTGAGCTTAAGCCAAACAATCAGGCCAGTAAAGCCCACAGGATCGAGGCCCGACAGCTCCGGATAAGACCCGCTTCAGGGTCATTAAAACATCACCCAGAACTTCATTATCCTTCAGTAAGAGGCTCAGGGACAAATCTGGCGTTTATACTGTAGCTGGAACGGACGCTTGACATGAGATCTGTTCCACTGCTAAAACTACACTCTTTCTCTTCACAACCAAGAGGAGATTTCAGTCACATCACCAAACCTGCCATGTGACTGTACTCCACCTGTGCTCTTAGTTTTATGCTTTTTATTCTTTGTTGTTTTCTTTACTTCATCGGAATGGTACGGAACTTGGTAAAGGTTTTGGCACTTGCTGTGTGAGCATGGACATGATTGGAACAGGTTAAATGGTCCTGAAAAAAGAATAAGTCACACTTGTGCTCCTCCCGCGTTGGAAATGAATGCGAGACGAAGTTCCTCTAGTGGAAGCGTGTGGCACTGCAGCCGAACACACTCTCACTGAACGCTCATTTCCTGAGAGATCAAGCTTAAAACTGGAACACAACTTGTTTTAGATTTTATAGCTTTGATTTTATTATGCTACTTTTTTAAAGTTCACTTTTTAAAACTTTTTCCACTTCAGCAATAATCTGCCAAGTGTCGTCTTTGAACAGAGATCAAACTTCAGTCTGTCGCTCTTAAAGCGTTCAAGATTTACCACAGTTTAAGCTGGAAATGCTCAAAAAGTGAATAAATGGATTATAAATACAGCGTAAATATAATTTAGTATAAATAAATCCCATAAAAATACAAAATATTACATAAGAAACATCAAACTAAAATATAGTACATTAATTTCATTGACAAAAAAGAGCACGAACCGACACATGAAGAGAGGGTTAAGTTATGAAAATGTTATTTCTGAATGTCTGAATGAAATATCAATGTGACTTTGATGGGGCAAGAGAGTTGGTTAATTTGGTACACTGAAAAAAAAAAAAATATGATCAATAAGTAATGACAACATATGTTTTTTTTACATTGCTTTTTAACAACATAAGTTTTTTTTTTATAAGTTATACAAGATTCAACTCATTTTAATGTCATTTAAGTTAAAATGACTTAAGCATCCAAGTTGATTGTACTGAAGAATTTAAGGCAGCAACTTTTATTTTTGAAAGTAAACTTACATGATATTAGGCTAAATTGGGAATGTGGTTCAGAAAACAGTGCAAAAGTGGAACAGTGTTGACAATTGTTTTGAGTGTGAAAAATTACAGACAACTGTGACTTTCAATTATAGTAAGTGTTTTCAGGATGACTAAACTTTACACGACAAGAAAACTGATTTTTATGCAGGACCAAACCTGCAGAAATTAAAAATGAATGAATGAATGAATAAATAAATAAATAAATAAATAAATAAAGGAGTCAACGACTTGATAAAATAAATATGATTTATTTTTAATCAAATGTGGTTTTGTATTATTTCCCCCCCTAATTCATTATTTTTTGCTTTTATTTTTTAATGTTTTTTTATTCTTTTAAATTTTATTTATTCATTTATTTATTTATTTATTCATTTATTTATTTATTTATTCATATATTCATTTTTAATTTCTACAGGTTTGGTCCTCCATAGATTTTGACGCGACGTTTTCGCTGAAGACGCGGTTGTAATGTGATAGTCCCCGCCCACTTCATGACGCAACAACGCTGTCGTCGAATCAGCACGCGATAAACCTTTCGAGGCCCCTCCCCCTTGCTCGCGTTGGAGCTGTGTTGTCGCGGCGTGCGCTTCTCTCAGTCCGGTGAGTCACCGACACCGTGAGAGAGCGAGAGAGAGAGAGGGATAGAGGGACAGTGGCGGATAGCGAACGGTAAACGGTAAAGAGCTGGAGCTGCGAGCATGGCGGTCGAAGAGGAAGGTCTTCGGGTTTTCCAGAGTGTCAAAATAAAAATCGGTGAGTTCTGGCGCGAATGAAAGCGAACGTTAAATGCGCGAGACCATTCTAACTGAAATCACACGGTCGCGCGCAGTGTGCGTGTCTATTGTGAGAATGTGTGGATTTTTATACAAATATACTCAAAATGAACGTGTAATAATCTCATTCAGCTGTCAGTTGAGATATATATGGAGCATTTGAACGTATTACAATGTAAAAAAACTCATATATTTGTTTGAATGACGCCTCAGCTTAGTTTAAAGTCCTGACTGGACGCAAATAGCTGCACATCCAGATGCGCGAAAACACGATATTTGTGTGTTTATTCGCGTCTTAAACGTGTGTTTTCCTCCAGTATATAAACACAGATCTGGTCTGGTGTGTGTGACAGATAACACATTTATGTTTTGATTTGTGATTTGTAATGTTTCTAAAACATTCAAATGTCCAGTTTGTTTTCTTGTCGTGATTGAACGTTATTTATTTAAAAGGTTTCGATACAACGTTCTCCTGACCGTAATTTTTACTCACAAGATTCTTTGAATGTTTACTTGTAATATTCCGAGAAGGTTAACATTAACATGACATTATATCGATGTTCTAAAAATGTTGTTCTCAGAACGTTATTAGAACGTTATATGTATGTTATTATAACGTTTTATCCGAACATGTACATGCAGAACATTGGTGAAGGCTCTGGGAATGTTCCCTGTTAGTTGGTGTGACAGATGTGTGTGTGTGTGTGTGTGTGTGTGTGTGTGTGTGTCGTTCCAGCTGTGGATGTTTAGAAGGAGCAGAACACTTTTAGCCCTTGACTCATAAACGATACTCATAAAAAGATGCATCTGAAATCATTTATACAGGCACTGCAACAAGTAAAACATGCATATGAAATCATTCTTTCCGACTGAAACAACAGAAATACTTGTGATTCTCTTCCTGGACATACAGACAGACAGACAGACAGACAGTCATATGTTCTCTGTGTTCTTCTCAGTTTCACTGTTGGCATGTGGTTTGACAGATGTAAACATGATAAACCCCGAGAAGAACATTTCTGTTTGACTGTGCATCTGAATTTGTACATTTGTATTGCATACATTTGTATGGTTTAAAGTATGAAATCCCATTTCTGTCACATAGGAAACAAAAACATGCTTTTGTAAATCATATTTATGACATTAAAACGGGACATTATGGCATACTAAGTCATATTTATGAGATGAAAAGTCAAAATTATTACATACTAAGTCATAATTATGACTTTTAATGTGGAAAGTGGAAATTATGACAGTCAAAATTTTGTCTTCATGGCATAATTTCGGCATTTTATGATGTTATTTTGATTTACCAAAGCAGATTTACCTTGTGTGGCGGAAATGGGCAAAGCATTTGAGTGCGTTTATTTGTGCATTGTGTGTGTGTGTGTGGGGGTGGGGGTGTTTATTTGTGCATTGTGTGTGTGTGTGTGTGTGTGGGGGGGGGGTGTTTATTTGTGCACTGTGTGTGTTGTTGTTGTTGTTCTCTTCCTTCATCTCTGCTGTTCCAGAACACACATGTATGAAGGGAATGAGTGTGTGTGTGTGTGTGTGTGTGTGAGCTGCTGTCATTGAGTTGTTTTTGACTCAGATTAAAGCAGAACACACACACACACACACAGTCTAATCTAATCTCTGTATGGCACAGTAAACGCGGCGCGGCGCCAGGACACGTGTTTGGCTCTTCTCCTCCATATGAACCACACTGCAGCTGCACACGTTCATACGAGACTCAAATATCCCTCGCAAGACAAACATCAGTTCTTGAACAGTAAAGTTGACCACGCACAGTCTCTGCCAAAATATAATGGCATTAAAAAGAGGAATTATTATTAACACCCTACTGTGGTAATACATAAAGTCTAACTTTATCCGCATACATCCAATGCACTCGAGATATATATAGCAAATCTCAACTACTTGATTGTTTTATAATGTCGCAAAATAACTGTATTATCGCAGAACTCTAATCTGCTGAATGCGATCTTTGCACATAAATACACATCAGTAAACACACATGAGTGTGAGAACAGCAAATCCACGTTTGCTGGATGAAACGCAGTGTTTCCTAACGTCTTCGTGTCTGTGTGGCGGTTTGGTATTTTTAACCCGATTGCTTCACCAGCGTTGGGCATGTTTTGGAGAAGTAGTGACAGTCGACGGCTCCACTTCACGCTCCTCCAGACGGCGAGAGGAAACCAAGCGCGGTCTCTGAGTGAAATCTGGCGTTGGTGGATGTTATCGGGCGTCACACCCTGTTTTACTGAGAGTCGTGTCCCGCTGGACGCCTCTCTCTGCTAGTCAACCGTTGCGTTGGCATTAGTTGTCCTTAAGCTAATGAATGCGTATGTGATGCAGATGCTGGTATATCGGCTGGAGATATTTCATCAGATCTGCGAGAGCATCGGATGTTTCATCTCTGGATGAAAGCTAAACAAATACTTGCCTAACATGTTGCAGAATTATATCACACGTGAAAAAAAGAAGCGACTTTTTGTTGATTTTGCGTTGTATTCAGAGTCACAGAAAACTGGATAGTGTTGATAATGCACTGGTAAAGTGACCATAAAATTATATTTTTTCTGTGAGTGAGTGGAGGCGGGGCTCATTTGCATATTCATAGAACCGCGCATACTAAATGAGGCAAGGGTGTCGAGGAACATTCAAGATATTTTAAGGCACGAAGACGGAAAAAAACGTTTAAATATGTAATTTTGGTGAGTTTTACGGGATAAAATGATGGACTTCGACCCGTTGGACCCCATTGGAGTCACTATATGGAGAAAAATCCTGGAATGTTTTCCTCAAAAACCTTAATTTTGGATTTCTGACTGAAGAGATAAAGACATGAACATGTTGGATGACGTGGGGAGAGTAAAAGTGAAGTGAGCTACTCCTCTAGATGCCTTGAATCCTGGCGTCTCTTGTGCACAGGGCATTATGGGTGTTTTTCGGAGCGCTGCTGATAATTGTGTCACAGGTCAGTAGACTGAAGATCTGGCCGATGTGTCGACGGAAGGAACCGGAGGCTCCCTGTTCATTCGGGAACATATATGGAGTTCTGCTCCGGGTTTCCCGACGGATCTCGTGTCTGGAGGAAACGCTGAGGGCTTTTAGGGGTCAGGAAACAGGAAACGGTTTCACATCACTTCCTGATTTGGCTGGATGATCTGCAAAGCTGCTTGTTTTTTTTCCATATTCCTGGGAAGCAGCGGGATAATGCAAACCAGATGTGGAGAATCATGAATTTCCTTCTTTCACTCACATTTCAGATCAACACTGACTCGGTTTACTCTCTAAATTCATGATCAGGGTTTGTAATTAACACCCGTTAACAAACGCGTGTAATAATCAGCCGTGGCGGGGAACGCTGACGAATCACGAGTGTTGTTATTATGTTTACTCACTTTGCTGGGAAGTTCGTGGAGGACAAATCAGTGCAGATTCCTCATGATATATTAAATACAGTATTGCTCATAATCTGCTCATATCTGCTTACTTGAACACACTCGTCACTGCACTACACACAACGACACGCTCGTTCATTTGCACTGAAGCAATAGTGAAGATTAAAAAGCATTCGGTGAACAGAAAAGACATTGTTATTTTCCAGCATCCTACAGTTTCTGATGTTCTCTCCTGCATTGATCATCTAAAACACATTTATGGTGAAGAGGATAAAAGAGGAAGAGAGGAGATGCTGGATGGCAGGGTTTAGTTTGAATAAGAAATTAATGCATGACATCAAAATGTTATAATATATATATAACGTAGTTAATCTGGTTATTTTCTTTTCTTTTGGCTAGTAGAAGTTCTGAATGGCCGGTAACTTAAAAATGTAGTTGCCAAATTGGTCGGTGAGTGAAAAAGTTAATTTCAAACCCTGTTCATGATCATATTGTGAATGATTTATCAGTGATGTTTGCGCTGCATGATTAATCTAATAATCATGCATATGGAAAAACAACATGCGCCCGCGTGCGACATCATGCGTGCTATTGGTTAATGTTAACTAGTAGACATTGTCTGTTTAGTTGTTATTTTAGGCCACTTTTGTTGGACATGCACCTTTCTAAACTCTTGGCATTAGTTCACTCAGTCGTCTGGTTAATGTAATGAAGGTTATTGATAGATCGCATTTCTAGACGATAGACCTTTAATGACACACGCCTCTTCCTCTTTAGTAATGTTCAAAGTTGGCATGAAACGGAAGTTGCAATAGTCTTTTCCTCTCTATTGTGTCGTATATCCGAGCGAAACGCTTCTGGAACAAGAACAAATGTGGGCGGGGCTTGATTGTGTCTGTGGGGAATTGATTGGATGGTTGTGGTTTGCTATTGGCTGATGTCATGTGAGTGACAGGTTATAGCCCCGCCCTCGTCATCAGAGAAGAGAAGAGATGCTGCAAGAGGAACTGATTCTGATTCAGGATTACCCGGAACATCAGTTTAACACAATAATGAAGATGTGCACAGATGAATCATTCAGAATAAACACTGCAATATTTCATATAAATTAGTGATTTTGACTCGGCTCATAGGGGAAGTGATGTCACAGACGGCCATTATGACTCACGGATTGAACTTGTATTCCTGGAATACCGCTGAAGAATGAAGTGGTTCTGGAGTATTTAGGAAAACTCAAAGTGTAACGAGTTTAATTAAATGAGCTGGTTTCCTGTCTTTGTGTCATGCTAATCTGCCAGACGTTTATCAGTGTTTTCATGTAAACCTCAACACACGTTTCCTGTTGACATAATCAAGCGCTCTCATTGGAATATCTGCTTCTGTTGATGGTGGATTCCCGCTGTGTCCTGTAATATCCGGATATTACCACCTGCCTCGTGAGTTTCTGTCCTTGTTTCCACCTTCCACACTCATGCAGGGCGAACAGACGCACGTCCTTCAGAAGTTAACAGAGCATATCCAATATATAACTCATACTGCCGGATTTATGGACCAGCAAAGTCATAATGGCCAGACTAGGGTCAGTTAGCTGACACACTGGAATGTGCAAAGCGAGTTGTCTGAAAAATGAGTTGACTAGTTGTTGTTTAAAAAAAAAAAAAAACTGGGGGGGAAAAATGCTGAGATTAATGTGTTCATTATGTTTGTCACAATTATTATGAATAAAATAATATTAACCCTTAAATGCATCAGTGTTTCGCCAAGCATTATTAGCCTAAATATTCTGATCTTTAGCGATATTTTATAATATTATAACATACATATATTATATCTCTAACTGCCGCAATAGTAGAAAAGTCTCTTGATAATTTAATAACACAGCAGATGGTGGTACATTCAGTGAGAAAATACTATTTCAGTCTTTTTTACTTCAGAATTTCACGTTTAATTCAAAGTGTTTCTTGCCATTTCTTTGTAATTATTTGTAACACAACAAGGAACTCCTGCACACTATCAATACTTGCAAACGAGTATCAGAATTTTATTAGCAACGTTTCTGTCTCATGACCTTCATCAGGCAATTATTTGTGAAATTTACTAGCAATTTCTAAATGAAAATTGTTTCAAAGTAAAACTTTTCAGCGTATTCTCAGAATTTATTTTATATTACATTATGTTTCATAGTCGGATCAAATGTGTAAATATTTTTATGAAGCATTTCACTCGGCTTGTGTTTATTTCTGTAATGCTGGGAAGCTGGAGGTTAAATCCGTGTTTTAACTGGACTGGTAGTTAGTCTTTAATTTCAATATCATTCATGTTCACCATGTAACTGCACTGTATCATTTAGTATATTGCAGGATGATTGTAAACGTGTGTAATGACTATCTCTAATCTGCACAGTCATTTTAATAAAGTTGCCCTATTGGGAGGGACGGCACGTTACACCGCTCTCACCAGTTAACCCCTGCTGGTTACACCACTCTCACCAGTCTGATCACAGTTAACCCCTGCTGGTTACACCACTCTCACCAGTCTGATCACAGTTAACCAGTTAACCCCTGCTGGTTACATCACTCTCACCAGTCTGATCACAGTTAACCAGTTAACCTCTGCTGGTTACACCACTCTCACCAGTCTGATCACAGTTAACCAGTTAACCCCTGCTGGTTACACCACTCTCACTAGTCTGATCACAGTTAACCAGTTAACCCCTGCTGGTTACACCACTCTTACTAGTCTGATCACAGTTAACCAGTTAACCCCTGCTGGTTACACCGCTCTCACCAGTCTGATCACAGTTAACCAGTTAACCCCTGCTGGTTACACCACTCTCACCAGTCTGATCACAGTTAACCAGTTAACCCCTGCTGGTTACACCACTCTAACTAGTCTGATCACAGTTAACCAGTTAACCCTGCTGGTTACACCACTCTCACCAGTCTGATCACAGTTAACCAGTTAACCCCTGCTGGTTACACCACTCTCACCAGTCTGATCACAGTTAACCAGTTAACCCCTGCTGGTTACACCACTCTCACTAGTCTGATCACAGTTAACCAGTTAACCCCTGCTGGTTACACACTCACCAGTCTGATCACAGTTAACCTGTTAACCCCTGCTGGTTACACCACTCTCACCAGTCTGATCACGGTTAACCAGTTAACCCCTGCTGGTTACACACTCACCAGTCTGATCACAGTTAACCAGTTAACCCCTGCTGGTTACACACTCACCAGTCTGATCACGGTTAACCAGTTAACCCCTGCTGGTTACACCACTCTCACCAGTCTGATCACAGTGAACCAGTTAACCCCTGCTGGTTACACACTCATCAGTCTGATCACAGTTAACCAGTTAACCCCTGCTGGTTACACACTCACCAGTCTGATCACAGTGAACCAGTTAACCCCTGCTGGTTACACCACTCTCACCAGTCTGATCACAGTTAACCAGTTAACCCCTGCTGGTTACACTCACCAGTCTGATCACAGTTAACCAGTTAACCCCTGCTGGTTACACCACTCTCACCAGTCTGATCACAGTTAACCAGTTAACCCCTGCTGGTTACACCACTCTCA
The DNA here is from genome assembly GCF_964197995.2 of Scardinius erythrophthalmus. Lineage (NCBI taxonomy): Eukaryota > Metazoa > Chordata > Actinopteri > Cypriniformes > Leuciscidae > Scardinius > Scardinius erythrophthalmus. Next base: position 1,012,928 of record NC_138223.1, on the reverse strand, counting down.
CCAGTTTGTAACCACTCTCACCAGTCTGATCACAGTTAACCAGTTAACCCCTGCTGGTTACACCACTCTCACCAGTCTGTAACCACTCTCACCAGTCTGATCACAGTTAACCAGTTAACCCCTGCTGGTTACACCACTCTTACTAGTCTGATCACAGTTAACCAGTTAACCCCTGCTGGTTACACCACTCTCACCAGTCTGATCACAATTAACTAGTTAACCCCTGCTGGTTACACCACTCTCACCAGTCTGATCACAGTTAACCAGTTAACCCCTGCTGGTTACACCACTCTCACCAGTCTGATCACAGTTAACCAGTTAACCCCTGCTGGTTACACCACTCTCACCAGTCTGATCACAGTTAACCAGTTAACCCCTGCTGGTTACACCACTCTCACCAGTCTGATCACAGTTAACCAGTTAACCCC